>NC_090451.1:638543377-638846407 GCF_031143425.1 Pleurodeles waltl | reverse complement strand
CAGAAAGTCCAGATATCACAAGCTACTGATCTCTGCGAGACTCAACACTTCCACATACTTTGTCCACATTCGTCTGGGGTTGATATCAACATGTCACATTTGGTCAGAAATCTCCCTGAGACTAATTGGATTCCTAGCGTTTGCTGCATTTTCCAGAGAATTATAGATTTGCCACGTGTGCATATAATCCATCATCTGCAGAAATGGATCAAAAGTTACAACAAAAAAACACGTGGAGCCGTGCAGTAGCACACTAAGTGAAAAGGTTAACTGGTCAGCTTTTAGCTACTGTGGTCAGTCGTTAAACTGTCACTAATGAGGTAGAAAAAATTGCTTAGCAGCTTTAATATGTGTTAAAATAACAAAATGATTAAATAATACTGGCACATGATTGTGGCACATTACACCGCATAATCTGCCTTCATGCTGGATTATTTAGTCTATGTGGTACTCTATTGCCACATATATTCAGTGGCTTTGCTTATAACTAATAACTAACATTTAATTAATGCCATTTCATTACTAAAAACTGGGGAGTAACAAGACATTAATAGAGCCCTCCATAGAACCTCAAATACATGCTATGCTCTCTTGTTAAAAAAGGAGAGATAAGCCTAACAAATGTCTATCTTACACATTCACTCAACAACAAACTGTTATACTCTCCTGTATCCATGTTGACTGACAAAGATATCAAATAGTTACAGAAACTCTCCAACGGGTCGAGACATGATGCTCGCCACACCTCATGTTAAATAAAGAAATGACTTACACACAAGGGGAAAACAATGAGGCTTGATGGAGTGCCACTCTTGCCTCAATTCTATCATCAACACACTTGGTGCGTTGGTACTCCTAATAAACTGACCTAGGTCTCTTCTTTTAAGAGCCTACTGGTATCATGTCACCCTTCCTACTCAGGAGTTTCCTGATATCCGAAAGATTTGGACGAGGTGGGCTCACTCAAGTAATGTGACATGCTTCATCATTGGCCACCCTTTCCCACCCTGGTAAGATGATACTACCAGGGCGGACTCAACCTCAAGTGGGGCTCCCCTGAGGGAGTTCTTAGATATTAACTAGCTGGAGAATAAACGCTGGTCCAGATAAACTTAAAAATATCTCAGGGTAAGCCACACAAATGTCCTTAATATTAAGGTGGTACTCTGGATATTATTAAACTAACACCATGAAGGTATTATGACACCCCCCCATAATACATTGATTGTGTTATTTTAATATCTAAGAAACAAGACAACAACTAATTTGTGACTACCACTGCACAACGGACCAAGACATGCATGTCCTGTGACGTCCTCAGATATGAGACCCTACCGCCACATGGCTGCACATTCACAATGACACCATTCAAGATATATGCATGCACGACATGTAGTCAGGAACATTCATTCACATGACAGCAAAGGCACAGAACCTACCGATTTTCATCGACCAAGAGTTTCCATCTCATCTCAAAGTCTACAGATCTGTTGACACTATAATTAAAACAATTAAGAGGTTGAGGTGTAGGATCTGGACTGTATGGGTCTTCAAAAGACTAATTCCAAAGAAAATAAATGAACTCTACACAAGATAAAAATTCAAGTGAAAATCATAAGGGTTTACTCAAAATTATGTTCAGTACAGAGGACAAAAACGCTGTTAAATCATTGGGAACAACGATCACAATCAAAATCTAATAATGCAAGAGAATTAACAAAAAGGTAAATCTCTAAAGCAAGTACCAGACAGAACCAAAGTATAATTCAACAAAGAACTGGTATACAGTCTGCCTCCAAAGCCAGTAAGCAAAAGTTTAAGTATAAAGTAAGCAAACAGACGAGTGCAGAGTCTGCTCAATTTAAAAAACAGAGAAAGTCTGGCGCTTCTAACAAAACCATTATATTTGATAGGGTTTTAGGCAAAGAAGCTATACACTCACTATGCAGAATCATGATATAATGGGGCTAGATTAACACGGGTAAATTCATGTAAACCAATCATTATTCAAATACCCAAGATTCATCAAATAAGATACATCTAGCAAAAACCTACTTTTTTTTGCATATTAATAAATAGGTGTGCATAGGAAACGAAGGAGATGACATGACGTTTATATAATTAAGAAATACAATAGACAGCTCAGATAATGAATGGTGCCTAGTAAAGACTTTAGCAAAGGACCATTAATTTTTACATAGACAGCAGTGGCAGCTGGTGGCAAATCACATCTGAGTGGCACAAAAAATATACACAAAATAATATAAAAAAATACACATAATATGAATCTACACATTAAAAAAATCACTAACCTTATACTGCCGGTAGATGTTCTGTAACACCTCCTCCTTGTATTGAAGCAAGTCTTTGGAGGGCAAAGCCCACAGCCAACTCTCTCATCTAATCAAGATGTAGTTCGCATGCTATTAAGCAGCACGAGTGAAGCATCTCGATTGGCTGGCGATAGCTTGTTCTACGCTCCTAAAGGCACCTTACACCTATGCCTACTCTCCAACCCAGCTGTCCAAGAGACCCGGGTTAGAGAGGTCTGAATTGTTCCTTCACTCCCATTAAGGAACCGCCTCTGATAGACAGAAACATGTACATCATGGCTTCCTCAAGAGGAAGACACATTAATACAATGTATTTAAACGGTAAATAACACCATGAACACGGTTTGTATTTTGCTGATCTTTTGAGACGGAAGTCCACAGACAAAACACAAGAATGTGGAGATTGCTTATTCACCAAAAAATAAAAGTACACCTTTCTGCAAATGTGAATGAATGCCAATGAAAGCTGGTTGAGGCCTAGTCAGGTTAACTAAAACACATCTAAATTAGGAATTACTTGTATAATATTTATGATTTTACGCATTCAAGGCACAAACAAACAAAAAAAAAACAGGAAGTGTATCCATACATTACGTTTATTCAAACTCCCTTAAACGGACACCAACATAACATTTGTCCCCACAACAACACTCATACACAAAGTCCCCAGACTTCCATATTACACTACTAAACCACACAGGTGACACAGATATAACATTCGCTGGCACTTTCTCAATCTTCCAGAAGCAACAGACACACCCTCACAAGGACAACATACTGCACCATACGTTTGCACACAAAATGCAGCCCTGAATTCCAATACACCTTACACTCAGTCACATCAGCTGATCAAACCAACATGACTAGATGCCAGGCTGAAGAAATCACTTATCTGCATCCAGTATCACTTCCTCTGAAAACTGCACCAGAAACAGTAAGGGCATCTTCTGAACACGAGTTACAGTCTCATATAGAGGTATATACTAAAATTTCATTGACACAACGATCAAGTACTGAGTAGTCTAGCAGTACCACCCACCATTGACACCAGACCACGCCAGCAGGTAAAGAAGTACTCACCTATAACACACTAGAAGTATATTAAATACTACCATAAAGCACATCAACATACTCCATTATATGCAATCTGAATAAGATGCACCACAGAACAATCAATCACAAATGTACTCTACTCTCAGTGCAACGCCCCTCGCTTATCTTCCATTCGTATGGAACGACTACTCAGGGGAAACTTATGACTACCATCCACAATTCTCAAGCAAGACTTGTGGCTATGAGCCACAACACCCCGGGGTCCTATATCTCCTCGGATTTTCACCCCACGAGGTACTCTTTGGTACAACGTCTCACAAAATTCTACTTCTCTTCTGGCACTTCACACCTATGGGCTACTCCCGTATGCAACTTTTCACAAAAGGGTTCTACTCTTCCCCAACTTACCACAGTAAAGGGAACTTCCCCATGCAACTTCTCAGAACAGTGTATGACACTTCCTCAAAATTGCATGGGGTGCTCACCCACACAACCTTTAGCTCTTTTCCCAGTTTGCACTAACACAGACACGTGTAATACACTTGCCTCCCTTGCAGTGGGGTACTACTCTTCCCCACATTAGTAGCACCTAAACATGCACAACCAGCAAGTATCTACACAGTAACATGCAGATGGGCACTACACTCTTTTCCCAACCTGCTAACATAGAACTCCCAAAACAACCTACAGGTGGATTACTTAAACTTTCCAAACTTGTCTTGCAGCACTAAAGATTTAGCACAACATAACCACTGATATAAACTGCAGTTCCCAAATAAAAGAAATTAACTTACACACTAACCTGACACATAGTTTATCTATATGGTGTTCCCCAACCTAACAAACCTCAAAGTTAATGAGAAACAAAGCTGATTTTTTAAAGAAGCATGTACAATAATACAAACTCCATGAATGATAAATAACCCTACTGGTGAATAAACAATGTCATATGCTAACATCACAAATGGACAAAAGCCACACAGGCCATGTTTCAACTTCCCATGAAATCAACACACACTATAGCCATGACAACACGTCTCATCTTTAACTCCCATTTCCTTGGAGACAGTGCTACTTCTCTTCCTAAATTAACTGGGACACCTTAGGAAGTCTTTCTTCAATGTCTCCAGACGTGTCCGAATCAAACATCAAACATCAGCTTACTACCCGCCTTCATAATGTCCCAGTCTACAAAGCCAGCCACTCCACTCCGACACCTAGGTCTGCAATCTGAGTCTCAAGGGCAAGTTGCTAAACTGTGCCCCCAAACACCACTCTATCTTCTTCCAGTGCTAAATGACATATGCTGGAGAGGCAAGTCTTAATTTACCTAGTGCTGTGCACTGTCACAAGACCTCTCTCCATCTGCTTTGATGACAACAGTAAAAAGAGCCAGGCCATATCCTGTGGTCACCCCACGCAGGCCACCGCAAAATAAGGGTAATGCACACAGGAACTTCCAAAGGCATGGACTAGCCTGTGCCACAGCCACTTTAACTTGAGAAATCATAATATGTACTAACCAACGCGGCTCCTTATGTCACCATTGAATGTATTACTTCCTGAAGCCCCAATGGTCATTTCAGAGCTATGCTTACTGTAAAAGAGATTTCCTGTATGTCCTACTGTATCAAGAGCACTGTCCTTAAGAACAATGTGTCATAAACTCTGCCGATTTGCTTAGTACTATACACTGGAATACATCACCTCATTTTATATCTCATCGCAGCTGGCTCTATTTCCTAACCATACCTTGCCCACCCTTCTCACTGGGTTCTCGTGCCCAGTAACCTGAGCAGACACCACTTGCCAGCAGATTGGGGCCAGGCAGCACCAAACTAGCTACCCAAGGTCATATAGCCATCTTTTATCTCACAACAGGCCTTCTCTCCCAGCCAGAAATAATTTCCACTGCCACCAGAGTCTTGCAGCATAATCATGCAGTTTCTTTAACAAAATGTTATGGTTAGAGGACAGGACTTCATACAACATCCTAGAGCCATTCAGGTTGAAGGTACGCTCTGTATTTCAACTTAGGCACTTTGCTTACAATCACTGCAAGTATGTCCGGTCAGGGATCCATCCTCCCCCCAATTGGCCCTATATCCTAGCCTCCACACCACACACCAGCATTCTATTACATCGTTCACGCTCAGCACTCCGTGAAACTAGCACAAGCATACAGGGAATAGTGGCACATAGGACAGTACACAGAACTTACAAATGTTGTTATTAACAAGAAAAATATTTTAAAATATACAAATTAAATAAAGAATTACATGTAAGATTAAAGAGTGTACTTTTCAAATGTAAGAAATCCACTCATTAATTCCCATGGAGATGGACAGATACATCCAAACAGACAATAGAAAGAAGGTGAGACTAAACAAATGTGTTCTGATCCAAGATGTGACTGACAATATATTAAGCCTATACCTAAAGTGTCCTCAGCTAAAGAAGCCAATGGCTGAAGGAAGCTTTTCTGATCCCAGTCAGGGGCCACGGAACAGGCAGGGGCTATTATGCCACAGCTGTGAGGGCTGGGGTAGTTTGGCTCTGCTGTCCCATGATCCATCCTAATATGGTTCAGAAAAACTGGGACAAGTACAACCTATTCACCACTTAACTTTGTGGTAGCGATAGAGTGTAGTCCCAGGCTTCCCAGGAAGGTTAGTGTGGTAATACACAGGATCAGCACTCAACACAACACCCAGTAACACAATAATATGATTGTCCAACTCAGTGCTTCTCTTTATGTAAAGAAAAGAACTGTATTGTACTATAAGACACAACACTGAAATGATCAGATACTCGGTAAAGTAGTGTAAGACCAACGTACTAGCAGGCTGACCCCTAGACAAGGCTCATGTGGTGTGGTAGCCAGTGCAGCACTTCCCCTCCGTTACCATACAATCTCTATGGCTGGAGCGGCCAAAAAGTATCTCACTTGTCTCATGGGCAGAATGGCTGCGGCAGGCCTTCTGCTCTCAGTATGCACTCACTGGAGTTGTGCAGGGTGGTGGTCTATTCATGCAAAGGAGCCACTCAGCAGAGTCCTTAAGGCAGTGGGATGGGTGGCTGGCTCCTGATGGTGGTCCTCTTATGGACTTCAAATGGGTTGACAGCAGATGGGTCTTCTGGTTGCAAGGGGGTCTGGTTCCTCTGATCTTGTGAGTTTTGATGGTGGTCACGCTGGATCTTCCTGGGACATGGCAATGTCACAGTCCTGCTCCTGGGTGCAGGACTCTGGCAGTGACTTGATGTTTTCAAGGCGCTATGTGGCAAGGATGCCTAAGTCTTATCAGATGCTCCTCATTCCAGCATCCAATCAGCTCTTCAGCACAGAGAGCCTCAAGGTATCAACTTTAGACTTCAGAGCAGTGTAGTATGCTCGCCACACTCTGGGTCACTGCCGGGATAGTCACTCAGGCACCACGAGTATGCAGCCTTCTTATTGTTCAGTGGCCGGGATCTCTCGGCTCAGATCGTCTGGGCAATGGTAAAATCAATCACAATCGCATGTAGATGGCGGGTGCCACGGGTCATATCAGTCCCTTCTTCAGTTGGACAAGTCAATCAGGTACACTAGGGTAAGTGTCACTGCTGCAACAAGGAAGAGGATGGCGGGAGGAACTCAGGCACACTTTAGAAGAGCTGCAGTTCGCTCCATGAGTTCAGTGACTGGCTCCCAAGCTAGAACACCAGTCACACTAGACATCTCTCATGGTCCTCTTTGGTGCAGCCAAAGTCCAGTCGCCACTGGACTATGGGCACCGGGCACTACAAAATCAGTGGTTCCCTTCCTTTTGGCAATAACTCACCTTCTGGGTGACCCACGTTTTATGTGACTTACATATATTAATAAGGGAGTTTAGGCTCTGCCACCGTTGAACAATGGCAAAGTCGAGCTAGCTGTTAAAACTGCTCTACCAGTCTGCAGTGGCAGTATAGGAGACATGTTTTACTATGTCATTTTTGAGGTGGCGCAACTAGTGCTAGGTAACCATGGTACCATATTGTAGGGACCTACAAGCGTGTTAAGCTATGCCAATTGGGTACACGCAATCACCCATACACTTAAACAAGGTCAGAGCACATGTCCTGGCCTGCCGAGCTCAAGGAATTTCAGAGCTGTTACACCAGTAATGGGGACATAAATGGGCTGAAACCTGCAAAAAATCTATTTCTTCACGAAAAGTTAACCGCTTCTGTCCACACCAGCAGTAAGCTAACTCTGTAGGGTCACCTCGCTCCTTCAATCTCACTCAAGCAGGACTCCTCAGGTTTCCAGGACAAAACAGGAGGTTCTTCATACAGATCAGACTCCAAGTGATGTCCCCTCACCTCTAAGAAGCTGACTGTTAGGCAGACACCAGCTCTGGTTGCACAGCAGTCCTCTGGGTACTCTACGGAGCACCTCCTCCTAGGTCGGAGAGAACCTGGAACTGTGTAAGTGGAGCAGCAGCTCTAATTCATATATTGATGGTAGATAGAGGAAGTGAATTCTCCATTTGCCCTTTCAGAACCAGATTGGATTGGTTCTCTTTTAAGGTCTTCTCTTCAAGCTCCCAGACTAAACCTTTGCCTTGAGTGGCATTCTTCACAGCAAGGTTGTCTTCAGGTTGGAGCACTCATAACAAAGACATATAAGAGGAATGAGCAGTCTGATCATGAAGAAAGAAGGGCTGGCTGCCTTTCAAACGGACCCTTTACACAATGACAAGAGGAACCACAGACCTACCCTTCACCACCACCATTCACCAAATGGCAGTTTCAGGAAGACTAATCAGCAGTCCTCTGCACCAGGCGGCCCTAATCGCAGTACAATATGCATATTGCACACAACACACATTCCTCCATGCCCTTGGGATCAAGGCACTAGGATTCCAGATTAACCGGTAACAACAGAGATTTACAAGATTGGGCCAGTAAGCTTCAACTCCGGTGGCACAGATAAAAAGACAAAATCACACTAGGATCAGTACAAAACATGGCATGCTGCTACCATCACACTATATGCCTGAACCTGTGACAGGGACAGTAGCCCTCTAGCACTACAAGTATACAAGTCTAGGACCCATCTCATGTCAGCGCATGCCTAGGACGTCAAGTACATGCTAAGTTAGCATGAGTCTGGGGCCAAAAATCCCAAAACATGGACACCAGACCCTCACAGCTGGGCACACAGGGCAGGGGACATGATAGTGCACCATGCAGGGCACAATCCTATCCCAAAAAAAGTTGAATCAAAGTCCCTGAGGGAATGTATAGAATAGAGAGTGTACATCATGGAAGGTAAGCTGCTCAACCATATCTAACTCAGATGTGAGGCAGAAAAGCAGTGCAAGTAAAACAGTTTAGGCACAATGAGAATACATTTCTGGGTGATGGTTGTAGAGAGAATAGAGAAAAGCATGTATTTTGAAGACATTAAGAAATAAAAGCACACCAGAAAGAACTGCGTTTCTATTGCTTAATCATGTCAATAAGACTAGACCCGGTCTATAAAGTACCTATCCTGATGAATATCCACTTTATTTTATTTAACATTTTCATAGGCCACCACTATACCAAAAATGTGTCAGTGCGATGTACAGTATAACAAACATGGAATCATGAGGTAAGCTCTTCCATGAAACATGTAGTAAACCTTTGGTAACGAATGTATGAAACAGAATATTGGGACTTAATTCATCCTTGATCTTAGTAGGCATCATGGCATGGTAGATGATTTGTAGAATGATATGCTTACAGTTGACTGAGGGAAGAAAATACAGCAAACAGAGAGATGAAGGACAATCACTAACAAGGCCAATGAAAGAGATCTAGCAATAGATTCTACTAGGAAAGAAAAAAGAGTGATTGAGCATTACAGGGACTTCAGTGGAAGGACAAAACTAGAGGCACTGCCAGAAAATTAACCTGAAAGGAGAGGGCGAGTGATTTCAGAAAACCTGTGAACAAGTACCAGTCTGCTTGAAACGCCTCCCCCTTGTTCAAGAGTGATGCCCCTCACTGGTCTGTTAGAAATCTATTTCCTGGTCTACTTTATGTAATAAGCCATCCCTGAGGTCAGTGCTGAATTTGTGAAAGAATAAGTGCCAAGGTCCAAAGTTTTGATCTAAACCATGCAGCTGGTGCTATCGAATGTTGGAGTGCTGAACACTAAGGCTGTGTAGTCTTAAATTTACTTCATGCCTCTTTAATCCACCACCATTAATTAAGTGCCTTTTTATTTAACTCCTGCGGTCCTTTTTCTTCACTGCTCCCCCTTTGTCTCTGTTGTATCATCTTTCTGTTCCTTGCCTTTATCTATTTTTATGCTTCCCTCTCTCTTGCTCTGGACCAAAGTCTGCAGAGGAAAAATAAGTGCCAGTCCCCAAAAATCAGTGCCGGTGGATCCCACCAGCTACCACTGGATCAAATAAAGCACTGCCTGATGTATACACGTGATTAAGAGAAGAAGCATTGGCAAAGCTGAAAGATCTGATCTCTGCAGCCTGTTATGATGGCTATATGTTTTACTGGATTTTTTTTTTGTCCTGCAAGCATATATAAGAAAAAGAAAACAAGACGGCCATATGCCTGCAATACAACATGTAAAGATAAAGAACGTTAACCACTGTATGTAATTTTAACAGTACAGCTGCTTCTTCTTAAAGCACACGAATTGAAAATATGATTCTCATTGCTGTACAGAGAAAATATATTATTAACTTTGAATTACTCTAAACCAGAGACATATACACAGTTGACTGCAGAAAATAAGAAAGGACAAAGAATGGAAAAGAAAAAAGTATTGGCAAAGTATTGTATTGGCCCAGCATCCTTGGCACTGTAATGCACTTCTTGTTAGGTGGATGTGCACATGTGGTTAAGTAAAGTGATGTCACCAACAGTGCAAGAGAGCAAATAGCAGAAGTGGGTTAACACTGCCTTATGTTGTACGCTGTGGAAGGAGAAATCAAAATGCAAATCGTAAATAAAAGGGAACGTTCATTTCACACTGCTTCATTATTATTAATATTTGCAATGAGCAGCAAAACTGTTTTGATGATCACAAAAGCCTTTTCTGACCCACAAAAGAGATTTCATACATAGCTTTTGCTATTTCAAATCTTGTGAACTGCAGGGTTTACATCCACCAAACATTTTCTTACATCTAACCCTAGTTTCATACAGATCTTGGTTGAATTTCCACTACTAACAGGTCCAGTGATGCGACACCAAGAATCTTACAATGATGATTTCTTACAAGAAGGGTATAATAAATTATTCATAAAAGTAGAACATGTTGTATGTGTTGCAGTCACAGAGCAGAGCTATAGAGCCCATGGTACAGTTTCCACTTTGAATATCTATTCTATCTATGCTTAGTTAGTTTAGAGAACAGGCATAAAATATTATTTTCCTGAATAACTGAGGTATCCTTTGTGGGCAGTTCACCTGGTACATGTTAAATTGAACACTGTAAATCTTTGTATGTTCATTGTATGCGTAACTACGTGTGAATTCCAAAAGATTAAATTAAATTGCCTGAGCTTTAGTCAAAGATTTATAAAGTTTAGTTAAAAATAGATTTTGAAAGCCACAAAGAAATTGTACCTTAGCCTTAACTATTTTACCACTATGTTATTGACATGGCTGCATGCAGAGGGGATAAATAATGGTAATTGCATATAATAGTTCTATATACTTGTGGACAAAGTTGTACGGCATAGTGATTTGTGTATTTTTTATAACCCTTAGCTCAGCAAAGTGCAAAGATGGTGAGCCCTAAGCACAGTGGAAATGTTTCACTGCTTCCCATAGCCAAAAATATATTGCTGCTTCCCAAGGCTTGGAGCATGCTGTGCGCCAGACACATCTTACTGGTTCCACCAAGCCGGGCACCTCTCCTTTCTGAGCATTGGAAGTCATAAAGCAGGACTTCAGACGGTCAGAAAGAGGAAATATAGAAAACAAAGAGGTTGTGGCTATTATGTTTTCCTCCATCACCCAGGGCCTGCAGCCATTTTTGTCAATGAGGATGGCAATTTCCTTTAGACTGTCAGATGCAGGGAATAGGTTCAGGATGATGTAAAACTTGGCATGAAAAGTTAAAAAATTGTACCCCCCTAGTTTTATGATGCACATTTGCGGCCCTTGTGACATGATAAACCATGAGGTGGAGTGGTTTGTGCATTTTATACAAGAAAACGTGTTAGGTAGATGCCTTCTTACTAAAATACAGAGTGACAACACTGAAATCATAGTCATGAACAACTATGTCCCCAATAACGACAACCCTACCTTCTGGATTAATCACAATAAAACAAACTCTCAACTTTACCTCCAAAGTGCAGAATGAATCTAGGAGGAGATTTCAATTTTACCCTGGGACGCCACCCTTGACAGGAATTCTGCATATCAATTTAAACCCAACAAATCACATAAACAAATGCTGAACATGTGCAATTCTCTTAAACTTAAAGACATGTGGAGACTATTCAACTCCAGAGGGAAAGATTACTAATTTTTCTCCCATCCCCACAATACAATCTCTTGCATCAATTATATCTTAAATGATTAAACTCATGTCCCAGCCACCTCTTCTCCAACCACTGAACTAATCCTAGTCTCAGATCATGCCTGTATTTCATTACTCTATGATATCGCTTGCAATACAACAGGAATAAAAACAAGGAGAATAAATTACCTCCTCACGGAGGAACCCCCCTTAAGGGAAAGAATCAAAAAAGACATTGATGAATACGTAGAACACAATGGGTCTTCTGGTCCAAATGCACAAATCATTTGTGATGCTCCAAAATGCCTTGATTACATTTATGTCAAAGTTAAACAAACTAGACAACAAAACCTTAGACCAACTAGAACTAAAAATAAAAGCATTAGAGAAAGATCTCAAACGCACCAAAGACAAAACTCAATTAAACAATCTAATTAAACTCAAGTATGAATACAACAAGATTCTGAACAACAAAGCACACCTACTAGTCCAAAAATACAGAAACATCAATTTCTGTGGACATAATAAAGCTGGCAAAATACTTGCGTCTTATTTAAAACAGACCTGTCAGAAGACAAGAATAACCACTATAACCAGCAAACACAGTGTCAAATTTCCAAACAAGAACATCCTAAATACCTTTGAAAATATTACCATACTCTCTACTTCAAAACTAGTAACACATTTTATGACATATGATTAAACTAGTTCAACAAAATTAATGTAAGTAAGATGGATGAATCAACAAAAGAATCACTAGAACAGCCGATTTTCACCAAAAAATCATAAACGCGATCAAAACAATGAAAGCTAGGAAGGCCCCAGGCCCTGATGGCTTCCCGGCATCATTCTATCAAACTTGGTGGACCTCTCTAATTACTCCCTTAAAAAACGTATTTGCCCACTTCTCCTCCAATGGCTCCATTCAGGGCTCCCCGCTGAGGCAACCATAATTGTTATACTCAAAGAAGGGAAAGACCCATCCAATACCAAGAACTACCGACCCACATCCCACTTAAAGCACAGTCTGCAAAATGTACGCAAAGATCCTAGCCCTCAGAATAGAAACCATTCTTAAAAACATAATACATCTCTCACAATCAGTATTTATCAAAGGGAGGTCCTGCACTGATAATATCAGACTTTTTACCCATGCAACTAAAATAGGCAACTAGATGCAGAGAAGGCCTTTGATAAGGTATTGTTGACCTTCTTCCAAGCCTCACTCACTTCCTTCAACTTTGGCCCTGCTCTCTCAAAAATTAATCTTGAGCTATACAAAGAACCAGAAGCTAGAATTAACATCAATGGAAAGTTGTCTAATCCCTTTCACCTCCAACGAGAAACCAGACAAGGATGTCCTCTTTCCCCCTACTATTTCTACTAATGCTAGAACCCCTACTTACATTGATCTGAGAAAATCCATTCACCCCTGGTATCCCTTTCTCATCAGGCCCACAAAAACTAGCCACCTATGCGGATAACATTCTCCTTTTAACAACCCAGGCAGACTCAGTCTTGCCACACATAATATCCACCATTAATAACTACTCTTAGATGTCAGGCTACTGCTTCAACAAGGAAAATACAGTGTTTCTCCTTCTAAATGTGTACTGCAACAGTTCACACATCTGCCGCTATGGACTCAAATAGGCCCCTGATAAGATAAAATACCTGGGTATATGTTTCACTCACAACCATAAAGACTCCATCAATCTCATCAAGAAAACACTGCTAGATAACATCAAAGATAGATTAGACAAATGGTCAACCAGGTTCATTACTTGGTGGGGTAGAATAGAATCTATCAAAGTGATAATTATCCCCCTCATTAACGTTTTTAATTAATCAGCATGTCCCCCAGATACCTCTCAGAAACCTTTTTTTTTTTGTTTACTAAAATAGATACTTTACTTACCCAATTCCTCTGGAAGATAAAAGTCAATATTTGTCCTTGGGAAACTGAGACGCCCTTAAAAAAAAAAAAAAAAAAAAAACAACCTTGAAGGCCTAAACTCACCCAACTACCGGAGATACCAATATACCTTCCTAGCGAAACAGGGGAGCCACTCGCTCCTAACCACCACCAACCCCTCGCCGTCATGCCTAGCTATTGAAATCGCCATCGCTAAACCCTTATCCCTTAGTTCATTTCTAACCATCAGAGAAATTAAAACACACCACTTTATAAACATTCTCTCCAGCATAGCACAGACACTCTGAAAAATTGACAACAAACTACCCAACAAAATTAAACACTCAAGTCTAGCCTCGCTATGGCACAATGAAAACTTAAAACCGGAAGGGAGACCGCTGTATATAGAGAAATGGGCAAAAAATATATTCTCCTGTTGAGAGATATCGGCACCGCATCAGAACACATACCATTCTCTTAAATTAAAGGTCAATTTGACTTAAACAACCTAGACTTTTACCATTTCCTAAAAATAAAATCACCTATAGCCAAACGACCTACCCAACACATTATAAAAATTTACCAAACAGTGGTCACCTAGCTGCAAAACTGTGCTTCCTCCTACCCCCCATAAAAACCTCACTAAATAAAGCAATACAAGACAAGTGGGAAACTCTACTATCAAACTTCAACAACACTCCAAAGGTCTCAACGAACTGGCCATCTTCCTGGAGTAACCTCACTTCAAACATAATAACTCCACCACTAGCACAAAGCAGATACTGGATTGTCAATATGGCCCACTGGACTCCGGCCAAACTTTATAAACTAGGCCTCTGATCCTCCGACAGATGCTGAAGATGTAAGAAGTAAACAGGAGACTTACAACACATGCTAATGGGGTGCACCTACACCAACAAGTTCTGGTAGGGCATCAGTAATACAATATCTCCAAATCTTCACACAAAATGGCCTCCTACTTTTAGTCTCTATTACACTGGGCATCCTCTTTCCTCACATTAAGCAGGCATTAAACAAATAGACACATCTGTCCTTAAAGTTATCCTCAATGAATGGAAAGACTCATCCACTCTCCCCCAGCATATGGTGGGAATGGATCCAATTCACCAGAACTGCCTGTAACTCACTAAGCTTATACTTGATGACAACACCAATGAAAAATGATAAACTCTGGTGCAAACTAGACAACTTTATGTATCTCTCGTCTATGTAATCACGATCATCCGATCATTCACTCATGCCCCCCTCCTCTCTCAACTAGCCCACCTCCTCCTCTCTCTACCCACCCCTCTTCCCTATGTACTCGCTACTTTTCACCCCTATCACCTTCTTTTTCACTTTTGTCATCTCTGTTCTTTACTTTGACTCATTCATCTACAACTGAGGTACGTTAATACACTTATCTCTATCATCCACTTTTGTAAATGTGGACCGACTACTCATGCTATACCCTAAGCTACTGCTCCCACTTGATTTGATGGTACCATACAATGTACTGTTTCTTTTCATTTATGTTATTTAATTTTCCTATTGTATAAAATCCCAATAAAACACTCTTGAAATAAAAGAACTACTACTTCATCCATCTAATGAAAGCTATTGTATACTGCACCTCTTTCTAGCCTTTTTATCGGTTGAAATACATGATTCACATGGATAATGTTATTTCCATGATTAAGGAAAAAAATCATTGGTTTGATATTATTCATGTAAAATATGAGTTTTTAAATGAATCCTGAAAGAATGTTATAATTATGGTCCAAATTAAAAGAAGCAATGTTTCTCATCATGTATTCTTAGCAATTATACTATGGCACCCAGGAATTCACAGCACAAATATCCCATTCTGAAGTTAATGTTAGACATGGCTATGCCTAGTGGGCACATGAAATGGCCTCCACCCATGCCTTATGACTGTACCTTGCACCCAGTACCAATTTGGTTTGTCTAAAGCTGTGCTCATTCGACACAGCAAACAGTCTGTACAGGTGCCATGTGGCCAGTAACCCTGCTTAAAGTCCAAACTGAGCACAATTCATAGTTAATAGCCAGCTTCATTAGAACCACCATAACAAAAGGTGTGTCACTTTTGTGTGTTTGATACAACTTTTTCTTCTTAGACATCAAAGTTGTACAGAGGTGAGTGTCTTAAACATATCTCCCAAAACACCACCTCATCCCCCGTGCTCCTTGATGGGACAACGATGATGTCAAGGCCCTGGGGCAGTGCTTTCCAAACTTTTTAGAACCACGACCCAATTTTAGAACGCCAAACTTTTGCAACCCAACTACTTTTAGTGGACATCAGACAGGGTGATTTTTTTTGGATGAAAATAATGTAAAGCATGTGGTAGCCCCTTGTCATTTACAGACAGCGCACCTTCCTTTGAAATTGCCACTAATCTTGAAAGACATACATACAATATTACTGGTAAAACGACAATGTGTTGAAATCGAGTTCCTGTGAATATTTATCATTTGTGCATCCCCAAGTGTCTATTTGTTTTGATCCCATTAAAATCTCTGTTTCCAGCACTCTTTGTAATTAGAAAAAAAGTGTTTCATTTTTGATTTCCTAACTTTTGAATGCATACAGTTAATTTATAGGTATTTACAGGTGTGCTGAAAAAAAAAAAAAAAGAAACAACAACCAAGGCTCTTCCTTTCACTCTCCCTGTGCTCCATAATTCACTTTAAAAACCCGCCTCACTTTGCGGTCAGAGAAAGAAAAGTACACACTAATCTTCATTTTAAAAGAATAAGCAGCAATATGCCAAAATACACGGCCTGACATTAGACCTCTATGTTTGGGCACTAGCAAATGAGACAAGATACACACAGAATTTAAAGGCATCTTTTTATCCTACCCACCAAAAATCGGCTCACGACCCACAGTTTAGGAGACAGGTAATCGCACACCTGTCTAATTAAATTAATGTTAGAAGTTCTCACTGACCTTACTACACAAAAGGTGCTGATAGCTTCTCTGCTTGTGGCTTCTCGCCGTGGCCTTCTCCATCGATCACCTCCAGGGAAAAGTTTCTCTCGTCTCTGCAGAGCGTCCCTTTGTATTTTAACTTTTCCAGTGTCCCAGTGAATTGCCTTGGACGATGTACCGCTATGAGTTCTTGCCTCAGTGTTGCTCGAGGTTTCAGTGTGCAATATCTTCCAGTGCAGTCCTAACCGTGCAGATTGAGCGTCTGTATATATCCCCCGGGGTCTCTGGCGATTCCCCGGGGTGTCGCTCGGCATTTTCTTCCAGTGTTACCCAGGTCTCTCTCTCTCAGGCCATTGTGCAGTGCCCTGGGACCAAGGTTTTCCTCTGATCAGTGCACTGTGATATCTCTCTGCATGAACACAAATGCGTCCTTGGGCCCAGTGATCTGGAATACCTCTCGCAGGTATCCACGGTAAATACCCTGAACTCTCTTAAAGCGAGCTGCCCTTATTGGCCGATCCCAGGAAGCTTTCCTATCCTTACTCGAGCGGCGACATCCCCGGTGAGCAGCCGAGGGGGCGGTGGGGTGTTTTTTTTGGGGGGTACGATCTGTGGCGGTCTAAAACTGTTCGGTTATGTCTCTGGATGGGAGGATATCTATGTTGGGATCTCAATGCTGGTGTTGGATGTGGTATCTGTAATTTAGGAGGAGCATTTACTGTTTCTTTGCAGGGGATTCGGGGACTGAGAAGGTCTGTACTGGGGTGTCTCTGAGTAGGGAGGTTACTGTGTCTGGTGGTCTCTCTAGGCAGGTCTCTCTTCTCTGTGGATGTGTTTAACGGTATCTTTGGGGACCGGGTTTCTGAATTGAGAGGTACTCTGCTGGGGGTCTCTGCGCAGGAGTGCGTCCCAGTGACAGAATGTCAGAGCGTGCCGAGGTCTCCCCTGTCAGTCTCCCTCGGGGCCGCTACTCTTCTCGTCCCTGCACTAGCCAGCTGTCGCTCAAAATTCGACGATTGTCCCTCGCCGGCCACCGTAATCCCAGCGGCTGTATTTGTCATCAGAGATTTAGACACACCCCCTTTGCACGGGCAACGAGACTGAACCAGGCGCTAGAGCGCCCTTGGTAAAGGTCTAACGAGATCAACGTGAGGCTAGAAAATCCCCCG
Organism: Pleurodeles waltl; assembly: GCF_031143425.1. NCBI lineage: Eukaryota > Metazoa > Chordata > Amphibia > Caudata > Salamandridae > Pleurodeles > Pleurodeles waltl. Next base: position 638,828,469 of record NC_090451.1, on the reverse strand, counting down.
CCCCAGGGAACACGACTGAGACTAGAGCGCTACCAAGTGCCACAGGGGAGCAATGAAGAACTGACGTGCTAAATTATGGGAGTTAACAAGACTGAGGTGTTTGTGTGGACCCTGTGCTGCTGAAACAGCCTGTCTTAAACATTAACATAATAAAGATTGTAAAGGTATTGTATTTTGTACTGTGGGTTTCGAACCTGTCAGACATTGAGGTTGAAATTAAGTTTAAACCGTATAGTTTAAACCTTATGGTTCTAAACAGCTAAAATAATAATTGTTAGATTTGACCATGTCTTTTCAACAAATGTATTCGCAACACATTTCAGTTGCAGATTCCACACGCTTATCTATAAACTAATCGTATTTTGGGGGGCTTTCTACCATCCCTCTGCATACATCGGTTTATTGTTATAATTCATGTTTTTGTCCGCCCGATACAGGATAGAAAAGGGGAATGGGTAAACCCACTTCAGCCACTGGCTACCTTCACTGTGAGTGACAGCATTCTACAACTTCACAGCGAGTGCGGGCATTCAGCTTCTTCACCAGGAGCTCATCAATGCACAAACTAGTTCCCCTCAGTGCAGTGGTCTATTATGGCAATGTGTGGTTTTGAGACCAAAACATACTTGTGCTTTTAGCTAATGCTTTTTAGGGCGCATCCTTCCAGACAGCACAGCTGTGTGCTATGCAAAAGACATGGTGGGGAGTTTCAGGAAGCTGACCTGGGAATGCACTCTGCCGGTTACTAGCCATTGGCTTTGTGGCTGGTAACTCACGTTTTCTGGCTTTCCATTTGCTGGCTTTGTTTGCTTTAGGCTCCCCAGCTCGAGTTCATACTTCCCTGTTATAAAAAAGATTAGGGTAAATTTCCTCTATTTCAGCCCAGCACTGGAGATTCCTCAATAACGGCCAACCAACAGCAGGTAACGTCTCAGTTCAAACCCTGCATGTTACCTTAGATTATTGACTCGTGCACGAGTCAAGAATCTGTTGACACAATACGTCCCCTTTCCTTCAAAAGTCTCCAAAATATTAAATATATAAAATAAGATAAAATGCATATATTATAACAATAAATATGCTATACTCACAATAAATATACTATAAGTAACAACAAATGACAATATATCTCAGACTCTCATAAATATATACTTAACACTACCCCCGCTTTTTTCCCAATACTAACCAATATAAATAAAAACATGGATTAAAAACATTAATACATCTGATGTTCATGTCATATAATCATTCAAATATGCTGGTTTCTTTACAACTCGTCGACTTGTGCTTTCTGTTACACTGCTTCCCACGTGTCCTTTAAGCATTCTCCTGTTCCTCATCACCTCTGGCATTCTCTCATTCCTGCTCAAATCTTTCTCCCTCAATGCTTCTTAGATTGCATTCTTCATCCAACCATCCATATCTTCTAACACCTCTTCTGATTTGTGGCTCCTTGGGCATCCGTCCTATGTGCCCCACCGTCTATCACTTAATGTAGCCTCATTCAAAAACACTTCTTCAGCCTTCCAGGGGCCCCAAAGATGTACTTTCCTCCTTCTTCCCCTTTTCTGGTTTCTTCACATATACCATATCACCCACTTGCACTCTAACCTCTTTAGCACCTGCTTTATTATCACAATACGTTTTATATTTATTCTGTGCTTTTATTAAATTCTGTCTCACACTTTCTGGTGACCACTGAATTTGTTTGGATTCCTTCATCCACCCTTGGGAATCCATAGTAAATGGCATTCTGCCCCTCATATAGTGAAAGGGCTATATACCCTGTTACCCATGGGATTATGCAATACATCCAAATCATTTTTCTTATCATCACCCACTCTTTTTCTGCTACTTGCCATCTGAAGGGCACCCTTAATTACGTGTTTGAATCTCTCAACTTCACTGTTTCCTCCTGGGTGATAAACTGATGTGCACTTATGTTCCACTACATTGCACTGGAAACAATACTCCACTTCCGTAGCTTGAAATTACGGACCTTTATCTTTAATTACCTTCGTAGTTAATCGTTCCCTCTGGCATAATTCATCTAAAAATTAAAGAAGCTTTTCGGCACTGGCCATGTCTACAAAGGTCACCTCCAGCCATTTTGAGAAATAATCCTTAGCAACCAAAACATAACCACTGTTGCCTTTTTCATTCACCACATGACTCCAATGGTTTCCCACACTATTTTGGGACTCTCCACAGGTACTAGTGGTGGTCTCATTGTCACTTTGGAGTTTTTCTGCACTCTCACACTCCACACATTCTCTCACTACACAATACAGGTGTCCATCCACCCCAGGCCACCAATATTTCTCTTTCACTCCCTTCTTGCTTTTGACAATTCCTAAGTGACCTTCATAGCACAATTCTTCAATCTTATCCCTTAACTTTTGAGGAAGTATAATTGTGTCCCCTCTCAGTAAATTGGCATTCCACCCCGACAGTTCTTCCTGTACCTCCCAAAATTTGCGATACTTAACTTCCACCCTCCAATCACATAGCTCTTTCTCCTTTGCAGCGCATCATCATAACTCATAGCACTTTTCCATTCCTCTGTAGTTACGGCACTCTTTTCATCCTCACTCATCCAAGCCACTCTTAATTCCTCCAAACCATTTTCACTTATTTCATACCACAGCATAGGAATCTACTTAGACAATCTGCCACCCTGTTCTTTATACAAGGTAAATACTGTACGTTGTAACTGTAAACCATAAATCTTATAGGCAACCTGGCAATCCTAGGCAAGCCCTCTGTTGTTAGTAATTTTATCAGTGGTTTATAATCACATTTTACCAGTATCTCCAAACCCCCAAAGAAAATGCTTAAAATGTTCTAAACCCCACACCACAGCCAATACTTCCCTTCCTACTTCCGAATATTGTTCTTCAGCGGGGGACAATGCACAAAAAGCAAAGGCAACTACTGTTTCTTTGCCTTCCTCATCTTTTTGGGACAAAACAGCTCCCAATCCTCTGGAACCTGCACCCGTGGTTATGGTACAAGTGACATTTGGGTCAAATCTATGCAAAGGGTTTGCCTCACACAGTTCTTCGTTGATTAATACAACTGTTCCTGTAATTCTGCCGACCATTCAAATTTGGCTTGAAACTCTCTGGTGTGATATCTGCCTTGAGGAGATGTGGACCTAATACTTTTTCAAATGTGTTCTTTCATACTTCCTTATCTAGTATTGTGTAGGGGGATCCTGAATCTACCACTTTTGGGATTTGAGCCCTTCCCCCAATTTGATCTCAAAACACATTTTTTCTGCACAATTTTGTAACGCTACAAACAACACCAGGAGAATTGCTTCTTTTACCATCTATACTCAGCACACACACTCACAACAGCGGCTCTGTGAATCATCTTCAGATGTATTTTCAGATCCAGAACTAGTATATTAATTGCCCATCCCCACTTTCCCATTGGTCCTGCACACCTTAGCAAAGTGTCATTTAATCCCACAATTTGAACATTTCTGATTCACCACTAGACACTTTACTGTATGCTAGATGTTAAAAACTACCATATCTAAAGCATTTTTTAATAGTACTGCAATTATTAGATTGATACTGTCCAGTCCTTTCCCTCATATTGCTTTCCTTTAATTTCTTTATTTGTATGCTTTTCTTTTTACCCATTCTGACTTTCGCTACCAACTCACTAGAAAACTTAGCCACTGAATTATTCTACACTATTTTAGCACATCTGTTAGACATTTCTACTTTCTTCACTATGCTAATTACTTCACTAAGCGTTGAATCCCCACATGACCATAATCTTTCTTGAACATGCTCATTATTAACATGCATTATTATCTGGTCCCATACAAATTCTTCATATAAGGAACCAAATCTATAATTAATTGCTTTAATGCTGACACATATTCCTTCACAGATTCCGACTTTGCCTGTCTCCTTTGAAAGAACTTAAATCTGTCAATGGCAATACATAACACTGGTGAATAATAGTTACCTAAATCAGATAAAACATTTACAAAAACCTTCCCTTCTTCAGGTAGTCTGGGTTTCTTTTCTATACTATTATAAACCTTCAATCCGTGTGGAGCTAGCGAATGCAGTAGAATTTTCTTCTTTGTTTCCAGAGTCAGATCATCATCCTCTATAGCGTCTATATAATTTAAAACGTATTCCTTCCATTCTTGTCACTTTAAGGGTGGTTTTCCTGGCACGCGTTCTTCAGATCGCTGCTCCAGCCCACAGGGAGGTGCGAGGAGGGTTGCCAACAGTGATGCCTACAAGCAGTGGCTCACGTTGGACTGCTTGAGTGAAACACTCAAGGCACACGCCTACTGACAACGGCTCATGGTTGCACACTCACCAGTGATTTCACAGATACCTTCTGCTACATTCTGCCTAAATTAATCTCCCCACTTTCCATCTCTTCCTACTACCAATGAAGATAATCTTACAATGTCAGTTGACCGGCGGTTTACTCTCTGTGTCCAATGCGACATCAGGAATATGCAGCAGCTGGCTTTTTACTTCCTGCAGTGCCCGCATAGGTTCTCTGCCGGAGCTGAAGTAGTCACCATATATGTTGTGAAGATAAAGGATTCAACCAAAAAGGATTAAGGTAAATTTCCTTTATTTCAGCAAAGCATGGGAGATTCCTCAATCACGCCAACCAACAGCATGTAAAGTCTCAACTGAACCGCAATTCAAACCCCGCAGTCAACCTTAAATTCTTGATTCCTGCGCAAGTCAAGAATCTTTTGACAACACTCCCCAAGCCAAAGCCGTGTTTACAGTATACTTCCACAAACTAATTTTCTGTACTAACCAGACCTGTAAATCTTTTTCTTATCTTGTCACATTTGCCGGGTATTCAATGACCGTGGTCAAATGTCATACTTTGTGTTTGAGGGAGCCAAGCCTGGTGTTTATTTTGCTTTCGACTGACTTCAAACTGAGAGCGTTTACTGAAAAGAAGAATGCAGCGTACATTCTCCATGGAGCCTGCTTGTGCCCCTTTTTAAACATTTTGTTTTAGGCACAGCCATCTCAAAAGGTATCTCGTTCTCCAGGTGCACAAAACATTTGCCTTTTATTCATGGGACATGAAGTTTACTATTGGCATTGTCAGGGTGGGGGGGGGGGGGGGGGGGGGGGAAGTACGAACATTTCTAAAATCATGTTTGAAAACTATTACTTAAAAATAGAATTTGCACTGATTTAATCTGATGTACTAGTTCTACTAAGACGAAAGTTTTGCATGTGAATGAAATACATTTTTGGAATTTTTTCAGAGACTCTTTCATATTTAATAGGTTTTTGCAAACTCTCTTTACAAATGAAGGTGACTCAAAAATTAAGTGTGCAGGATACGCTTGTTACTTGCTTTCTTTCATGTTGATTAACTTGTAAAAAAAAATGCTTGCCCGTTTTCAATGGGCAGGCCGCAGGCATAGTTCAGGAGCGTGCTTGCAGACTGCACTGATTTAGTCTGATGTACTAGGACTACAAAGATAGAACACTTTTACATGTGAATGAGATACATTTGAAAAAAACTTTTAGAGACGTTTTCTATCCAATACGTTTTTTGCAAAATTCCTCTTCTTCGGTGCATCCATTTAATTTGTGAAACTGCCTTTTTTGGAACAAAGTACAAAATCACATTTCAGTCTCAGCTTCAGCTTACCATATGGTGCTGTTTGGGAATTAACACTGTTTATGGCCCATTCATTGTCAAGCAAAGGATAAGATCTTTTCACTGGAACAAGCCAACCACACTGTAACACAATTTAACAATGCCTGGTTTTCAGTTTGATGTGTAAAGCATAGGCTTTATTTATGACATCTCTGGCTACTCATTTTGGAGAGTTGGATACGTTTAAAGGCACTTTTTAGGAAAGGTTTTGTGTTTCTGTGCACTTACACAATAATTATGTATTCAGCCTATGCCTTCTGCAACTGTGCCTTTTTCAGAACACATGTGTTTTTGTATATAAACAACTTCCTCATTTGTCCTTGCAGGTGTTAGGGCCATGGTTTGAATAGCGCACCAGGTGCAGTGGCATAGGGGCCAAAAGGTGTAGGAAACCCACTGAACACAGATTATTTCTATATTTTACTACTAAACAAGCAGTCACAAGCAGGGGTGGCTCCTCTGCTATAGCAGAGGAGCGTCACCTCCCCGCTAGCAGCAGCTGCAAACCTTTAGAAATAAAACAATAATAAACAGTGTTTATTATCATTTTATTTTTAAAGGGGAGGGGCCATGGGTTTGATGAGCAGTGAGGGGGGTGCACAGACCACTCCCCTTAGTGCGCATGTATGTTTGGTCGGCCGTCTCGGGCCAGCCAAGCACACATGCTCACAAGGGCTCTCTCCAACCGGGCAATGTGGAGTGCCCAGCCAGGGCACTGCAGCCAATCATAAGGCTGCTCTGAGCAACGTCATGATTGGCGCAGGGGCAGGCTGGGAGCCTGTGTCTGAAGTGCGGCGGAAGTGTGGTGGCGACCAAGTAAGTTCAATTTTTTATATATATATTATTTTTGTTTTGCTCCCACACCCTGCCACTTTGCCCAGTCGCTAGCCGCGACTGGCCACAAGAGAAATTACCTTGCAGGTATTAGAGCCATGATTTGAATGGTGAAGCAGGTGCAAGTGGCACAGGGTAGAGGCAAGTGGTACAGAGTGGAGTGGTACAGAGTGCAGAGTAGAGTGATACAGAGTGCAGTGGATTGGAGTGGAGTAGCATAAAGTGGTGCAGAGTAGAGTATAGTGCCATAGAGTGCAGTGTTACAGCTGGAGTAGTGCAGAGTAGAGTGGGGTAGAGTTCAGGGGGTGGAGAGTGCAGTTTCAAAGTGCAGTCGAGTGGAATGGTGCAAATAGTGCAGTGGAATGGTGCAGAGTAGAGTGCAGTGATGTGGAGTGAGCCAGAGTAGTAGGGAGTATGTGGTAGCACACTGCCATTACAGAGAACACATTATCAATTGAAATGATCATTACATTTGTAGAGACATGCAATTTTACTAATAAAAATATACAGTGCACACAATTGTGCAGAAATTGTACCATGTAGTTTAATGATGCTTTTTGATCATGTTAAAGTATTTGTTTCCTACACACTTCAGAAATAACAAAAAACATGTTTCATTTGTGCTTTCATAATTCTGATATATTCTAAAATACTTACACAGTTCATGTAAATGTTGTGTGCTAGAAACAAAACTCTTTCCTACACCCAGTATCCAGCAATACTGTCACATAAATCCTCCCACTTTGAAGGAAGAGAAAGAAAAGTAAACAAGTGCCCCCGGGAAGACAGCCCATGACATTTGACCTCGGTCTTTGAATGCACAGTAAATGTGATGAGATAAGATCAAGATTTAAAGGCCTGTTAACAGAAAGTGGGTTTGTGAAAGTATACAGAACACAAGGTCTAAGCAATGGGAGGGACAAACTGAACCCGGAGAGCCTAAAGTAAATAAAGCCAGAAAGTGTGAGTTACAAACCACAAAGCCAATGGTAATCAACGAACGGAACACCTTCCTAGATCAACTTTCTGAAAGTGCCCAAGATGTCTTTAGCAAACCAGACAGCTGTGCTGTTTGGTAGGCTGCAACCGAAAAATACATTGCCTGTGACTGTTAGGTCTGGTGTAAGCCACAACCCTTTACTGTTATAAAAATGATATATGAAATATACTTACTGATAGAGGCTTTCAGTCAATCAACTCTATTCAGAAAAATACCATAAAAGTTACATTACAAGCATAATATTTCAAATCAGAATAAAGTCATCTTATGCATACAAAAACAGTTTGTCCAATACTAAATAGCACAGATAAAATATTTAAGATCAGCTCACATCACACACCAAGTCCCATGGTGTCCAAATAAATAAAAATAAAACATGCAGATAGTAATGATGGCACTAATTCATACCTTTTGCTCACTGCTCAAAACTATGCATATAAAATTTAATAGTGCGCATCTTATTTTTTGTGTCTCAAAACGTTGTAAGTATATCATGCCTTGCTTGTAACATCTAATATTGGATGCCCACAGGGTTGGGCATGGGAATCGTTTCCATGGAGAACTATTTAAAGTGCAAAATAGTGTAAGATGAGTAGTACTTTGCTGAGACAAGTTGTCATAGGGACATTTAGGCAAGCTTGCAAACCAGCCTCCCTAATACAGAATGGCTTGCCAAGATGTGTGAAGTGCCAAGGTGAAAGCGAGTCAAATAAAAATTGTGTTGTGAATTACGTGAAATAGCCAAGTAAGGTTCTATACTAGGGAAAGTTATGAGGGAACTATTCCATATTACACTCGGCATGTATCAGGGTTGTTCTGCCCTCTCCTTTGTCACCTCTGTTGAAAGACTCATTTTAATCCACAGTAACAGGGGCTAATCATATGGCAACTGATATGTAATTTCCCCCTAATTCAGTGTGACAAATGTGAGTGTCAGTGCTCGTGGGTACCAAAAAGAGTCTATGTAAAAAAACATTTTCCGCTCTTTGAAGAGCACAGAATTAATGAGACCCCATATACCTGCCCTGTATAGAGTTAGTGGAATCCCTCGGGGATCTGTGTCCAAGCTTGTTGGCAAAGCAAAAAAAAAAATCACCTCGGTCACCTTTGCAAATTATTGTGATTTTGGTATTTCTCAGATGGCCCCACAACAATGAAGAATCAATCCTAATTCCCAAATAATTAAATGCAGTGACCTTACTGACTTCTGCCCACCCAATAAATTGTATCTTAGATTTCATATTTCTTGGTCCATTTGTCATAGTAAAAGATTTGCTAAAATGTATCTTTAAATCAAGATTGCTCATAAAAGTCATAACAGCATCTATTAAAATCCGAGGATCATTAGCAGTTCTGGCTACAATATTGCATCATCGGCATATAGCAAGTTTAGTATCAGACATTTTCTGGCCTGGGACACGTCAGCACCATGTTAAGCAAGAAAGGATTCCAGACCATTAATGTACAACAAAAATAAGAATGGTGTTAAGATACAGCCTATGCACAGACCACTCTCATAGCTCAGTGGGGATGTACATTCTTCATTTGGGCCATAGCCAACTCTGACTAAAGTATCCGTATGTAATAGGATGACAAGGGCCTTTCCCAACTCCCATGGTTTCTAACATAAATCATAGTTTGGAGCGATGGGCGTTGTTAAGGGCACAAGAGAGGTCCATAAAGGCCATATGTAGTGAACCTCTCCTGACCTTCACATACTTTCCTATTATTAAGGAGAGATTAAGGGACTGTTCAACAGTGCTGATACCTGGCCGAAAGCTGTATTGAACCTGTGATAAAACTAAGTTTCTTGTTTGTCCAATCCTCCAGTCTTGTAAGTAAAACTTGCCCCAAGATCTTAGAGGATGCATCAAGGAGGTAGATTGGTCAGTAACAATTAGGACCATTTCTATTTCCTTTTTAAAAGGGAACTATTTCTGCATCCTTCCATGATACTATTGAGGTGCCCTGAATTTTATGACAAGACCGGAGGCTCCTATTATGCATTCTTTTCTTGCTTTAATAAAACAGCAGCAAGTGAAGAAAACTACAATTCCCATGAGCGCAGAGAAACCAGCCAATGGGAAACAAAATGTAGTCCAATAACATTAGCCAATGAGTAACTATATGTGCCATTATGACGTAACTGGACTGCGAACAGCCCTCTTTTCTTGCTGCTCGCAGCCAGTTAAGTCATTTTTTTCAATACTTCTCTTATAATGTGGTGTTTTCATTGTTATTGTTATTTCGTTTTATTATAGCGCTATGTTATTGCCATCTTAATTTCGCTTTTACCTCCTAGCCGGCATGTTGCCGCACTCATAGTTCTGTCCTCGCGCTCCCCGGTGCACACTCGGCTTCCTCCAAACGGTTTTAACCGTTCCTCACGTCGCGCCATTGTTTTGCACAGCGCGTAAGGAACGAGTTACAACCGTGGCCCCTACTGATTAAGAGCCGCTTATTAACTCGTAAACTTGTACTTTACCGCGTTTCTGCTATTTTCAGGCCGTTTTGCCAGCCTCTCCTTCCGGACACGTCCTTTCTCTCCCGACGCTCGTCTCCTTCTGAGTGACTCAACAGTAGGCAGTGTTAGGCACGCACTGGGGCGGAGCTGTTCGTTTTCTTCCCTTCCCTTAACTATTAACCCTTAAACTCCTGGTTTTGATTTTAACATGGATTCTGGAAGTTCAACTTCGCTTCAGGTGGACTCTGAGGAGGTTTCTGCCATTAAACAAGATATACATGAATTTATCCAAAATTCTGTACAGCAAGCTGTTAATAATTCTATAAATAATTTGTCAAAAAATTTGGAATCCTCAGTTTTAAAAATGTTTAATAAGACACTATCAGCCCAGTCTGCAGGGGAGTGCAGACAGCGACCTTCACTCATTTAAAAAAGTTCACAAAAATTGGCGCTAAAAGTTTGTGAGGTTTCCTCACCCATGGCAGAGGATGCAGCTCCTCAAAAGGCTCCATCTAAGGAGATTAGAGTCACTGAGGGTACATCTCAGAAACACAAAGCAAAAACAAAAAATATTATGTCCCCTCTAATTATTACCTTCATTCCGGACACTGATGATGAGGTACCCGATGCGGATTCAGATGCTGATCCATCTGACCAAGATGATTGTGACTCCGTGCCTGTTCCCAAAAAAACCAACATTTTCTTCCTCTGAGGCCTCTAATACCACTCCTCTTCTAGATTGTGAAGGCTTGCCTATGTTTGACCCTTCTTTTATATTACACCCCAATTCAACCGAATGGTTCCCGGCCACTCACGTGGGGGATTATGTTTTGGCCAAATTATTTTGTCCACTGGATAAACAAACTCGCTCCAAACTAAAATCAGAGTGTCCTCGTCCCTCTTTAGCGCATAAGTCATCCATTACACCTACTATTGACCAACCCATCCTCACTTTCTTCACCAAGTTTGGCAAGGATCCCAGGAAAGGGGTGGATAAAGCCTGGTCCTCTTGTCAAGACAAATTATTAGACGTCATTGGCCCTCTCACCCGTATCTTTGACATGGCTGAGGCCTCTAGAATCAATGGCTCCGCTATTGATCCGGAGGAACTCTCCTTATGGGTTCAAAGGTTTGTTTGCCTTTTAGGCAATGCTAACGCTGCGATTTCCCAAGAAAGACACAAAGGTATTCTGCTTAAATTGGATCCTAAACTTGTTCACCTAGCCACAATTCAAGCGCAGACCAAAACGGAGGGTTTTCTATTTGGAGATAACTTCATTAAAGAGCTAGGCAAGTACGTTGCTACTTTTACCTCGCTGGATAAGGCCCAACAGTCTCTAAAGAAAATGTTCAACCAACGGGTTTTCACCAGGGCCGGCAGAGGCAGGAGACGCTTTGCCGGCCGCTCCTATTACAACCAAGGCTCCCGTGGCAACTACAACTCTTCAGACCAAGATTTCAGGCCATAGTTTTACCCGCAAAGGGCCAGAGGTTTTCGTACCAGAGGCTTCAGGAATACCAGAAATGCCAACCAAACAGGTAAATCCATTTCCTTCTCTTGTTTCCGTGGGCGGTCGCCTTTGTCATTTTTTCCCAAATTAGCTATTAATTACCTCATATCCTTGGATTCTAAATACTATTCGAGGTTACATGATAGAATTTTACTCAACTCCAATACAATCCGTTGCTCCTCCTCTTCCCCGTTTTTCTACAGATATGTCCGCTCTTATTTCCTCGGAAGTCCAATCCCTTTTTAAAAAACAAGCCATTGCTCTTACTCAACCTCACCCGTCAGGCTTCACTAGCTCCATTTTCTTGGTTCAAAAGAAGAACAAGAAAATGAGACCCGTTATCAATCTCAAGTTCTTCAACCAATTCGTAGTTTACCGCCACTTCAAGATGGAAACCATTCTCCATCTCAAAGACTCTCTGCTTCAGAACGATTGGATGGTCCGTTTAGATTTACAGGATGCTTACCTGGTCGTTCTGATCCACCCGGACCACAGGAAGTTTCTTAAATTTCAATGGCTCGACCAATTCTTTCACTTTACATCTCTTCCTTTCGGTCTCTCTTCAGCTTCATGGTGTTTCACCAAACTCATGAAGCCAGTGGTGGCTCATCTCAGGGCTCAGGGAGTGAGACTTCTCATTTACCTGGACGATATTCTCCTCATGAGTCAATCTCCTCAATTACTCACAACCCACCTCAGCCTAACCTGTTCTCTTTTATCGGAACTCGGCTTTATCATCAACAAAGAAAAGTCTATCCTTCTCCCTACCCAAAGTATAGAATTCTTAGGTTTTCTAATAAATTCCGTTTTGGCCACTCTGTTTCTTCCTTCTGCAAAAATCAAATCTATAAAGTCAGAGATTCTTCAAGTTCTACGTCATTCGTCCATTTCTCTGAGGGCCCTTGCCTGCGTCGTCGGTCTTCTTTCCTGTTCCATACAGGCTATATTTCCAGGCCCCTTGCATTACCGGGCTCTCGAGCGGTTAAAGATTCAACATTTACGCAAAGGCCTTTCTTACACAGATATTATTCCCCTAGATCACGATTCTCGTACAGAACTGCAATGGTGGATAGACCATTTAGACGCCTGGAACGGGAGGACTATCTTTCCATCAGCCCCAGATCTTGTATTAGAGTCAGATGCAAGCCTAACCGGTTGGGGGGCCCGTTGTGGGCCAATCTCGACTGGAGGTTTATGGTCATTAGAGGAGTCCAAATTGCATATCAATTGTTTAGAGATGCTTGCAGGCTCCTTTGCAATCAGGAGCCTCACAAAGAACAGGGTATGCTGTGCTATCCTTCTAAGGATGGACAATATTTCAGCGGTCCGTTACATCAACCATCTCGGGGGTACAAAATCCAAACTCCTAGCGGAATTGGCAAAGAGTTTCTGGGAATTCTGCCTTGCAAACCAAATTTCGGTTCACGCAGAGTATCTTCCGGGAACTCTCAACTCCATTGCCGATTGGCACTCCCGTCATCTACACGATTCAAGCGACTGGAAGCTCCATCCCGCGATCTTTCATTTCCTACAAGTCAAATGGGGGCCCATGACGATCGACTTGTTCGCGTCTCGCCTCAACACGCAACTTCCCCAATTTTACAGTTGGCGACCAGATCCTTCGGCCCTGGCCTACGATGCATTTCTCCAGGACTGGTCCAAGTCCCTTTCTTACGCTTTTCCACCCTTTGTTATGATCAGCAGGGTTCTTGCTCAGGTCCGTCATCAGCAAGCCACCTTAATTCTTATCGCTCCTTATTGGCAGTCCCAGATTTGGTTTCCAGCCCTTCTGGAACTAGCCATAGATTTTCCTTTTCTCATCCCTTCGTTCCCAGACCTTCTTTTGGACCCTCTCCAGCGACCTCGCAACCTCATTTTGAACAATCTTCTTTCCCTTTCAGCTTGGAAAATTTCGGGAATTCCCAATTTTTCCCTTGCATTTCATCACAAGCTTCGGAATATATCAAACAATCTTGGGCCCCTGGAACAAGGAATGCCTATAAGTCAGCCTGGGCTTTATGGCAAAGCTGGTGTTTGGGAAAACACATTGATCCCCTTTCAGCAGATGTCACTTTTATAGTGAATTTCCTCGCTGCGGAGGCTAGCAAAGGTAAAGCTTTTCATACTATTAATTTGTATAGGTCAGCCATCTCCTTGAATCATCAGTTCGTCAATGGGAAGCCAGTGGGTGAACACCCGCTTATTTGCCGGATTTTAAAGGGAGTAAAATTTTCTAATCCACCACTTCCTAAATACAGAATTTTGTGGGATGTTAATATCGTGCTGAATTTCTTTCTTTCTTGGCCCGACAATTCTTTTCTTACTCTGAAGATGTTGTCGGGTAAACTCACTATGTTGTTGTGTCTTATTTCTCTTAAACGGATTTCTGACGTCAAAGCTTTAGACATTTCCTCTCAACAGTTTACCCCTTCAGGGGTATTATTTACTGTATCTCGAAGAACAAAAACAAATTTACATTCTGTTTTCTATCCATATTTTCCGGCTCATCCCAAATTATGTGTAGCACAATGTTTAAAAGTATACGAACATATGACTGCTCATCTAAGAACGTCCTCAACTAGTCAACTTCTTATTTCCTTCAGGAAACCTTACAAGCCTGTGTCTTCCGCTACTTTGGCTCGTTGGGTCAAGTGGATTATGTCTTTGGCTGGGATTGACACTTCCAAATTTGGAGCACATTCTTCTAGAGGCGCTATGGCATCCAAAGCCTTTTGGGCGGGTTCACGTCTTGAGGACATTCTTAGATCTGCAGATTGGTCTAATGACAATGTATTTAGAGTCTTTTATTGTAAGCCTGTTGATAATGTGTTAACGAATGTAATTAATTTGCTTTGAACATGCATAATAGGAGCCTCCGGTCTTGTCATAAAATGTAGATTTTCCTAGTTTTAATGACGGAAAGTCTTAATTTTATTAAAGACACGGAGGCGAGTATTATCCCACCCGTTGTTTTCTTGGTAATTAGTGTTTGTTTATATTTCTCCCTCCCCTCTAGTGTCGTCGTCTGTCCAACCTGCTACCTAAGTCATCACTTCATGGTGTGGATGGCCCATCAACGTCAACGCTGTCTCCATATCCACTTCTTTGTCTGGCGAATCACCAGTGTGCCTCCCTTCACCGGCAGTTCCCTGGAATTATGAACTTCTTTCCCCCGAGTTGTTATCTTTCATTATGGCTCTCCTAATTTTGGCTTCTATTTTCCCTTTATTTCGTGCCAGCTCAACTTTAAGCGCAAGAAAAGAGGGCTGTTTGCAGTCCAGTTATGTCATAATGGCACATATAGTTACTCGTTGGCTAATGTTATTGGACTACATTTTGTTTCCCATTGGCTAGTTTCTCTGCGCTCATGGGAATTGTACTTTTCTTCACTTGCTGCTGTTTTATTAAAGCAAGAAAAGAATGCATAATACTCGCCTCTGTGTCTTTAATAAAGTTAAGACTTTCTGTCATTAAAACTAGGAAAATCTACATTACTGCATGCAGGACATTGGTGATAATTGGAGCCCAGAGGGCGATGTAAGCCTTAAAAATATTCACTGGCACACCATCAGGGTCTGGTGCTTTCCCTGAAGAAGATATCTTAATTACACAGGCTACTTCATTAACGTCAATAGAAGTAATAAGGTTTAGGATCGCCATAGAGTTTACATTTAGGGTTTCAATCTTTTCCACTAGATTACCCTCAGTACTACCAGAGTTAAAAACCTCAGCAAAATGCTGACCATCTTTCAGCTGGGATGTAATTCTTGATTTTAGAGGTGGAGTTATCAGACAAGTAGGGGGTGATTTATAATATGACTGAATCTCTTTGTATCTCTATTTA
Source organism: Pleurodeles waltl (assembly GCF_031143425.1). NCBI lineage: Eukaryota > Metazoa > Chordata > Amphibia > Caudata > Salamandridae > Pleurodeles > Pleurodeles waltl. The sequence continues at coordinate 638,813,134 of NC_090451.1, read as the reverse complement.
ATGAAGCTGCTTTGAGATACTCCCATGCCTCTTCCTAATGTCTCCTTTTCGGCTCCCTAAGACTGTTTTATAAGTTAAATGTGCTTGTCGGACCCATATAATGTCGCACAGGGTATGTTTAAGTGTCTCTAAAAGATTTGTATGAGCTGCAAAACATGCTGAATCAAACCATCTCTGCAATGGTATATCCTTTGTGAAATTTGATGGTAAGCAAGCATGCAATCTCTTGACTAATCAGTTCATAACTAATTACAATAAAGCTAGGGCTGGCTTATGGTGTCAGGCAGGTAATGATGAAATCAAATTGTTGGTAACAAGATCTTTCAGAAACAGGAGGGCATCAATTTCACCCCACTTGATTACACACCCTTGTTTACATTATGGGCCAACTCAGCCTTCTGCACATATTCAAAATGTGGCCTTATAAATAAATCAGGGTCCAAATCTAAAGGGTTATGGTCATTGATGCAGTTTGCAATGGTGTAGGTGGATGTTTTATTACCATTATAGAAATGCCACTTTTAGAAAGTGGGCATTTCTCTGTGCTTATAACCCTGATGCTTTCGCAGCCTTACTCCAATCCACATCTGGGGTAGAGTGATAGCTGGGCTTTTTGTATACTTTCCAGACAACCATCACACAAGGAGGGTGAAGGTGCAACTGCAGTACATCTGCATACTTAATGGTCTTCCTGGGCTGGTAGAGGCGGGGCACACATACATCTATAAAGGCTGTGCTCTGGCCTCACACAAAGAGCTTGTTTACCCCCTACTGATGTCTGGAGTCAGTGTTGGAGGACAAGGAGCTGGTTGGTGCCGGATGGAACCCCCCCTACACACCTTTGTGGAAGCTGAGCAAAATGAGAATAAGTATAAAAGGTTGATCCCCATGTTTGTGGGCACTGCGTGGGATTTGAAGCCAAATGCTGCTGGCGCTACATGCTGCACCAGAAGACTAATGGGCAGCTAAATGACGGCACCACTGGGACTTTGGTATGCTGTGCTGACCTGCTGGATTGTCAGGGAGATTGCAACTTCGCTGAGGACATAGGTGTGTGGGCCTGCTGCCTGCCTCTCTGCTCTCGTGCCCACCAGTTGATCACAAGGGGCTGGGTGGTATGCCCCACTTCCCCCCGTTTTCTACTTTTTAGTGAGAGGTGAGTGCTATAATCTTTTGTGACCTTAGGAGAGATGGCACTAGGTAGGTGCCATAATCAGGAAGAGTTGGCATGGTAGGCGCTCCCCAGTTTATTGAGTAGAATGTGTCTTGTCTCCTTTCTGGTGTGGAGTGCGTGTGGAGCCGTTTTAATTGCCCACTCAGATGAAGCGTGCACAGTTCGGTGCCCCTAGGGCACAAACAGGCACTCACTTCGGCAATTAACTTTCAGAGCTAGACTGCAGCCCTAGAGATTAAGTTAGGTCCTGGGGCAGCGCAGTAGCACTGACCCAAGGAAAAGAAGAGCCGTAGTCGCCCTAGGTGAGGAGCAGCGGCCCGATTGAGGAGCCGGCCCACAGTGGGGAGGCTTCTCCAGGCTGGGCCATCTTGCAAGGAGGAAGCCAAAGGTCTGGTAAACCCTGGAGGGCTCCAGATGCACTTCCTGGATAAGGCGGTGTTCTGAGGGCAGCAGCCGCACCACATAGACGCTTGCAGCTGCCTTGTGGATTTCCCTTCCCGTGGGTGAAGAAACAAGCAGGGGCCATACTTCCCTGAGTAGAGACACCACAGCCTCGAAGGCTGCGGCCCCTCTGGAGTCCTTGCACGGGGAAGCCCAAGGAGCGTTTACCCCGTCATCCTTTTGCTGGTAACAACCATGGCTGAGGGGCCTCTCTGGTTGTTGCTGCACCATGAGAGAAGTGGGGTCTCCTACCTCTAAAGAAGAAAGAAACGCTATTATAGTAGCAGAAGCTCCTGTGCTGACTGTGGTGGGTTTTTCACTCACTGCATTTCTTGTAAAACAAACACATACACACTGTGATTTTCTTGGAGAGGGTGCGCTGGGGGTGATTCCTTTTAAGTTCTGCCCCCCCCCCCCCCCCCCATAGAGGTGTCATCCCCTTGATTTAAGCTGAATGGATATGCGCTGATCTGTTATGCCATTTGTTTTATTGTGATAATGAGCAGTTCAGGATCTACCTTATATGCATCGGGAGGATATTGTGGTTATTATGACGTGCAATATGGAAATGTCTCTTGTATTTGCACCCATGATGATGATCTGACAATTGCCTGGTTGGCATTGTAATTCCTGATGTATGTCGTTTGGTCTACAATTATTATGCAAAACTGTTTATTTTTATATAACCTGTGGTGGAGTATCATTTGTGGTGTATTTACTGTGTCACTAGTGTTGTGCAAACGCTATACACATTGCCTCTAGGATAAGCCTGACTGCTCGTGCCAAGCTACCAAGGAGGTGAGCAGGGGTTATCTTGGGTGTGTAGCTCCCTTGCCCCGACTAGAGTGGTGGGTTCTGCCTGGCTGAAGTGCATACCCTAGCCAGCCAGAAACCCCGTTTCTAACACTGTTGGTCTTGAGACTGAGTTTTAGTAAGACCACAGGGAACTGGGCTTTATGCCCTGATTGGAAACAACGGCCAACATTTCTAATCTCCAACTCAAAGAATCTTTTCTTCTTTTCCCAGACCTACAGCCTAGAGCTTCTCAGCCTCATTTTCCAACATCTGTATTTCTTTATCTGTTTCAGGACCAAAGTAGGATCAACCAAGTGAAAGGTACCTTTTTTGCACTGAGGATGACAGGCCCAACCACAAAGAGACTTGTGGATGCCCACAATCCTTCCTCAATTCCATTATATACTGACTGCATTCTTTTCGGAAGGCCTCAAAAAATGCCACAGCATTCTTTTATGTTATTATGAAAATAAACCACAATTCAGCAGAGAACAAAGATGTATTCTATGAAGTCAGTCCAGCCCATGGGTCAGAATATACACTTTGTTACACATTTCCGTCATGTCAATTTTATGCAATGACACAGTAAAAACAAGTGAAGGCATTACTGTAGTGCTCTGAATGAGTCACAAGTACTCATACATCAAGAGTCAGTATCCACTGTATTTTGCGTATATTTGCAGTAGACAGGACTTACATAGTCCTCTGAAGTCTTTAGGGTGGGCCTTGGGGGAATCTCAGCAGTGTAAGCTTCTACCTGGTCATAGCAATATGCCACATCATCATATCCACTGATCCCATGGTGGGTGCATGTCTCTGCAACAGGATTCTGCAATACCATCCCAGAAGAGATCTTGTCACAGTGTCACAAAACTTTCTTCCCAAAAGATCTTTCTGTTTGCTGCCCCTGCCTTGAGGACCGGATATTTGGACAGCATCTTTCTTCCAAACAGATGAGACTATCATGGAGGCAGGTTTGGGCTCGTGACACAGGCACAGACAGCCTTGTTAAGGTGGCTTCAACTTCTTAAGGAGAAATTGAGTTGCAATTTTAGTATAAGCAGGAGAGGGGAATTTCTCTTCAGACAGCTCTGCAAACCCAAGGACTACAGGTACACTGAGGTTTTAGTGTCACCATAATAATTGACAAAGAAGTCTGTGAGACTTCCACAAGGAATGCTCAATTTAGCTGCTGCCTTTAGAAGAACATCCTGGAAAGTTGTGGTGTCATCCACTGGTGATGGCAGTGATGGATACAGGTGGCAAGGTGGGAGAATATGAAGAACATGATGAATGTGTATCCAAGGAGTCATTCCTAGAGGGAAAAGATGAGGGAGATCATTTCCTCTTGAGCTTCTAAGAAGTGCTGTTGGCTGTGGTGGCCATCTGGGATTTGCACTTGAAAACAGTCATAGCTTCATCAAGAAGGTACTGAAGCAGCCAGGGAAATCAGCATCTTCTTGACCAAGGACAGACAAATATGTCTTTGAACCTTACAGAGCCGCTAAAGGAACATGAAGTAGGTTTGTTAGCTCAACTGTTCCTCACCGAAGGCCTTGGTTGCAATGCAGATTCTGCAGGAGGTGAGCAGAACATCTGCTCAGACAGAGCAAGAATTAACTGTCAAAATCTAATCCACCAAACTTTTTGATGTAGAGTGTTGTGACACTCAGTGGCTTGACACTGGGCTCCTAGGTGCTCATGTCTCAACATCGTTCTCCTTGATGGCAATTGGTACTTTGAAGAATGCTTTGTCAATTGTTTTGAAGTTCTATGCTTCAATGTTGAACACTGTGGTGTGGGAAATGTAGATAAATACTTCAACCATTGGTAGGGACTTTACCTCAGCTATGTCTTACCTGCAGCACGAGAAGTACCTAAATTGAGGGGAACTGTGGCTTTGATGGTGCTAGGTGAGGAACCTATGGTAGCATTTCCTCTCTGCAGATAGCTGTGTACAAGTTTTGTTGTTGAAACCACAGGCACAATCTTTTCCATTCAAAAGCATATACTACCTTTGTGCTCTTTGCTTTCTTTGAACTTTCATCTAAGCTTTTGGTTCAAGGTCAAATATCTATACAATACGTATGAAAGAGCAATACTGCCAAATTAAACTAGGTCAGACTGGGATAGAAGTCTTGGCCATCAAGTCTAGATTTTGACTGCCAGGAAGTATTTAGCATGCCCTATCATTTATAACAGACCAGTACGCCTCCACTGCCATGTCCATCGCGATGCAACGTGGATCGATCACCCGGGCCCTGGAATATATGAGTTTGGTCAATGGTAATGGCCACAGATGATCTGGTGGAAAAGCATACAAAAATTTCCCTGACTACTTCATCAAGTTTCCTGTAATCTGGGTACTAAGTTTGGGAGTTTCACATTTGATCAGTGTAAAAACGTTTCACTTATGGAATGCCCCACTTGTAAAAGACGTATTGAAAAATGTCGTCACTAATGCAGAGGTCTAGGTGGAGCCTGCTGAGGGACTCTGCCTGACTTTCTTCAACACCTGGAAAGCGAAGTGCCTCTGTAAGGAAATTCCTTCAAAGATACCACTTCCAGATTAACGTAGCTACCAGCAACAAAGTTCTGAACTTGATACCTGTTTGTTTGCTTATTCAGTACATAATGGTTGAATTGTTTAAATTAATCAGCACCCTGTCCATTGTCAGAGATGGTAGAAAGCTCAAAAAAGAAAGACGGACACCCCCTCCAAACCCTCAATGGGACTTGAGTGAATTGACACAGAAGGCACCTTCAACTGATGGAAAGTATTCTCTGCTAAGAAGAAAACACCTTTCCTTTTTCTGTGTCCATAAAAATGCCAAGAGATATAAAGTTTGAAATATAATTGATGCTTACCTTTGGAAGATGAGTTGGCTCTAAAAGAAGAGCAGCCATGTAAATGGCTTGCTGTGCTTCTTGTAGAAGTTCATCTTTGATCAGCCAGGAGGAATAGAAGAAGATTTTATTTTGTTTTCCTAGAGGGTATGCTACTACTGCCTTGTACTTCTAAAATGACAGAGGAGCTGATTTTAGAACAATTTGTTCTGAAAAAAAGGTTTAACTATCATAAAAGTTCTGGGTCTCTTCAATTCTATAGGTCTTGTGAAGCGCATGGCTATCAGAAGACCTCCCTGAGCTAAAACAGTCATCATCTGAACCGGTTCAATGAGATCTGCTGAACTTAGGGACCTGTAGTAGATGGGCTAAGGAGGATCTCAATTACATTCCAGGAATATAATGAATGGCTAGCGATCTCAAGAGCAGGTCCTCTCTTGTAAAGAGATCTATGCATAAAGCTTTAAGTTAGGCTCTGAAGCATCTCCACTGGCTTGCAGCATGTCCTTTTGTCAGATTGATGTCGAGGAAGATTCATCAGGAGCCAGGCAGCAGTGTTCTGTGTGATCTGAAGCCTCTTTGTCACATACAGAGGGGAGCTCAGGTATAGGATGTTGCTGTAATCAAGGCGAGAGATGATGAGAGCCTGAACAATTAGTCTCCTAGCTACAAAAGGAAGATTTGAAACCTTTCTTAGCAATCTCCAAGCAATTGGCTACAAGCTTTTTAGTTTGGTGCTCCATAGTGAGACTAGAGTCTCATGACATTCCCTGGCTCTTTATCACCATTTTGGCACTAGGAAGTCCATCCAACCGATTGGGCATGGAAAAGGGGATTTATTAATTAAAATTGTTGCCCAAAAGCATGACCTCAGTCTTGTCTTAGTTGAGCTTCAATTTGCAGTTAGCCCAAGATTATAAATCTTTTCTCCATTTTTGGTTAGGGGAAACATTTGATTGTCATCAGGGGAAACCTCTCTTTCTTGATCAATTTCTTGGCTAAATTTAGGTCTACATCCACCTTCATTTTTCATTGTTTACTTCTCATTGGTGTAGAGACAAAATAATTCCACAGTGACTAGTAAAATCAGGGTGTACGAACATTTCACACTATGAAATTGTGCGTTCCATGCCCCAGCTGAGAGGAAGGATAAGGGGACATTCAGGATACCACAGGCTTAAATGAAGCCAGGAAGATAATGTTCGCTTGATGCCATGGAAGTATTTCAGAATGTGCAAGTATACTGAGTAATCTGAAGTGCTAATCACCTGGTTAGAGACAAACAGGCCATTTCTAAGCACTTCTACAAAGCTGTGGCATATCAGCTTAACAATGCTCTATCACTAGCTGCCATTCGCTTTCCTGTCAATAAGGCCCTGCTGCTTGCTTACCCTTTCAAGAAACATGGAAGTTTCTGTAACCAAAGCATGCTTCTTTGTAACCACTAACACAGTGACTGAGTTTGGCATCTGGTCAAATCTTAGATATGGAGGGGCTTGCTACTGATATGTTGCTACTTCAAAGTCAAGCTATACCGTCTCAAGCAAGGTATTATAAGTTATGGAACCTTCCCACATACCTCTTTGTATCCTTATCAATGTTATTTTGGCTGGTGTTTTACTTCTCTTTGTCCTTCTTTCACATAATTGGCCCAGGGTTTTAAAGCTTGCTACAATCTCATTAAAAACACAAAGGAAAAAAAACAAAGAAAAGGAACGCTTCCACCACCTTCCATTCACGACCTGAGTATGCAGACTTCTCTTGGTGGGTCTTGAGAAACCACCAGGCGTCTCCTTCCTCGTCCCTGCTGTAGTTGGCATCCCTGAGGGAGGTTGTTCCTTCCTGACACCATATTCCCAATAGTCAGAGTCTCCCATGCAGCTGTGATATGTGGTGACAATCCATGCCTCCTCCTCTGTCTCTGAATTCTCTGTGCATGTTTCCTCCTATGTGGAGCCCTTTCCTCTCTGCTCTCCTCGCTCATGCCTAGTTTTACCCCGCCGGTTTCTTTTCATTTTTCTGCTCTACCTTCCTGTCTGTTCCTTTAGTCCCTTTCATTTTTTCAGGACTTGCACACTTGTCTGTCGATCCCCAGCATTATTTCCACCTTCTTTCTCTTTAGGTTCTGGATTAAGAATGCTGCTGGTCCTGTCGGCGAATCCTTGTCTGCCCAGGAGAAATAAAGTGCCCAGACTCCTTACAGCAGGTATCTCCAACCAGTCGATCGCAAGCTACCTGTAGCTCCAAGACACATTATGAGTAGCTTACAGCCTTGAGTTGATTCTTAAATAAGCACAGGGTCACATTCTTCGTTTTGAGTTAACGGAAGGCTGTGTTTACTTTAAATGATTATCATCAGGCTTCAGATAGCAGAGCATGATAATGAGCAGTACTCCGTCAGATTTATGGGCCAGGCTAGGGGACAGAGGTGAAGAACTGAAGTATTTAACTCTCAAATAAAAGTCCTTGTCACCTCGATATTGGAGTGCGAGAACAAAATGACGTTTCTGAATGCTTTTAAATGGGGGAAAATTTAAATGAAAAGTTACTAACTCTTCATTTTAAATTTCTCTCATTTCAAAATGTTGCATCTACAAGGAGCTGGCCTTTTGCTCCCAGTGGCCAGTAGACACTCAGCCGTAATTAACACAGAGAAAATTGTAATTTTTTCAAATAGGAGAACTGTAAAGTGATGAAAACCTTTTCTATGAAATATTAAGGGGGTCATTCCGAGCCTGGCAGTCCATGACCGCCAGGGCCGGGGACCGCGGAAGCACCGCCAACAGGCTGGCGGTGCTTCCTGGGCCATTCTGACCGCGGCGGTAAAGCCGCGGTCAGAAAAGGGCAACCGGCGGTTTCCCGCTGGTTTACCCCTGGCCCAGGGAATCCTCCATGGCGGCGCTGCTTGCAGCGCCGCTATGGGGATTCCGACCCTCTTCCCGCCATCCTGTTCCTGGCGGTTTTTACCGCCAGGAACAGGATGGCGGGAACAGGTGTCGTGGGGCCCCTGCACTGCCCATGCCACTGGCATGGGCAGTGCAGGGGCCCCCTAACAGGGCCCCATAAAGATTTTCAGTGTCTGCTTTGCAGACACTAAAAATCGCGACGGGTGCCACTGCACCCGTCGCACCCCTACAACTCCGCCGGCTCCATTCGGAGCCGGCTTCATTGTTGAGGGGGGTTTCCCGCTGGGCCGGCGGGCGGCCTTCTGGCGGTCGCCCGTCGGCCCAGCAGGAAAGCCAGAATGGCCGTCGCGGTCTTTCGGCGGTTCCCTCCAGGCGGGCGGCAGAATGACCCCCTAAGTCTTAATGTCTTTCTCCACTTTAAATTAATAAGTTAATTTTGTAATAAGGTTTTATGAAGCATGTTTCTTCACCTAAATTCCTCATATGGCACCATATGCACAGGCCACTGGGAGCAAGACACCCGATATTTGTGAATGTAGCACTTGAAAATAGGAGAACATTTAAATGATGAGTTTTATGCAATCCATATAAACAAAGTTAACTCCAGTTTAATATATTATAAAAGATAAATACAGCCATTATTTTAAGTGGGAGAAATTCAAAGAGTAGATAAATGTTCCATATTTTGAACATTTCTCTGCACTTGAAATTTCTCTCATTAAAAAAAAAAAGATTGTATGTTTGCGTTATACATGGTATGTCCTGTGCCTACCTTAAAAACTTAAGGGTTGCCTGTAAGTTGGGAATTTTGCTTTCCGTAAGTGGAAAATAAAGTTGAAGCAAAGTATAAGGTTATACCTCACAATGTCAATGTACAAATGTTGGTATTATTATGTAAGTGATATGGCCACTCTAGTTATTAGAAAAAAAACTGTTACATTCAATCAACAAATTAATGATTCAAGATCTGGTGAAGGCGTGCAAAACAGTCACAATTAGAAGCATGTGGATGGGCATAAAGCCTCAAAAACAGTTCATCTTCAACTCTTTGGTTACCACACAGCCCAACAGCATTCAGCTTTAAAAAATAGATAATGTAATTTTTATTGACAAAACATTAAAAAAAAACATACATATCTTCTCCTGCATGGCGGAGGAGCGCTCACAAACAACTTTACCCCCACCATCCCAATGACATGACCTCATACTGGCCATCATATGACTGCTGACCCTTTTGCATGGTCTCTGCGCCCAAAACCTGTTATGTCATCAGAGTAACTTAAAAGAAAATTCTGGAACCTGTGTAGATCTGGCTGTTTCTCCGATTACCAATTTGTGGGAACACTACCAAGTAGTGGAGTAGAACATAGCTACTCTCAAAAGAGTTTACTAAATAGTATGCTAGGGAAGCCTCCTTGAACAGCTATGTTTATTTAGGTTGAAACAAATGTTAAATTCTCAAGGTGTGCCTGTGCTTCCCGCTTCTCGTTTGCGTTGTACTGACAGTTCTTGATGCATTCAAAGTTAAACAACTATAATGCATTGGCAGTTCTTGTGCCTGGTTCTAATTCTACCCACTCTAGATAGCTGGCATGCGCGACATGAAATAATTTATGATTTTGTTGGTTTGCTGTAAATCTGAAGGCAAAACTAACCTAAGAATGGTGGCAATATAGGCCTGTGCTATATGACCAAGTTGTGAACTTGAGCATCCATTCGAATACAACGTGCTTGTAAAAACTCATGTTTGGATCCCCATGTGGCATCCAAAGACAGTCTAGGATTACTCTGAACTCCCCAGAAAGATTATGACTGATTTTTAGGAAAAAGGCATGAAAAACCTAATCAAGGAGCAAGAAGTAAATTACTCTACTGCTAAGACAACCCAACAGTATGTGCTTCACTGACTGAATGTGTGTTATGACCAATGAATGGGCAAATTTAAGGTGCAGGTGGTGCTGACCTCCAGAAATGGAGACTGGATAGGTTGGCTCAAATTAAAAATAATCCCCGGTGGAAAAACTCTGAACACTTTTTTGCTTCTCACTGTGTAGGGTACAAAAACCTAAAACACCAATGACCACCCTTCTCAACCTGCACTAGCATGATCTTTAAATATTGATTACCTTTAAAGAAAATGGTCTTCCAGCAACTTTCATATGTGTCAAGGAAAGACACAGAGTCAATACTGACTAGAAGTTGGGTCCATCAAGTTGGATCCCTGGTAAATAAAGAGCAACCAGCAATGTTCAATGGTAGAAATCTAGGGACGAAGAGGCTGTTCACATAGGGGATACATATTCTTGAATGGTGGGGGAACAGCGCAATCACTGATATAAGAACAAGAAAAGCTGCCCATTCCCTAAAAGGGGGCACTTCACCAGACAATCTTACACCACAGTGCAATCAAAGTTAGAGCCCAAGAATAAGGTGGAATGTTAGAACATGGTTTTTCCTGTGGACCGAAATTGCACGCACTTGAAGCACTAAATGAAAGGCTTTTTGCGAATGGAAAGTGTTCAGTTTTAGAATATGACAAACACAAAGAGGGACCAAATTATTCACTTGGAGTGTAACAAAGTATGTTATCTAGGAACAATGCTACGTTCCAGAATTAGAGAGAGTGAACCAGCTGCACACATTATACAGTGCCACAATGCATTTTGTTTCTAAAAACACTCTGGTGCCTAGGTTCAAACATTTAGTCTCCATAACATCTAGAGACACTTTGCTGGTCTACTGCCAATATTATTAAACATAGTTGCAATTTGAGTGATATTGATTTGAGGACCCCCAGTTAGTGATAAGGATAGGCATTATCAGACCCAGCAAGAAATCCTTACAGCGAAGTCCTGGTATGATTTAATGGGGGTTGGACAGATGGTGACTAACACCTTAGAAAGAAGAACTTTGTGTGGCTTCATGTTCGTGTTGTTCTCTGGTGAACAGAAAAAAAAAAAAAAGGTCAAATGTAAGAATGTGGCAGAATAGTGCAGATGGTCTGAGGTGGAGAAATCACTCTGTCCAAGAACACTTGTTCTTTATACACAAGCCCCAGAAAAAGCTAGATTCATGTAAGAAAAACTTGGAACATGATCTAACATGGAGGTTGCTCTCTTATTCCCACTATTATGTGCCCTTTCTAGCTATACATCGCTTACTTGACACTGTGCTTCAAGGGGCTGTGAATGCCTGTAGCCAGCTGTACCTGACTACATGTGCTTATTCTTCAGTGTACTTCCAGTTCGTCAAATACCAATATCGCAAGCTGAAATAGTATTACCGTAGAGAGGGATCTACTACACACAACTTCCTCTCAGGCAACAAAGGTGAAGGGAAAATTAACCCAAAAAAGGAGATGTGTAAATTAACATGAGCTGAAGGAAACCATAGGCACTAAATGAATGGTCAAGCGTGTAACACTATCAAACACAAGTGAGGGAACATGTTAAGGTGCTCACCAGTCAGCAGAAAAAGTGAGGCATTAGGGATATAGAGGAGTGCAGTCATTGACTTCAGTCATAAAAAGAGTTTAGGGCAGTGCCACTACTCACCATTAGATGGGGATAGGAGAAAACATCCGATACAGTAAGTGCTTTACAAAGATACTCCCACCCCAACATCACAAAATAAAAACATAAATTCTCCAAAATACATTTTATAAAACAGGTAAATAAGCAAGATCAATAAACATGTTTTTTCTTGTCAGTAAACGCTTTGAATTTGTATTCTCCTTTCCACCATCTCATATTACATCTAAAGATAATATTTTTCTTTACTTAGTAATGCAAACTAGCTTTCTTTAGTGGAAAGATCTTTCAGAAAAATACCCCATATAGTATGGAAATGTGGATTTAATAGCTGCACAGATCTCTAATTTGAACAGCCAAATCTGCAACTTGACAAGAGAGGCTGTAGTAGAAGGAAAAAAGAAAAGTCACTCACATACATACACACAATACTTTCATACACTTTGTACATTGTCATCACGTACGCAGCAGCATCTAGACTGCCACAAGACTACTTTGTAAGAAGACATGGCAATGGTTTTCAATCTGTTTATCCTCCCTAAATCTTCTTGGATGGAGCTGTTCCATGTGCTCACATAATTTTAAAAAGTAAACTGCCAATCTTTGAAGTCTAACTACTTCAACCCCATTAATGTTCCAAGTCAGAATTATGGCCAATCTTCTAATTTGCTAAAAGTGAAAACCAACATAATTATAGAGTAAATTGCTAAATGCAGTATATCAGAAACGAGAGCAAAACATCTACATAGTAACAGATCTGCTGTTAATCTATTCAGGTGGAGCCCTTCATAAAAGACAGATTAAGGGCCTGATTACGACCTTGGCGAAGGAGATTGCTCTGTCCCAAAAGTGAAGGATATCCCTTCTTACAAGTTCCATAGTATATAATGGAACTTGTAATACACCGGTCGGGATACCTGTCATGTTTGGGACGGAGTAATTCCCTCCGCCAAGGTTGTAATCAGGCCCTCTATGTCCCTACCAACCTTTCTTGTAATGTCCTGTAGCATTATTAACAGCCATAAGCACAGATGACAAAGTTCCCTTCCCTTTTGTCCACTTCAAGAAATGAGTGGCATCCAACGCCAAAGAGCCTACTGGGTTCATCAAAAACGCATGACTTTCTGGTAACAGTGGCCAAAGCTCAAGTTCTAGTAGTTGCACTATGTGTGAGGACAAGTCAAACATTCCTAAATCTGACACTTTCGCTCTCCATTGTGGGCATCCTCTGAATAGTCACACGTGTTGTTTTATTTTTACCTTCGTCATTGAGGGGCACCCAAAACTCTGTAAAATACTTTTTAAACTGATCTCGATTAACTCTTCCTCCCTGACCAACACTACTCGTGCTGTTGTTGCTTTAGAGGAGCAACACATCGAAATACTGGAGTTCAGATGTGAATCAGCATAAAAGGCCACTGCTGGACAACTACCGTTGTAGGCAATTAGTCTTTTGTTACATTATAGGTTTTAACTATTGTGGCAGGTAGATGTATATTACTTCCAGAATCATAAAAAGAACTATATCCTAAAATAAGTATTCCAAGAAAGTGAACATCCAATACCCACAGAGCATAGAATATATACTTTGTACCCAAACAGGACAGCTTGGGCCACTTCTGCAAGGAGGAGTTTGAACCCAAGTAGTAATATATACAGAGAACCAATACTTCCATGTAGCCACTTTGACGATCTGTAATATTAGCCATGTAAAATGAGTTAAAGAATATTAATCAAGAGCACTGAGGTTCCAGTTTCATTATCATCAAATAGCTAAGATCGATGCTCAACATCTAGAGATGCTCCAGTAAAAACCGCCATTGTAAGCACATACGAGACAGTGGTGTACTGTATCGAGAGGGGGGCCCCCCTGCACAGAACATGGAGGGCCCACCCCCCTCAGGACTCAGGCAGGAGCTCTCAGGCCAGAGTACTGTGCTGAGGGGGCACCCTGGAGCTAGGGGCCCTGCACTGCAGGGGCTGCTGGGGCCTTTGATATGCTAGGGCAATGAGAGTGTGCAAAGTCTATTCAACAGGAGTGACACTGCAAAGCAAGAAAATGGACGTGAAATGAACTGATTGACATGCGATTAATGACTATATTTGTAAGGAAAAGTGGCTGATTTCTAAAAACTACAACACAGTTGTGAAACACAGTCGATAGCTCATGAATGGTCAAGTCACAGAATTCAATAATTGGTTGAGCAGAAGTTACTGCTACTCTGAACGACACTAAGTTGAATATGTTACGTAATATATGGCCGTGAACACAAACAATGGCTTCAGCAGTTTTCGTGCAACATACTCTAAGTTTAGACTACACAGCCAAACTTGAGCATTTCTACTTTTGCTCTTCATTAATTTGTCCGGAGTGTAAATAGGTTTCCTTGCAGGCCTGTGCTCTTCTTACGGAAAAGCAACCTACACATACCGCATGGGCTCATGACCATAGTGCAACAGGTGCTATTACCCATTCACTAAACAAAAATGAGAGAAAATATCTGTTGAGCAAGAAGTAGATTATTTGATTATTGCTACCATTTTCAGTGAATATCTGAAGCTGGAACAATCTGAAAAAGGTGATGAATATTAGCATCCACTTGTCCATAATGAATCTACTACTAGAGTCTAGAAAGAGCACAGTACAAATTAAGCTGTCTTTGATTGAGAAGAGTGTTCACAAAGTCCTTATAGAACTACACCCTATTCCTGCAATTTTGAGATGTCTCCATAGTCAAGCTGAGTACAATGAAGAGATATGTGCACATGTTCAAATCACTGAACATATTCTTCTTTAAGCTTGATGCCACACTAAATATTACTTTGTTAAAAGACTTCAAAAGTCTAAGCCAAATTACCTCCATTTCAATTTTATAAGATTCTGTCCCCAAACATAGGATGACTAAGGAATCAAAGGGTATGCCATGACAAGAACTTTGGTTTGTACATGCAACCTAAATCGAGGTTAGAAAATACACAAATGCCTTCTGAATGCAATGCCAACGTTTATGTCCACGCAACAAAATGTACATGTGACAACCTAAAGGCCTGATGAATACTACATTTCCTGCTTCAAAGGGCTATTTGGGGTCTTCTAGATTATTTAAAAAACAATTAAGGAACTACCAATCATGTTACAAAATTGTTTCACACTATCGGAGTGTAGGTCAAATAGAAAAAGCGCAGCTAACAGTTCTTAGAAGCTCTTGGTGCACATACTTCTTCAGGTCGACCCTCATGTAATTTCTAAGCATAGAAGTGCACTGCTCCGGAAATCTGAGTGGTCTTATAAATGCAACATCTGTGCTATCAATGTTGTGCAACTATTATGGAAAAGGAGTACAAAACCTACAGGGTGTAGAAGTGAGGTGAGGAGCCAAAGTAAACTTCAAAAGATCATTTTGAAAAAGGGTGACAAAGAAGTCCCACATAGACTTTTGTATCGGTTTAGTACAGCTATCAAGTTTGTCAATTCCTTATCATCCACACCATTCTAAACTCTACTTAACCATTATCCTGGGATTTGCTTTTACAAAAGGTCCCTCCCCTGTATTTCTGTCACACATTTTTTTATTCCGCTATTGACTCTGCCCTTCATTCATACAAGGTACTTTTATCAATTAAGGACTCTCAGTGAAGAACTTTCTCATGCTAATCCCGGTTCTTGCCAGAAACGTTTTTTATTCATTGATCACTAACCCTTGCCCAACTAAGCTACGTATGTTATACTCAACTTTATTTTATTTAAACCACAGGGCCTAATGTCTTGATTATACATCCCCTCTTCCTTTCAGACTAAACATACCTAAGCCCTCATCTCTGTGCTCCTCATATCTCTTGTCACCATTTATTGTGGTGTCTTAGCGTTTTTTTTTCTTTCCTCTACAGTTTCTTTAACCTATTGATGGCCTTCTGGGGATGTGAATTTCACAGCGGCGCCCAATACTGAAGATAAGGTTCCATATACTGACTTCATACTGTTTCTTTTCCTTGCTGGTTACACCTCTCACTGCCTTGTCATGGCTGGGAAAATAAAAAGCCATTGAATAAAGATGGCCCACCTATTTATTTCTTTGATGTTCTACAATACCCAAATCTTGCACTATTCCCTAAAGCATGACTTTCCCTATATTACATATCTCTTTGAGCACTCTTGGTGCTTTGTCGCACAGGGTGCCAACTGCAAAAGGTGCATATTCCTTTACAGGGTTTCAGCAGGGTCATTGATAAAAAGTTCTGCATAGGAATTTCCTACCTTTTTTGTTTATTTTCTTACAGTGTTCTGTAAAGCGCCCATTTGTCCCTTTATCTGACCATGTCCTAGCGTTGGGTCCTTTGTCTATTTTTAGTAGTCATGAATGATGTTTGCAGGACATGGTCTGGGTGAAGGGATGGTTCCATCCCTTGAGTCTTAGCCCAGAGCAGCACAACTGTTCAAATGTTCAGTCCCAGTATGGGAAGGAGGAGATGTTTTTTGAACAGTGCTGTTATTACGATTATTTTTTTCTGGATGGAGGAGAAGTGCAGCTGGCTGGGACAATTAAAACTCCATTCTACATAACAAACTCGCCTCATGTTTTCTTCATTTCAATGTGCCACATACACCAGGTTCAGGAACAGCTGAATATGGTAAATCTAGAGCCTTTATAAGTATCTGGAGCAAAAAGTAAGGTGTAGGTTTCTAGGTATTGGCTTGAAAGGCTTTAAACATGGATTAGTCTTAAATTTCACTTCCATTTTCTCCGTGATACTATGGAGAGGTTTTGAAGCTGGTATAATGTGGTGCTTCAGATTTAAGCAGAGTCTGATCATTTGGTTCAAAAGTGTCTGCATGCTTTGGATTTCTATTTTGGGGCACACACATAGAGACAGTTACAGATGTGGAAGTGGGATAATACAAGGGCCTTGGGGATGTCCACTGAGTAGTTGAAGATGCAAAAGTTACTGTTTAACATTGTCCATGTTCTCTTTGTGGCACATGCGAGTTCTGACTTGAAAATGACCTTTAAATCTTTTTTCTTTTTGGGTTGGAAGGTGGGTTTTTACATTGCGTTTACCAATAATTTACTCCTATACCAAGCTAATTTCAAAACAATGCCAGTTCTGACCGCACACACACAGTTAGTCCTACATCATTTACAAAGGCATGTGCTTAAGCTCTTTCTCAAGCTGAAAACTGATTTGTGTGTCATCAGCTTTCATTTAAAATGTGTTTCTTTTGTATGAGATCATCTTTCTGCAGAGTGGCAACTAAGCACAGAACAATAGAAAATTCAGCACTCTGCAAGGTAAACATGATTTTGATTTGTTTACTTCATAGAAGGGGGAAGGATGCAACTCGAAGCTGAGTGTGTATCACTTATCTATGATTCCAGTGAATTTAGAAGAATTTCATCATTAATGGTATCTTATCAGCAAAGACATCCAATAGCACCAGGTCAGCAGACATGATTGTGTCAAGCCTCGAATAGATATCTTATTGAAATGGAACAGGTTAGTTGGCATGCCTTTTGGAAGGGAAACCATACTCGAGTTTGTGTAGCAATTGTTGAGACATATGCTTTAAAAGTTGTTTTGAGACTTCACCTTCCAAAGCCTTGCTTGGGAGGGTGAGGTTGGAAATCCATTGGGTGCTGGAAAGAACTTTCCGTTTTGTTCTTGGCATCTTCTGGAACTACGTCACAATCACATCTGAATGCCTTGAGATATGAACACAGTTTTAGTAAATCTGTTACTCCCAGAGGCATGTAACAATATGGTCCCTGATGAAGGATGCTGAGCAAGGTACTCCTGGGAGACTGGATGATTTTATGCTACCAACACCTGAAGTACTTGGTACTGGAGAAAAGATCTGAATTAAGTTAAGGTGTTTTGGGTGTGTAGAAGAAGAAGACTGATGAGTGGGTAGGGTGAAAATTCTCAGAAAGACTGAATTGACTATCAGATCATTATAAGGTCTTTCCAGCATTATAGAACGCAGCCTGGCATATTTTTAATCACTACTTGTACTCGTGTCCCGTAAGAGCCTAAATAATTTGGCTTATGAACTACCCCAAACACTTTGCAAGGTAATCCAATGGAGCTCGAAGAGCTCTCCACTGGTAGTATCTCATATGTAAAGAGCAAGGTTTTTTGCCTTCAAGTGCCTTGGTCTTTATCCAACTGTGTTCTAGGAGGCTGCCGTTACTGCAAGTTTCAAGTAGAACAACTTTGCTGCTTATCGTTAGTTCTGGCTTTGGTTTTCATTTTGAAGGGAAACAACGATACAAGGCATCTGATGCAGCTATCATAAGTGTTCTCTAGAAGTTGTAGAGGATAGCTTGGCAGCTTTGAAGTTTTCTGAACTGCGCTTCTGACACCCTTTTGAGTGACCTTATCTGTATCAGGGTGGTGTAAATAAAATGCAGGTCGATTTATGATTTTAGCAACAGTACACTGGCAAAGTTCACATTCTCTCTTTTCTTCTGTCACATAACATGTTTACAAGGCACTGCAAAAAACTGCAATTCAGCACCCTTTCATATAAAAATGTATCAGTGGCTCTTTGAAAACTTATTAAGCAATATCACCAGCCCTGTGAGACTATATAGTGGGTAAATCCTCTTAAGGGGACTAGGTGCAATAGTAATAAAAGAAATTCCTTAAATCTCCTGAACATCTTCAGGTTTATCCTCATCCAACGTAAGTCTTTATAAGACTCCCAGGAGGATCGCATAAAAAGGCAGGTCTGGTGCTGAGGCTGCATGAGTGAACAGTTCAATACCCTTGTTAATCTAATAAATAGGACATTCTTTTCAGCACAAAATCAATGGTACCTTTTGAGAACGTATCAGGTCAGGTAGCGTCACAATTCCAAAATGTTCTCAAAAGCAAGCTTGATATCTTATATTGACTTTAGAACGCCTAGCTATGCCACTCAAATGCCTGTAGGTGCCAACCCTACATCAAAACTGAAGACAATCACCAATGCTGATCAGCACTTCCTGGGCAACATTAGTTTAAAAGTCAGTGGGAACAAGAAACATTTTAAGGTTATTTGAAAATATGGTCGTAAAGGTATCCTCTACACTACTGATAAAACAGTGGTACACTCTGGAGGACAGGACAGAAACTCTGTGGATCTTGTTCAGGCTTGCTCCATGGTGGCCCTGGGATAGAAAGCATGGGCAGCAAGGAAGGTGTAAAAACTAGAGTCTGCTTTTCCTTGGAATCAGTCTTGTTGTAATGGTAATCTTACCTTTAAATGGGACCCCCACTTGCATTCTGAGAGCTAACAAAATGAGTAGGTTCCATATATGAACAAGACCAGGAAAACTGATGGAGTTGAAGCCTAAAAGAAGGGAGCTCCACATCAGTGGAAATAAACACACTGTTGCCTAACTGCAATGCAGCGGATAGGACCAGATGACACAGAATAATCATCAGTAAAAGGTGCTGAATTAAAATAAACTACCGGAAATCTGAAACAGCCTGTCAGTTGATATCCAGGTTGTTCACAGCGCGACTACATTTGGCAGCACCCGTTGCCTCGATCTGTTTCTCTGACTGGATGACCACAGCCAGGCCTTGGAGTTTGCCAGCTGTCAGAGACACCTGTTGCTGCTGAAATCATGGGAGAAAATGCCAAAGTTTTGTACTCTTCACCGTTCCTGATTGCTCTCAAAGGACTAACCAGGCTTCTGACCACCTTGGGCAGGAAATCTAGGCTTCAACTCTTAGACAGGAGTTTGCCATGAACCTGTTATTTCTCCTTCAATAACTACATAGGCAAATAGGAAAACAAGGGTGAGCAAATGTTTCAGGCCGAAGAGCTCACATTTCCTCAGGATGTCACTATAACCTGGTCCCACACAAATGTAATGTTTGGGGTGTAGGAGAGGGAGAGCATGAATGAAGTAGGTATGGTTGTCGGGAACACGGTCAGTCAGCTTCTCTCACAATAACGCTTGATTCCTTTGTCAATATCACCCTCTCATATCTCTTCCTTCCTCTCTCAGGATGGAAGTAAACCATGCTTCGAAACAATTCAAGTTCACAGTGTGCTCATTACTTTTCACGTGGCAGTAGCAAAAAAGAAACTAAAATGGTGGACATGTTTATCTTTTGATGCATAAACAAGAAGACGACAAGTAGCAACATTAAAAAGCTAAAAATTATTTCCAAAGGTTTGAGATATCAACAGAATGACAACAAATGATGCTTTTAAAAAAAGGAAACAAACAAAGATCCCACACTGGAGAAGCCATGAGGTAGGAAAGGAGGAAAACAAAATCATTAACCAACACCCTCTCTGTTGGGCCCAATCTACACGTTCTCTGCACTGAGGTATGATATGGCCATGGGTTTTGAAATGATAAATGGAGTGGTTTTAGATTATATCCTCTTCTTATGAGAGCCGTTGTTGCCCAGGATATCCGTTAAATCGGGCACAAAGGAGGCTGAATAAGAAGAGTCTACTGAACTGAGAATACTGTGGTGGCACTACCAATGCAGTTTATACGGTAGGTATGTGCCTAGAGAACGGCCTAGACGAGACTGGTTCATAGCAGTGGTAAAGATTCCGCTGATGCCCAGATGCATATTGTGCACCGCAGCGGTGGTGATAAACACACAAGCTTATGGCAGTGCAAGCAAAGAAAGATTAAGATTGAAGGGACGTCAAATCAGTCACGTACAACTACTTGTACTAGGCAATCTAAAAGAACAAAAGCAACAGTGCAAGTGGACCTGCCCCCTGGCAGAATACGGGTAGGTCTGCTGTTCAAATTTCCCCTAATGCGACTGAACTACTGGTTGGTTGTTGGTGTTTATTTACACTGGCGCTGTGCCCCATTTGTAAAGTGACAAGTTAGGCTTATTCTTTTGATGTCTTTTTTTTACTGCTCTATAGACTCTGCTATGTAAAATCTAAAAATGTATGCAAAGAACACAATGGGAAGAACAGACCCGACCATCAACCACAGAAATCTCCCTCCTCCCAGAGGCATTCCTCAGTGTCTCCGCTTTGAAATCAGGGAGAGTACAAACAGCCTTTCACTCAGTGCATTCTTGGGAAAGCCCAAGGAGGGCAGTCAGTCTTTCCCTCCCTAGGAGAGCTGCCAGTCTCTCTATAACTGTTCTTCTAAGAAGCACTCTGGCAATGATTCGGCTCATGTAGGAAACATCTCTCTTTGTTCTAAAGACAAGCTGTCTGAGGAATCTCATTTTGTGCTGTTGAATGTCAAACAACTGTCAGCTTCACTCAGCTCTCAGGAAGACCTCTGGTCAGTCCATACCAGTTTGCATTGAGAATTCTGGGAAAAGTCTTGCATGTTCTGCCTCTTGCGGGAGCTGCAAAAGGATCACCTTTTCTCTCTTGGTATTTTAAGGGCCACATCCTCTCTCACTTCATGGCCAGATGAATCCGGCCCTTCAATCATTTTCAAAGTGAGCTTTGATCCCCTTTCTCACTGTACTGAAAAAGTAGCTCGACCAGTCTTCCAATCCCAACTAAAAAGAGCACACTGAGCACATCTTGTCCAACGTCCTGTGGACACAGCAGTATGCTTGCGCTTCTCACTCTTTCAGGATTAACTCTGGCAAAGTCTTTTGCTCGTGGTATCCATAAATGATCTAGAAAAGTGCATCTCTTTCTCTTCCCTCTTATCAAAAATGGGAAATCATTTCATCCCAAAGCAAAGAACATGGAGGCAGTTTGTGTCACAAAAGACCAAGCTTGGCAACATCTCTGCTTTCTACACCAAGTGCAGTGGTGAGTTTTTCTTACAGGGAGAATTCTGGCAGTATCTTTGTCAGCTAAAATGGAGGCTTCACCAGGACCTGTCTCCACTTCTGAGGAGTGCACTGACAGCAACTGTTACATTCTGCTCAAGGCGGCCTCTAGCAGAGGGTCTTGCATCCAAAGAAGGGTTTTTCAATATTGCTTTAAATGCTCAAAGTCCTTCAGGTGTCGACTGGTTATCTCCCTGGAATATTCAGGTATCAAAAACAGTGAGGATGGTGTGGTGTCCTTACTGCATACGATCTGTTCGGAATGAGTCCTCCACTGAAGGGTCTGTTAAAAGGGCATATGGGTCACTAAGCATGTTCAGTCCATCCAAAGTGAGTGGTTCAATCCTTAGTTCCTCTTCCAGGCCCAAGGATGTGTCTACCTCAAAACCTGGAACTCCAGCCAGTGCAGATGTTATTTCTTTTGAAAAGCCTGGCGGGGAATCACCTGAGGGCAGGAGAAAGAAATGACAACTGTTATAAGAAATGTAAGAGGAAAAACATGACTGGTGGCAAGATTGGGGTATTGAGACACCTTAAGAATGGAATATTCAGATAATGCATCACAAGAGTAAATCCCACCAATACATTGGAATCTTGAGGTCTCTCTATGCACAGAGAGAGAAAACAAAGCATACAGAATATTAAGGTGCATTCTGCATATACGTTGACATGATATACTTAAGCCCACCTAAGCACTGAACTTTTATGGTTATTCCTACGGATGGATGCATGTGTCACACTGAGGTCCTCCCAAGACTTTAATACTGAGACCCGCTTGAAGGCTAGATCATGGTACATGTTGTTGTGCACTTTACACAATCACTATAAAAGCCTCCACAGAGTGGCAGCTCAAAAATGCTAAAACACATCTATTGCCTGAGAAAGATGGAAGGGCACAGGAAGGAGTTAAAAGGGAGAGCAGAACAAACAATATGTTTCGATTATTTCATAGTCTTTAGTGGAAGGAAACAATGACTTACTGAGAAGAAAATGTTAACCATCTGTAACTTCTATTCTTCATCATGGGTATCTTTATTCAATTAATAAACACAGAATAGTTAAGACCAAAAAAAGAGATTCCCGAAAAATTATCACTATAACCAATATGAAACCAATATAATACTATGTAAACAGTAAAAGCTATAGTGTAGTCATACCTAAGAGTCAGTGATGACAACTGTGCATCTAGGGTTAAAGCAAAACATCTTTAGGGAATTTACTGCAGTGTATTAGCCAGATACAAAATGCATCCAGCTTGGGATTGGGAATTTTGTGCAAATTGGTGTCAAGCAACAAGAGAATACAGAGGTATCAGAGTCATATAACAGTAGTATTTCCCATCTCAAACACCCTATGCACTTTACCTCTAGCCTACAAAAAATGCTGAAAGAAATTACATCAAACTTGGTATTTACTCAAAACAGGCAATTTGTATAGCTTGGAGTAGATTCGTTTTTCTAAGATGTTTATTCTATAAAAAGGTGGCTCACTTGACCTCTAAAGAGTTAACCAAAAATCTGGGTTCAGAGGGATATGGTGGGGGAATACTGGAAAATACATTCAAACCGACAACAGATTCATTTTCCTCCCACTGACCATATTTGTATCAATGGAATGCATCTGCTCTGATTCGACGGGCTACGAATCATACATTTTGTTGTGACTTCCATATGCAATGTGAGGGGCACACAATTACTTACACATCCTACACTGTACGAAAATAAACTGGGAAGAGGTGGTGGTTGGGATTGTAAAATAGGTTTGTGTAGCTGGATCCAGAGAGAATATACACAGATATCCACAACTGGAATTTTGTGTCTGTGTGGGGGGGGGGAGGGCAAATAGGATGGTTGGGAGAGAAGCTTCACAGAGCATTTTAGGATCAGATAAATTAGGGGACCTGACAAATGCAGCTCCTGTCCTCTAAATATATAAATAATTACATTTGCTTCAGCCTACTGGCTCTCTGCACACTTGCGAAGGCTCCCAGGGCAACAATATCAACATCATTCCACTACCCTTCCTGATCAAGAAATTGCTGATTATGTTGCGTCTCTGGATTCGGATAGATCTCCCTCGGTAGCTCAGAAGGAATATTTGAAGAGATAATCTTGAAGCTGTCAGCTCCAAGACATTTAATTGATAGTGAGACTCTGCAGATAACCATCATTCCATTGTATCCCTAACGCCTGAGTAATGAATCCATCAACAACACCTTCCACATCAGACAGAGGAACGTAGGGAATCACCTTGGCTAAATCAGCCATATTAACTCAAAAAGAATCTCACTATCCTTTTCTCGAATGGCAAAAGAACAAGATAAGGCTCAATAATATCCCAACTGCTACAATCAAGCCTACACAAAATATAGATGGCACTTGCTGCCCTTTGTGTGACTGTCCCTGTAACACAGGTCTTATTTTCCAAGCATATCAATTGTGCAGTTTTTATTATTTGGGTGAGAGTGTGTCATCCTCGCAGCTTCCAAACCTTTTTAAAACTACCTTTGCTAGCAGACAGATCTTTCCATAAATCCTATTCTCACCAGAGTTCCAAGTCATTCCTGTTGAAACCAATGTAGCAGACACGGAAAGCAAAAGATGGGATTCATCTGGTCTAGTAAACCTTGAACGGTTGGGAATTAAACCAACCCTTTGGTGTGGCTGCCTCTCTACGGTTTTTAAAAGGAGGTACTCTCTTGGCTTAGATTGTCATCTAAAAATTTGAAGTATCCTACCTCCTGTACATCATGTCCAAGAAAGACAAAAAGGTCAGCCAGTGGTTACTCATTTGTAGAAAAAGGGCTTTGTGGGAATCCCTTCCTGCAGAATAGCCTGAGAAGTTATTCTGACGTGAATCATTTTAAAGTGTTGCATTGAAAAGAACCAACAGATCGGATTCTGGGCCAAGATATTTAAGCTACTCTTCCGGTACTTGGCATGAAGGAGGCAATACATCTGTCTGCTTTTGACAAATACATCCTGAGTGCTAAATTTCCATGCATCACACCACGTAGTGGAGTAAACTTCACCATCAAAAGAACAAACTCTTCACACAGCAAGGAAGCATCAATCAGTTCTAAAAATTCCCAAGGAGACTTAAGCCCTCATTACGACTTCGGTGGTCTTTCAAAAAGACCGCCGAAGCCGCGGGCGCCACTATACCGCCAGTGCTGGCGGTATTTGTGGCTCCCTATTATGACTTTTACGCTGTTTCCGTCCGCTGACCCAGCGGAAAAGTCACATCAACATTGCAGCCGGCTCATAATAGAACCGGCGGCAATGT
Organism: Pleurodeles waltl; assembly: GCF_031143425.1. NCBI lineage: Eukaryota > Metazoa > Chordata > Amphibia > Caudata > Salamandridae > Pleurodeles > Pleurodeles waltl. Next base: position 638,788,385 of record NC_090451.1, on the reverse strand, counting down.
TGATGTACAGCGGGTGCAGTAGCACCCGTCGCGCATTTCGGGCAGTGAAATGCGTGATGGGGCTGTGCCTGGCCCCCCCCCCCCCTCCCGAGTCCCCCTTACCGCCAGCCTTTCCATGGCGGTGTTTACCACCATGGACAGGCGGGCGGTTGGGGACTCATAATTATTATAATATTTTATTATGACTGCAAGGCGGAAGCCTGGCGGTATGTTGGAGAGGCCGGCGGTATGGCCGTGGCTAATGCGCCACGGTCATAATATGCTGGCAGTACACCGCCAGCTTACCGCCAGCCGCTAGGGTCGTAATGAGGCCCTTAGTTTTGCTTAAAAAAAGATCACCAGCTACAGAAACAAACTGGGTGACCTGAACCTCACCAGGAGGTGTGTGAAGGTGGCATCAAAGTATGAGACATGGCTTGATTCCCTGAGGACCTTTTTTGGGGGTTCCTGAATGCCTGTTATGGGTAGAGAAGATTTTTTTAAAGCTGTGCAGAGAGATATTTAATCTACCTCTCTCAGCTTCTTTCTTTAAATGAAGAAATGATATGTTCTAATGGCAAATGGTCCAGACCCCTGGAGTGGTCCTCTTCACCAAATACCTTTCAATCAGTTTGTATAGTATTTGAAGGAACCCAGGGTATCAACAAGACAGACCAGTCATTGTCTTATTTTTTTGCTCTACAATTTAATCAGAGAAAATGTTTGCAAATCACCTCTAATGGGTTGTACACAGGCTACCGAAATGAGTCTGACCCTTTAAATATTCCACTGGCTGCCAGCTTTCCCAAACCGCTATACGTGGTCAGTCAGTTTTCTGGCAAGCAATATGATGAAAGGATCTTGACTTAAAGCCTTCCAGCTATGCTTCTGGAGCAGAAAGCAGAGAGTGGGCTGTTTATGGATTCGAGGAGACCATTCAAGGCAGAGAACTAAGACTTCAGGTAAGACAAGGCTAGGTACCTGTAAGTCTGGTTCTGCATCGTAAGTATCTTAATTGAAGTAATAAACGTTTGAATAATTCCCCCAGGCATGTGGGGATCCTGGAACACCGTTAAGATGGAAACATCATCGAAGACCGTCTGTGTCCATTAATTTGTGGACCAGACCCTAAAAAGCCTATTTTTTAAAGAATGTTCAAATAACTCTTCAGATTATATTCATTGAACTTCAGTGCAGTGTTTATATGCAGAGAAAGAATCCCCTTTCAGAAGAGAACATGAGGATAAAAACGTAGCCTGTAAAGCTTAGATTAAATACAGACAAAAACAATTAGTCTCTCCCTTTAAGAACCTGGAATACACACCTTCTCAGAATGCCTTCTAATGGCAGTTGTCTCTCGGATTCTGTTCGTTCTTAAGGTAATAAGATATATAAATATATATGTCCACCATTAAAGGGAGGTGGGTGGCATGTTTATGATTTCAATGGAGATTCCTACAATGCAGATCTAGGACTACAGGCATGCAACATTTTCTTCTGTATCAGAGGCTCTTCACTGATAGTCATAAACACTTTAACCAAGTACCTAGTTAAATCATTAAGGTAGACTGTGTGTGTGGAAAATGTCACTTATCCAGTGAACATCTGTTATTTGTGCTGCAGATTCACATGCTATGCATATGGATTCCGACATCTAGTGTTGGGTTCTGAGTGTTACAAGTTGTTTTTATTCGAAGAAATCTTTTAGAGTCACGGAATCGAGTGACGACTCCTCTTCGGTTCCACTGCTCATGGTCACCGACTCCATTGTTAGATTGTTTTCCCGTAGAGGGTAAAGGAAGGAGTGATAGAGTATATAAGTGAAAAAAGAGATGTCCATGCAAATGTAAATGTATATACATATGTACAAATGTGTTAACTTAAATGACTACAGGCTTCCGGGGAGGAGGTAGGGTGCATTTGAATCTGCAGCACAACATGCCACGAACAGATGTACACTGGGTAAGTGACATTTACCGTTCGATGGCATGTGTAGCTGCAGATACACATGCTATGCATAGACTACAAAACAGTTTGTCCTCCCAAAATAGCGGTGGCTAGCCTATAGGAGTTGAAGTTGTTTGAAATAATGTTCTTAGAACAGCTTGTCATACTGTGGTTTCTTGTTGTGATAATACATCCACACAGTAATGTTTAGTAAATGTATGAGGTGTTGACCATGTAGCTGCTTTACATATTTCAGCCATTGGTATATTTCCTAAAAAAGCCATTGTTGCACCTTTCTTTCGTGTAGAATGTGCTTTAGGGGTGATTACAAGTTGTCTTTTTGCTTTGATATAGCATGTTTGTATGCACCTTACAATACATCTTGCTAAACCTTGTTTTGATATAGGATTGCCTGTATGTGGTTATTGGAAAGTTACAAATAGTTGTTTTGTTTTCCTAAATTGTTTGGTTCTGTCTATGTAGCACATTAGAGCTCTTTTGAGGTCTAATGTATGTAGAGCTCTTTCTGCCACAGAATCTGGCTGTGGGAAGAAGACTGGCAGTTCCACTGTTTGATTGATATGAAATGGTGAGACTACTTTTGGTATACATTTTGGATTTGTTCTTAGTACAAATTTGTGTTTGCGTACTTGGAAGAAAGATCCCTCAAGAGTAAAAGCTTGTGTTTCATTTACTCTTCTTAAAGAAGAAATTGCCACTAGGAAGGCAACTTTCCATGTTAGAAATTGAATTTGGTAAGAGTGCATGGGTTCAGAAGGTGGTCCCATAAGTCTTGTAAGCACTATATTTAGATTCCAAGATGGAATTGGTGGTGTTCTTGGTGGAATGATGCGTTTTAAGCCTTCCATGAAAGGATCAATGACAGGAACTCTAAATAAAGAGCTATGTTGAATAGTTTGTAAATATGAAGATATTGCAGTAAAGTGTATTTTTATTGAGGAAAATGCTCAATTTGATTTTTGCAAATGAAGTAAATAGCATACAATATCTTGTGTTGATGCCGTAAGAGGATCTATGTTTTTAGATTAACAGACAAATCTTTTCCATTTGTTTGCGTAGCACTTTCTTATAGTAAGTTTTCTTGCTTGTTTAATAACTTCCATACATTCTGATGGAAGTTTTAAATATCCAAATTCTATGACTTCAGGAGCCAAATTGCTAGATTGACAGCACTGGGGTCTGGATGTCTGATTTGACCTTTGTTTTGTGTTAACAGATCTGGTCTGCACAGGAGTTTGGAGTGCGGTACTACAGATAGATCTAGTAGTGTTGTGTACCATGGCTGACGTGCCCATGGTGGTGCTAAGAGTATCATGCTGAGTGAAGTTTGACGTAACTTGTTGACCAGAAATGGAAGGAGTGGGAGAGGGGGAAAAGCGTAAGCAAATATCCCTGACCAATTGATCCATAGAGCATTGACTTTGGATAGGGATGTGGGTGTTTGGATGCAAAGTTTAGGCATTTTGTGTTTTTGCTTGTTGCATATAGAACTCTGTTTGGTGTTCCCCACTTTTGAAAGTACTTCTGAAATACTTGAGGATGAATCTCCCATTCGTGTTTGTTGGTGATTTCTGCTGAGGATATCTGCCAACTGACTGTCTATCCCTGGAATGTACTGCGCTAATAGATGTATTTGATTGTGAATTGCCCATTTCCAAATTTTTTGGGCTAGAAGGGACAGTTGGGATGAAGGTGTCCCTCCCTGTTTGTTGAGAGAATACATGGTTGTCATGTTGTCTGTGCTTATAAAAACTTTCTTCTGTGTGAGAAGAGGTTGAAAGACTTTGAGGGCAAGAAACACTGCTAATAACTCTAAGTGGCTTATGTGTAGCTGCTTCTGTTTGACATCCCGTTCCTCTTGAATATTGTGATTGTTTAGGTGAGCTCCCCAACCAATCATTGATGCATCTGTTGTAATTATGGTTTGAGGCACAGGGCCTTGAAAAGACCACCCTTTGATTAAATGGCTGCGATTCCACCACTGAAGGGACATATGTGTCTGGTGGTGTATCAACACTAGATCTTGAAGTTGACCGTGTGCCTGTGACCATTGTTGTGCAAGGCACTGTTGTAAGGGCCTCGTGTTTAATCTTGTGTGTGAAACTATTGCAATGCAAGATACCATCATTCCTAGGATTTTCATGACAAATCTTACAGTGTATTGTTGAGTATTTAGGATAGCACCTAAATACGGTTGTACTTGTGCTGGTTGAAGGTGTGACTTTTGGTAGTTTATAGAAAAACCTAGGGTGTGCAGGGTTTCCATTACATAACGTGTATGATTTTGGCATTGTGTACGATTGCTTGATTTTATTAGCCAATCGTCTAGATATGGAAAGACATGGATATGTTGTCTTCTTAGGTAGGCTGCTACTACGGCTAAGCACTTTGTGAATACCCTTGGAGCTGTTGTTATGCCAAAAGGTAACACTTTGAATTGGTAGTGTTTTCCTTGTATCACAAATCTGAGGTATTTTCTGTGAGCTGGATGGATGGATATGTGGAAATACACATCCTTGAGGTCCAAGGCTGTCATAAAATCTTGTTTTTGTAGCAGTGGGATAACATCTTGCAGAGTAACCATGTGGAAATGTTCTGATAGGATGTATACATTTAGTGCCCTGAGGTCTAATAATGGCCGGAGGGTGCCATCTTTCTTGGGAATTAGAAAGTATAGTGAATAAACTCCTGTTCCTAGTTGAGACTGTGGAACTAACTCTATTGCTTGTTTGAGTAGTAGAGATTGAAGCTCTTGTTGTAACAGAACTGTATGTTCTGGGGTTAACTTTTGATACCTTGGTGGAATATTTGGAGGAATGTTTATCAATTCCAGACAATAGCCATTGCAGATCATTGATAACACCCAGTTGTCTGTGGTGATGTGTGTGGAACTGCTGAAGTCTTCCCCCGACAGGAGATTTGTGGAGTGGAAGGGAGTGAGGGAAGTCACTGTTTTGGTTGTGTTGCAGGCTATTTGAGGTTTGGAATTTACCTCTATTTCTAGAGTATTGTCCTCTATATGTGCCTCTAAACCCACCTCACTGGTACTGGGTTTGGTAAGTTGGTTTTGCTTGGGAAGTTGATGCCTCTGAGGGTTGTGGTCTGAAACCTCCTCGAAACTGAGGCTTACTTAATGACCCTCTATATGGTGTAGAATAGAGTGCACCCATTGCCTTTGCTGTGTCGGGGTCTTTTCGTAGTTTTCCTATTGTATCTACCTCTGGCCCAAAAAGATCTTTCTTATCAAAGGGCATGTTTAACACAGCTTGTTGTATTCTTGGTTTAAAACCAGAGGAGCGCAGCCATGCATGTCTACGAATAGGGACTGCTGTGTTCACACTTGCAGCGGTATCAGCTGCATCAAGGGCAGACCTTATTTGGTTGTTACTAATAGCTTGCCCTTCCTCTACTACCTGTTGCGCCCTCTTCTGGTGCTCTTTTGGGAGATGCTGTATGATATCCTGCATCTCATCCCAATGGGCTCTATCGTAACGGGCTAGTAGTGCTTGCGAATTAGCTATCCTGCATTGGTTTGCTGCTTGGGATGCAACTCTCGTTCCTGCAGCATCAACTTTTCTGCTTTCCTTATCAGGAAGGGGTGTATCTCCTGAGGGCTGGCTATTTGCCCTTTTTCTTGCAGCACTAACCACTACTGAATCAGGTGGCACCTGATGGGTGATGTAATCAGGGTCAGAAGGTGCAGGTTTATACTTTTTCTCTATTCTAGGCGTTTTTATTCTTGCGTTCACAGGCTCATTAAAAATTTGGTCTGCGTGCTTTACCATGCCTGGTAACATTGGGAGGCACTGGTACCTAGAATGGGTTGAGGATAATGCATTAAACAAAAAGTCTTCCTCTAGTGGTTCCGTGTGCACTGTAACCCCATGATAGTCTGCAGCCCTGACTATAACCTGATTATATACTGTAGTATCTTCAGGTGGAGATGGTTTAGAGGGGTAGGTGTCTCGGTTGTCGCTTGGGATGGGATAAGGGTCGTAAAGGTCGCATGGATCAACAGTGTCTTGTTGTGAGTCAAAAGAATGCGTTGAAGAATGCATTGGTGTAGGGCTTGTTTGAGCAGAGGTAGGCAGGTGCGGAGAATGAGGAGAAGCCTAAGGAGGTGCTAGCTTCTGTTTTTGTTTTTGCACTTTAGCTGGGGGCTATGCAGTGTCCAATTCCTCCTGAAATGCCAGCGTTCTCTTTGTTTTTAAAGGCGGTGCTGTGATGATTCTCCCCATTTCTTTATGGATGTGTATCCTAGACTGTCTCTCATCCATAATTTGAAGGAATGGTTCAATTTCTGTCTCTTCCTCAGAGGTTTTATGGCTTTCTCGCAGTCTTTTGGAAAGTCCTTGTTCCTCTGTATAACCTGCCTTTTTCGGTTCCGAAGTTTGATGTTTTTTTGGGATCGAAAATGATGAGGAAGGTCTCGGCTCCGAAAGTTTTTCTAATTTTCGACTCTGAAAATTGTTGTTTTCTACTGGAGTCTGAAATGGAGCTTTTAACAGTTTTTGTCGACTCTGAAGTCATCGGAGGCGTGGCCTTTTTCGGTGCTGAACCCGAGGATCGGTCACCAACAGTATTTTTTCGGGCCGAACCATGGCCTTCCAGCAGTGGTGTACCCAAGGTCTTCTGTTGTTTCTTAAGTGGGGGTGCAGGGGAAGACGTACTCACATGCTGGCCGGCTGTGATGGGTCAGTCTTCCTCGGATTTCTGCTCAGACTCTGTGTCTAGGATAGACTGCTGTTTGCATTTGTTCCTCTTCTGTTACGTCGAAATGTTCTCCGCTCTTCGATGCCATTTCCAACCTTCTTGCTCTTCGGTCTCTAAGAGTCTTTTTTGATCGGAACGCTTGACAGGCCTCTGAGTTTTCCTCCCGATGGTCTGGAGAAAGGCAGAGGTTGCATACCAGATGTTGATCTGTGTTTGGGTACTTAGCGTGGCACCAAGGGTAGAATCGGAATGGAGTCCAATCCATGAGGCTCTCCACGCGGTCGGCCCGAATAGGCCCGAGTTGGGCGCGCGCACCCTGAAGGGCGAACAAAGTTGTTTTCCCGACTGTACTGCTGTTTCAATGGTAGATGAATAAGGCGATCAATACAATACCAATGAAAAGTACGTTTTTTAAAAAAGCTTTTCCGAATCGAAATTTCGGAGCGAGAGAAAACACGTCCGAACCCGACGGCGGAAAGAAAACAATCGAACAATGGAGTCGATGACCATGCGCAATGGAACCGAAGTGGAGGAGTCACTCGATCCCGTGACTCTAAAAGACTTCTTCAAATAAAAACAACTTGTAACACTCCGAGCCCAACACTAGATGTCGGAATCCAAATGCATGACGTGTATCTGCAGCTATACACGGCATCGAACATATATATGGAAAATGTCACTTACCCAGTGTACATCTGTTCGTGGCATGAGACGCTGCAGATTCACATGCTTTGCACATCCCGCCATCTAGTGTTGGGCTCGGAGTGTTACAAGTTGTTTTTCTTCGAGGAAGTCTTTTCGAGTCACGAGATCGAGGGACTCCTCCCCTTTTGGCTCCATTGCGCATGGGCGTCGACTCCATCTTAGATGGTTTTCCCCGCAGAGGGTGAGGTAGGAGTTGTGTATATAGTAATAGTGCCCATGCAATGGAGTAAATATGTATGTACATAATGTGGTTTAAAGCAATTATTTACAAATTTACAAATGTTCAAGATCAACTTGAAACGGCTACAGGCTCCCGGGGAGGCGGGCGGGCGCATGTGAATCTGCAGCATCTCATGCCACGAACAGATGTACACCGGGTAAGTGACATTTTCCGTTCGATGGCATGTGTAGCTACAGATACACATGCTTTGCATAGACTAGTAAGCAGTTATCTCCCCAAAAGCGGTGGCTCAGCCTGTAGGAGTTGAAGTTGTTTGAAATAAAGTTCGTAGTACTGCTTGTCCTACTGTGGCTTGTTGTGTTGTTAACACACCCACGCAGTAATGCTTGGTAAACGTATGAGGCGTAGATCATGTGGCTGCCTTACATATTTCAGTCATTGGAATGTTTCCTAGAAAGGCCATGGTGGCACCTTTCTTTCTAGTTGAGTGTGCCTTTGGTGTTATAGGCAGTTCTCTTTTTGCTTTGAGATAACAGGTCTGAATGCATTTAACTATCCATCTGGCAATGCCTTGTTTGGATATTGGATTCCCTGTATGAGGTTTTTGGAAAGCAATGAACAGTTGTTTTGTTTTTCAAATTTCTTTTGTTCTGTCAATGTAGTACATTAATGCTCTTTTGATGTCTAATGTATGTAGTGCTCTTTCAGCTACAGAATCTGGTTCTGGAAAGAACACTGGTAGTTCTACTGTTTGATTTAAGTGGAATAGTGAAATTACTTTTGGTAAGAACTTAGGATTTGTTTGCAAAACTACTTTATGCTTGTGTATCTGAATAAAGGGTTCTTGTATGGTAAATGCTTGTATTTCACTTACTCTTCTTAGAGATGTGATGGCAATTAGAAATGCTACTTTCCATGTTAAATATTGTATCTCACATGAGTGCATGGGTTCAAACGGTGGACCCACGAGCCGTGTTAAGACAATGTTGAGGTTCCACGAAGGAACTGGTGGTGTTCTTGGTGGGATAATTCTTTTCAGGCCCTCCATAAAAGCCTTTATGACGGGGATCCTAAATAGTGAAGTTGAGTGCGTAATTTGCAGATAAGCTGAAATTGCGGTGAGATGTATTTTAATGGATGAAAAAGCTAGCTTTGACCTTTGTAAGTGCAGTAGGTAGCTGACGATGTCTTTAGCAGATGCGTGTAAGGGTTGAATTTGTTTATTATGGCAGTAATAAACAAATCTTTTCCACTTATTTGCATAGCAAAGTCTTCTTGTTGGTTTTCTAGCTTGTTTTATGACCTCCATACATTCCTGTGTAAGGTCTAGATGTCCGAATTCTAAGACTTCAGGAGCCAAATTGCTAGATTCAGCGATGCTGGATTTGGGTGTCTGATCTGTTGTTTGTGTTGAGTTAACAGATCTGGTCTGTTTGGTAGTTTGACATGAGGCACTACTGAGAGGTCTAGTAGTGTTGTGTACCAAGGTTGTCTTGCCCACGTTGGTGCTATTAGTATGAGTTTGAGTTTGTTTTGACTCAATTTGTTTAATAGATACGGAAGGAGTGGGAGAGGGGGAAAAGCGTATGCAAATATCCCTGACCAACTCATCCATAACGCATTGCCCTGAGACTGATCTTGTGGGTACCTGGATGCAAAGTTTTGGCATTTTGCGTTTTCTTTTGTTGCAAATAGGTCTATTTGTGGTGTTCCCCATCTTTGGAAGTAAGTGTTTAGTATTTGGGGTTGAATCTCCCATTCGTGGATCTGTTGGTGATCCCGAGAGAGATTGTCTGCTAGCTGGTTCAGAATTCCTGGAATGAACTGTGCTATTAGGCGAATGTGGTTGTGAATCGCCCAATGCCATATTTTCTGTGCCAGGAGACACAACTGTGTTGAGTGTGTTCCTCCCTGTTTGTTCAGATAATACATTGTTGTCATGTTGTCTGTTTTGACAAGAATGTGTTTGTGGATTATTATAGGTTGAAATGCTTTCAGCGCTAGAAATACTGCCAGTAGTTCTAAGTGATTTATGTGAAACTGTCTCTGTTGAGTGTCCCATTGTCCCTGGATGCTGTGTTGGTTGAGGTGTGCTCCCCACCCTATCAAGGAGGCATCCGTTGTTATTACGTATTGAGGCACTGGGTCTTGAAAAGGCCGCCCTTTGTTTAAATTTAGAGTATTCCACCATTGAAGCGAGGTGTATGTTTGGCGGTCTATCAACACTAGATCTTGAAGTTGACCCTGTGCCTGTGACCATTGTGATGCTAGGCACTGTTGTAAGGGCCGCATGTGCAATCTTGCGTTTGGGACAATGGCTATGCATGAGGACATCATGCCTAGTAGTTTCATCACTATCTTGACTTGAATCTTTTGTTTTGGGTGCATGGCCTGTATTACATTGTGAAATGCCTGTACCCTTTTTGGACTTGGAGTGGCAATCCCTTTTGTTGTGTTGATTGTCGCTCCTAAGTATTGTTGTATTTGACACGGCTGAAGGTGTGACTTGTTGTAGTTGAGTGAGAAACCTAGTTTGTGCAGGGTTTCTATGACATACTTTGTGTGTAGTGAGCACCGTTCCTGCGTGTTGGTTTTTATTAACAAATCGTCTAGGTACGGGAACACATGTATTTGCTGTCTTCTGATATGAGCAGCCACTACTGCCAAGCATTTTGTAAAAACTCTTGGCGCAGTTGTTATCCCGAATGGCAACACTTTGAATTGGTAATGTACCCCTTGGAATACAAACCTTAAGTACTTTCCGTGTGAAGGATGTATCAGTATATGGAAGTACGCATCCTTTAGGTCTAGTGTTGTCATGTAGTCTTGTTGTTTGAGCAATGGGATTACGTCCTGCAGTGTCACCATGTGAAAGTGATCTGATTTGATGTAGATATTTAATGTTCTGCGATCTAATATAGGTCTTAGAGTTTTGTCTTTTTTGGGTATGAGAAAGTACAGTGAGTAAACTCCTCTTCCTCTCTGATGGATTGGTACTAACTCTATTGCATCTTTTTGCAACAACGCTTGGACCTCCAGTTGTAGAAGATCCATGTGTTGTTTTGACATGTTGTGTGTTTTCGGTGGGACATTTGGAGGGAATTCTAGAAATTCTATGCAATAACCATGCTGGATAATGGCTAGTACCCACGTGTCTGTTGTTATTTCTTCCCAGTTTTTGCAGAACTTGGTTAGTCTCCCCCCCCCCACTGGTGTTATGTGTTAGGGATTTGTGACATGGAAGTCACTGTTTATTTTGTGGAGCTTTGGGACTTTGGAACTTCCCTCTACTCTTTGGGAACTGTCCCCCTCTATATTGTCCCCGAAAACGTCCCCGCTGATATTGGCTCTGATAAGTGGGCCTTGTTTGTGAGGTTGTGGGTTCTGTGCTTTGTCCTCGAAACCCCCCTCGAAACTGTGATTTCCTAAATGTGCCTCTGCTCTGTGGGGAGTAGAGTGCGCCCATGGCTTTGGCCGTATCTGTATCCTTTTTAAGTTTTTCGATAGCAGTGTCCACCTCCGGCCCAAACAACTGCTGTCCGTTAAATGGCATATTCAGCACGGCTTGTTGTATTTCCGGCTTGAATCCAGATGTACGCAGCCATGCATGTCTCCATATTGTTACTGCTGTATTTACAGTCCTAGCAGCTGTGTCTGCTGCATCCATTGCTGACCGTATCTGATTGTTCGAGATACTCTGTCCTTCCTCCACCACTTGTTGTGCTCTCTTTTGGAACTCCTTAGGCAAATGTTCTATAAAATATTGCATTTCGTCCCAATAAGCCCTATCATATCTCGCCAACAGGGCCTGTGAGTTGGCAATGCGCCACTGGTTGGCTGCTTGTGCCGCCACTCTTTTCCCCGCTGCGTCGAACTTACGACTCCCTTTGTCTGGTGGTGGTGCATCTCCGGAGGTGAGTGAGTTCGCCCTCTTGCGCGCTGCCCCTACCACCACTGAGTCTGGTGTTAACCGTTGTTTGATGTACACAGGGTCTGTTGGTGGCGGTTTATATTTTTTCTCCACCCTTGGAGAAATGGCCCTTCCTTTGACAGGCTCCTCAAACACTTGTTTGGAATGTTTTAGCATTCCAGGTAGCATGGGTAGGCTCTGGTACTGGCTATGTGTGGACGAGAGTGTGTTAAATAGAAAGTCGTCTTCAATTGGCTCTGCATGCAGGCTGACATTATGAAACGCCGCTGCTCTTGACACCACCTGTGTGTAGGCGGTACTGTCCTCAGGTGGTGACGGTCTAGCTGGATAACAGTCGGGACTGTTATCTGACACTGGCGCATAATAAAGATCCCACGCGTCTGGATCATCCTGACTCATCCCTGTATGAGTTGGGGACTGCATCATTGGTGGAGTGGCTACCGGTGATGGTTGTGGAGAGCATTGTGGAGATGGTGGAGGGGTTACTTGTCTTGCCACCTTTGCCTGTGGCTGCTTGTCTTTCTCTTGGAAGGCAAGTTTCTGTTTCATTCGTATCAGAGGCAGAGTACTGATCTTCCCTGTCTCCTTTTGAATGTGGAGCCTTCTTTGGGTGTAATCTGGCTCCATTGTCTCTAGCTCCTGTCCAAATCTATGTGTTTGCATTTGTGAGGACAAGCCTTGTTCCTCTGTGTCGGAACTTGTTTTCGGTTCCGAGGCCGGATGTTTCGGTACCGAAACTTTTTCCGTTGCTTTTTTCTGTTCCGACGACACTTTTTTGCTCTTCGTCGTAGTGATGTCTCGGTGCCGACTTGTTTCGGTGCCGCTCTCTTGGTGCCGAGATAGCTCTGACCCGGTGTCGGATGACTTCGACACATGCATGCCCTTTTTCGGTGCCGATGCTCGGTCACCTATTTTTCGGGTTAAGCCATGGCCTGCCGGCGGTGGCGTCCCCTGGGCTTTAGTGGTCTTTGCGTGAGTTTTGTGTATCGACGTCTTACTCACGGTTTTCGGCGTCTGTTCAGGATCGACCTCTTCCGAGTCCGAATCCTCGATGGAGAAGGTTTCCTCTTCTTCCTCCATGTGTTTTTGTCCTGTCTGCACCAACGCCATCTGTAGTCTTCTTGCTCTTCGGTCACTTAAGGTCTTCCTGGACCGAAACGCTCGACAGGCCTCACAGGTATCCTCCTTGTGTTCTGGAGACAAACACAAATTACAGACCAGATGCTGATCTGTATAAGGATACTTGTTGTGACCTTCGGGGCAGAAGCGGAATGGGGTCCGTTCCATTAGCCTTGAAGACGCACGTGGTCGGGCCGACCAGGCCCCCGCTGGGGAATCGAAAACCCTGAAGGGCCGCCAGAGCTCTTCAAAATTCGGTGTCGATCTGTTGTAACTAACCTGATACCGAACGCAAACAATACCGTCGAATTTTCCAAGATTTTCACAAACTTTCCGAACCGAAACGCAGAGCGAAAAGGAACACGTCCGAACCCGATGGCGGAAAGTAAACAATCTAAGATGGAGTCGACGCCCATGCGCAATGGAGCCAAAAGGGGAGGAGTCCCTCGATCTCGTGACTCGAAAAGACTTCTTCGAAGAAAAACAACTTGTAACACTCCGAGCCCAACACTAGATGGCGGGATGTGCAAAGCATGTGTATCTGCAGCTACACATGCCATCAAACATATATATATATATATATACATATATCTACACACAAACACACAAAATGTTTATTTATAATCCATTAAACACCATGCATTAACATACAAATATAATATGTGCAGTGTAGGATCAGTAAAATAAAACTAAGAAACAAGCAGCCAACCAGGGCTCCTACTATATCATACAATAGCATAAATTGATACATACAAAAACAAAAAAAACAAGACAAATCATAAAGCTTACTCCGAAGGTAACAGGGAGGGCCTTAAAAATACGATTAAAAGGTATCATAAAAATAAGGCAATAAAAAAGGCCACATCAGAGACTTCAATGCTGCATTCCACGTTTATGGAGGAGCCAGGCAGCATGCAGAAACTTAAGCATTGCGAGGACAATCACCTATCTTGTATCAAAGCGTAAAATGTGTAGTGCAGGTGCATATTCTCTGATACCCAAGAGATTGCACCATGGTTTTAGCCAATGCTTGCTTGCCATAGCATGCCCGGGACAAAAAAAGCCAAAATGATGGAGAGTTTCATCCTGCACCATTAGAAAGTGGGCACCTACTCGAATTGCAATACTTCTCACCCCACTTTGCACAGAAACTTTTTACCAGGAGGACCCCATACCTCCATTTTAAATAGAATTGTGATGGGGTAGCACCAGGGAAAGAGTCGAAAAACGGTTTATAAGCAGGACAGATCTTTGTGGCCAATAATAGATTTGCTAAACTCCCTGCCTTAACGCATTTTAGCTCCCTCAGCCACAGATTTCTCTTATATATAATCTTCTATTGATTGGAAGGAAACTGACTTAACTGAACCCGGAGAGGCCCACAAAGAGGACAAACACATATAATGCTGAGAAGACATGATATAGGCAAGCCAGGCAATCTTCTCATACTCTGGAGAAATTAAAAGTGCCTTTGTCAAAACTCTATAGGTTTTCAATTCCTCTACAGACCAAAGTCTGTGCCAGTACAGTATAGGTCTAGACAAGATGGCACATTTAACTGGGTAAAGACCCAAGTCTCAGAGCTGAGGAAGACAAGAGGCACTTTGTGCGAGATTAAGAACATTCCGCTCAAACCTATTTTCTACTTTGAATGGCTAAAAAGAGCTGGTATAACCACACAATTCTGCACCATAAGTTGCTGAGCTTTTTGCTTTTAGATTATAAATCTCAACTATTGGAGCAAGAGAGCTAGTATGGGTCCTCCTACGTTTTATAGACACCCCCCCTGCCACAAATTGGAATTTCAATGCACATTTGTTAATGAGGGTGGACCAATTCAATTTGTGATTTAAGCCTAATCCCAGATAAACAAACTCCTGCATTTTTTCAAGTGGGCCACCCTGCAACCCCCATCACTGCCCGGAAAGTCAAGTGTGTGGACAAGGTCTTAAATAAAAAGAGAGAATAGGGTGAGGCCAGCACGCAGCCCTGGTAAACACCAGACCCTATGTTAAACGGGTTGGTAAGCTCACCGTTATTACCATACCTGACACTGGGCAGGTTGTGCACATGAAGCTGTATTATGACAGACAGTAGGCTATCATGGATGCCAATCTCCTTCAAAACCTCCTGCAGTTTGCCTCTGGGGATGGAGCCAAAGGCTGATTTTAAATAGACAAAAACCACATACAAGTGGCCCTTGTTGAGAAAGAAAATAAGTTACTTAACTGAAACTGTAGTTCTCCCGTATTGGTATCTTTCATAGATTCACATGCTTTAAACATTCCCAGTCGTCGAAGTGGGAGTCCCGTAGTATTACAGAAAGCAGTAAAGAAAAAACAACTTTGTAGGTAATGCAAATGTCATTCACTTTAACAGGTAATTAATGTTATTAGAAATAATGCAAAGTCCAGCCAATCAAGCAACAGCTCCCTTTAGAACCCTCATCACAAAGGCTCCAGTGTCTCAGATTTTCCAGCACAAGTGAGATATGTAATAAGATATAAAGGGAGTCTCTATGGGGAGGAGGGCAGGTCACATGTGAATCTATGAAAGATACCTATACTGGAGAACTACAGTTACAGGTAAGTAATTTATTTTCTTCTCGAGAAACTTTAACTCTGTCTTGTGAATGGGCTCAAACAGATTTCTCATTTGTTGTGACAGTACTATATTGAAGTGCCGAGGAGGAGGACGTTTTACGGGGGGAAACGTTCTGAGGAGTCCTTTAATGAACCGTTTGATTATTCTTGAAGACCACAGATATGGAGAATTACTGGATCACCAAAATCTAGAAATCGCTGCTAGATGTACTTTTATTGAAGAGTGAGAAAGGCCAGATTTTGCTAAGTGAAGGAGATACAGAAATATCTGATTGGGTAACGATGTAAAAGGGTGGATCTTGGAAGTTATACACCAGAGACAAAATCTCTTCCACTTAAGTTTGTACGTCCTATTTGTGAACTTTGCCCTGGCCTTTGCAAGTATGTCTCTGCATTCAGAAGGAATATCTAATCCAGCAAACTTGAATTCAGGAGGCAGGTTGACAAATGAAGTGATGTTGAGCTGGGGTGACGGACCTGGCCTCGGTTCATCCTCAGCAGCATTGGTATTGGGGACATCTGGATGTGAGGTTGTTCTGAGAGGAGGATGAGCTCTGTGAACCAAAACTGACTGGGCCGTCAGGGAGCAATGAGAAGCACTCTGCAAAGTTCTCTCTTTATTTTTCTCAGAAACATTGGGATCAATGGGGTTGGGGTAAAAGCATAAGCATAGATCCCTGACCATCTTATAAAAAATGCATTCCTCCATGATCCTCTTTGAGGTTGCCAACTGGCATTTCCAGTTCTCGCTTAATGCAAACAAATCCACATTAGGTTTGCCCCAGCGATGGAACAGCTGGTCTAGAGTTTGCTGGTCGAGCTACCATTCGTGGCAGTTGGAACTGGGCCAGCTCAATGAGTCTGTGATGATACTTGATATGCCTGGCACATGATCCACTCACAGTGTTATCAGAGTGCCCAGTTCCATATCTCCTGCGCTTGATGAGATAGTGTGGGAAAGCATGTTCCCCCTTGCTTGTTTAAATAGTGCATAGTTGTGGTGTTGTCAGTGCAGATGAGCACCAATGATCCCGTGATCTTGGGTAGGAAGTATTTGAGAACTAAGGCAAAGGCCTTTAGTTCCAGGAAGTCTATATGGAATGTAGCTTGATGAGCATTCCATTTTTCATTGACTGTCAAGTCTTGTAGGTGGGCGCCCCCGCTCTCTTGGGACTCGTCTGCTGTGATGACACACACTGGAATCTGTGCCAGGAAGGAGAGGCCTCCGGAGAGGTTGGTTTGGCACGACCACCATAGCATTGGCATGCTTCATTATTGGAGTAATCTGAATGGTGATGTTGAATGATCCGCTCGTCTGCAACCACTGCTTGTCTAGATCTTCCTGCAGGGGTCTCATGTGGAGACAGCAGTTTAAAATGAGGGAAATGCATGAGGAAGGCACCCCCAGGAAAGATTTGTAGAGTTGGACCGAAACAGTCTTTTTTGTAGTTAGTCTCAGTGCAAGACTTTGAATGTTTTCGTGTCTCACCTGGGAAGCAAATGCTTTTGTCTGCTGTGTATCCAGCACTTTTCTTAAGAAGGTGATGTTGGTCGTAGATGTTAGATGGTACTTTTGGCTTTGACTGTAAGACCTAAGGTACAGCATAGCGATAGACATGTTTCTCTTGCTGTTTATGTGGCTGCGTGCCTTTATCAGTCAATCGTCTAAATATGGCACTGGAGCTAACACCTTGCTGAAGATTTGGGGTGCGGATCACAGCCCAAATGCTAACACTTTGAATTGGTAATGGGTGTTGGCTACCCTGAACCATAAGAATTTCCTGTGTTTGGGGTGGATTGGAACATGGAAGAAGGCATCTTGGAGATCTAAGGCAGTCATATGATCCTCGTGGTTGAGAAGATGATGCACATCCTGAAGGGTCACCGTGCAAACCGACTGCTTCTTCAGAAATCTGTTTAAGATCTAGGATGGGACGCCAGTCTCCTGTCTTTTTCTGAACAAGGAAGAAGCAAGAGTAGAAACCGATACCCTCCGAGTCTTCAGAACTATTTCTATTGCTCTTTTGCATATCATGGTGGAAATCTGCAATAGAAGCTATTTTAGATGGAAAGGGGATGGGGACCTTTTGGTGGGACGTTTGGTGGAGTTTTCTGAAATTTAAGGGTATGGGATATCGAGGACTCACCTGACGGATGTTATCTGGGACCACTGATGTTTGTAGTTGGAAATTCTGCCCCAATCTGAGTTGACAGGATGGAGGTTTAACCGGCACCAAACGGAGGTCACGGTTTTCTGGCACTGTCCCTGTCTCTGGAAGATATCTTTCCTCTGGTGGTAGGTTTGTAAGCTGCGGATGGCAGTTGCCTATAGGACTGCTGGTGTTGATGGTCATATGAATGGCGATATTGACCGAAAGGGCTGGTATTGCTTGTATTGTTTATATCCTCCTCTAAAAGTGGAGATACCTTGGCCTCTGGTATCCCGAAATAACTGTTTCTAAATTGCAGAGTGCACAGAGATTGGGCTGTGTCAGTATCTGCCTTGATAGACTGAAGAGCGTCGTCCGCATACTTGCCAAATAATTACTCCCCATCATATGGCATGTCTAAGATCTTGGATTAAATCTCATAGCGGAAGAAGATGGCTTTGAGCCAATCCTGGCATCTGGCTTCCATCTTGGGTTAATCCATTAAGAGGTCAATGCACGTGGAAATATTTGACTACATTTGGCAGTCGTAATGGCCTGGAAAAGCCAACGAGTTTACTGCTTAAATGGCAGCGGCCGCCATGATAGAGAACCTCTTTCCTATATTGTCCAGCCACCTGCAGTCTTTGTCAGGTGGAGTGGAGAAGGGTGTAGATGGATTCCTGAAGCGACAATGGCCGGCTTGAGAAACAAATGAATCTGGTTTTGGTTGACTGATTAAACAGGCAGGAGAATCGTCAGGTGCTTTATATTTTTTTTCAAGTTTGGAAAGACTTGCTGGTATGGATGCTGGTGTCTTCATAACCTAGAGCCCTTCTTCCCATAAAAAAAAACAACAATTGGGATAGCCCGGACAGTCTTTCTGGCTGGTTCTTTGAAGCCGTAGAGAAAACAGTCCTACTGTCTCATGATTATTGGGAGCTGAAATCTATTGGCAGCAGGTTCCATAATGCCATGAAACCCACCAATGTCCTCAGGTGAGGAATACACTGGTGGTAGTTGGAAGGTACCTGTGTCTGGTAACCGTCCCACTCGTTTGGGACAGAACCAGTGTCTCTGGTCTCCCCCTCTTCTCTGTTATCATCGGCATCAGTCAAAGATGCATCGTCCACTGGAGCTTCGGATAATGCAGCAGCCAAACATGGCAATGGTGCAGGGTGTGCTGTAAATAGCGCTGAAGTACTCTCTCTGGGAGAGCATGCTGCTAGAAGTGGTCTCATCTGAGGTGTGTGTGGTAACGGGGTGGCAGATCCCAATTGTGGGAATCTGCAGTAATAGTCCTCCAGCATATGTTGCAAGTTGGTTAATAATGATGCTGTCATCTGTATTGCTGGTTCCTGCTGCTGTTCACTATAGGGAGTGTGCATCTGATGTTCATATTGTTCTTGTGCATAATGCTCCCCATAATATCGTTGATCCTTTTTGTCCTCCTCTTGATATTTAACATATAGCACTGAAGGGCTATGAGCTACTCCGAATGGGCCTTCAACCTCTGTGCATCTTTCCTCCTCCTCATCATCATCAGCCAAAAGTGTTATCAGGTGGCATAGATGACACCTTACTGGGTGAGGTGTGGGATGCCAATATTGTCATCTGGGAGGATCTGCGCTTTTGCTGTAGTAAGGAATAAGGTAATAAAAGAGGGAGGTTTCATCACTGTTAACAGTTTCCCCATCAAAGGTATGGTACTGTTGCCAACAATGGGGTCGTCAACAGCAGTGCCACTGATGGTGGAAGCTTTAGCTCTGACACAATGACGGACGTCTACGGGTCCCTCGTAGATGCCTTTGTCAACACTTTCTTCGACATTGTTGTAATCGACGGTGAGGGTGCCCTTGGCCTTGCATGGATTTTATAAGGGTAATGGTCGTTTATAACAGCGGTGATAAGACTATCATATGCGAGGCCACTGTAGTGAACATCAAAGTCGCTGTAGTGGCAGTGAAAGTGGAGACTGCTGTTGACCAGGCAATGGTCGACCAGTAAGTACACTTTGCAGCCTAAGGAGAAAGAAGTGACTGTCCACGCCGGCAAGGATCTAGCAGGTTTTTTTAATTGTGCTGTTTTGTTGGAAGGTGTAGATGGCTCAGAGTGAGCGGTTTCTGAGGTAACTTGTCCCTTTTTAGAGAAAGTTGGAAGTTCCTCTGCTCTAGACTTTAAATGATAAGCTTTTTTGACAGACTTTTGAGACTTTGGGGACAACTCAGTGGATCTCTCTCTCTTCCTTGAAACTATAGTCTTTGAGGAAGTATCACTACCTTCATCAGATAGAGGGCATTCCTTGGCTTTACACTTCTAAAGCCGTATCAGAAGTCTAGCCACTCAGTCTCAAAGTATTTTGTGATAAAGTGCGGCAGATCTTACAATCTGTCACCTCACCTGGTGGTCAGGGTGAAGGCAGTATACGCATTTCTTGTTTGGGTCATCTGAGTGGAACCTCATTTTTACACAGGTGCTGCAGGATCGAAACAATCCCTTCTTGACTGGAACTGAGATGATTGTTTAGTCAGAAGAAAGATTAACCAAGAAAAACAATGCTGTTTTGAGGAAATAATCCTCTCAAATGGAGTATAAATCAGAAAAAGTGAGCAGAGCTCAGGGAGACTCCCATCACACAACGTGGAGTAGAAAATCTGAGACCGGAGTCTCTGTGGTGAGGGTTCTAAAGGGAGCTATCGTCTGATTGGCTGGACTTCAGGTCATTTCTAATAACACGGATAAGCTGTTAAAGTTAATGTCTTTTACATTAACTTCAATGTAGTTTTTCCTTTACTGATTTGTATTGTACCAAGGGACTCTCACTTCGATGACTGGGAATGCTTCAAGCATGTGAATCTAAGAAAGATCCATTACTGGAGAATAGGTTTTTCCAGTAAGAGCAACAGAAGCAGAACATGTGCTCCTCTGTGCTTACCCAGCTTCTGAAGCCTGCCTGAAACTCGGAAAAGACAGAATTTTCCTTGGCGTAATCCATTAACTGCCCCAGAACGATGCAGGAAAAAAGTTTCTGGGCAGTGTCAATAAGATTGATTGGCCTATAATTCCCAGAATCGTCTTTACTACCCCTTTTTTCAATAAACAGGTATAATCTCGTCTGAATGCCAAAAAGCAGGGATAGGTACGCCTTCCAACAGACAGCGAAAGAGCAGATGAAAGTACATGGCTCATATCTGGGGTTCTGCCTTGAATAATTCCCCAGGAACAGAACCAAGGCCTGTTGCTTTATGAGGGCCCTGATGGCCTCCACAATGGCCTTCAGCTCAAAAGTCAAAGAAGTAAAACTTCCTCCAGGGCGTCAGTGACATATTCTGGTCCACTATTTTCACTGAAGGGCTTAGCTGCATACATTTTTGATAAGTGGTCCACCCAGGTCTTGGGTTGAAGATTGTAATCAATACTAGTGTCCTCGTTACGATTACCATTAGCCACTGTCTCCCAAAAAGACTTAAGCCCTCATTATAACATCGGCGGTAAAAACCACCTACCGCTGCGGTGACGGCCGCCAAAAGACCATTGCCGCGTCTACCATCCGTCCGCCATATTATGACCACAGCCGAATTTCCGCAACAAGAAGGGTGGAAATCCGGCTGTGGCCATACTGGCAGATGGCAGTAAGGTGGCGCTGCTACCAGCAGCAGCGCCACGCCAGAAGACCGCCATCAGCCATATTATGACAAATAATACAGCTTGGCGGTGTTCTGCTGGCGGGCACTTCTTGCCGTAGCAGCGGCCCGCCCCGTCTCCTACCGGAAGACCCCCTGGATCCAGGTAAGTCGGGTCTCCGACAGGGGAGGGGGGGTGGGGGTGTTGAGTGTGGGTGTGTGTGCATGTATATGTATGTGTGTGGGTGCGTGATTGAGGGTGTGTGTTTAGTGGTGATTACGTGCGTGAATGTATGGAAGTGTGAGTGCGTGTATGTATAGAAATCGGAATGGTTATCTCCAGCCTGGTGGCTGCTACCGCCATCGGTCGGAGTGGTACATTGGTGGCTTGGCTTCACACACCCCGCCAATGTCATAACGTGGCGGTAAGTACAGCCAGCCTGTTGGCAGTACTACCGCCACATTAACGCCGACCGCCGGGGTCATAATGACCCCCTAATGTCCCTAGTTCTAACTGCTATGAGCAGGTCGTCCCACAGATTTTGTTCCTACTGTAGCTTAGCTTGTGAAAGTGAAATCTTATAGTCCTTTCGGGTTTTACGAATGACATCTCTATTGGCATCTTTCAGGCTCTGAATAAGAATGGACCTTCATTTCCTGCAAGGACTATTAAACCAAGCACACTGGATGTGTGCCCTGTGAACCCTTCCCTCAACCTTGCATAATAAGCCTTCAAAAGACCTAAACAGCTTTTTGTGACACTTAGTAAAGGACACCTGGTCAGGGATACCTGGACCACTGGCACCCATAAACTTGATAGTATCCGCCAGCTTGGCACAAATTTGGGCCATCCTCAGAGGGTCTCTACAAACCACCTCCCATGTTGAGCCTGCTTGTTATTTGAAAGTGATAGATTAACCCCAGAATTAGGACTGCCATCCTGGTGATTACCAGAGCTGTACCTGCTAAAGGTCAGATGGAGGGCTGTGTGGTCATTATCAAAGCAATCTACAATCTTCGTATCGATTAAAGAGGGCAATAGCAGCACAGTCAAAAAGATGTAATCAATATAGAGTGGCGGCGGCCCCTCACCATCGTAGAATGTTGCCCCGGTGATGGTGGTGATCCCCAGGGCTGGGGGATTGAAATAGACCCTTAATATTAATTCATTTCAGTCCTGAGGAGGCTGCGGTCCCTGGTACTGGGGGGAGGGCGCACAGGATCCTGCCTTAATATAAAAACTTTTGTCCCAGGGAGGTGGCAATCCCCAGGGCACGGGATGTGCCGCACACCTGCATAAATAAGGAGTGCCACGGGGATGTGGTGGTCCCTGGGGCTTTCATAAGCCCTAGGAAGGAGGTTCCATGCACCCCCATCGTATTTTTATGCTATGGTCCCGGGACCTGGCCCACCCGAGGGCAAAAAGAAATACTTAAATACTTTTAAGCCTTTGGAAGGGGAGGGGTTGTCCCTGGGGGACCCATGCACCAAGGCTAGGGTAACAGTACCCTGTCCCCCTTTCATTTGTTTTGTTTGTTTTTTAGCCTCGGCTGAAGCTGAGTCTTAAAACGGCTGCCAACATTTCCTGGTTGAAGTGTTGGCAGCCAATCAGATCTATGCATGAGATCGGGAGGATCTGTGAAACCTTCACACCTCTAGATATACAAATTTGGCTTTCCTTAAATTTCTCTTCAACTACTGAACAGATTTACACCAAATAAAAAAAAGCATAATCTGCGTACTGAAAGCTACCTTTCAAATCTAGTGTAATTCTGTCCAGTGGTTCGGGCTGTAGTCGTGATCACAGCTCCAATAGGAATTAGCATGGGAAATGCACCTTTTTTGCCAATGCCCCCTGCAATCCACCCCCCCACCCCCTACCCTTTTCTGCTTGACAGATCCTCCCATGAAACAGAGAAATAGAGGACAAGCAAAACAAGATTCTCTGGCACACTTTTTATTGGGAAAATTTAATGAAGATTCGTCAAACAGTGCCACAGCTAAACGCAAGTCAAAAAACGCTTTTTCAATGGAAACTAGGTCCTAACTATAAATACCTACTGGTAGGTCTGCAAAAGTGAGTGGGCAGAACCCTAAATGGAACTCTACAAGTTTGGAGTTTCAAAAGCAGAACATGGTTCTTAAAACTGCAGTTGAAAATCTGAGACAAGACAGTATTATCAAGGGAGTAGAGATCTCAGCCCATCCACCTAACTGGCTGCTAGCAGAAGGGCTATTGTTATAAGGAGTGTTTTTTTTTTTAACAATGTTGCACAGTACATGTTCTTGGGGAAGTATTAAACCTTGGAAATATGGGTATGGTTCTAAGTATGTTAGGTATTATTAGCATTCTCACTTCTCAGAATGATATTGGAAATGGTCGTACAGATGTTGTCATCACTGAAGCTCTCTAAGGAAACTGGGTTGCTCTATATATAGCAGATTTCCAGGGATTAGCACCTTTATCTCCATAATGCCCATATTTTTACTATAATATTGGTGATAGTGACAGTTTGAATATCTGTAGTGTCTTCTGAGTCTCAATTTTAGAAGTGCTACTATCACAGTTAGATGTTGTCTGTAGGCATTAATCAAACATAAAATGTTGGTATTATGGTTCCATACCATTTAGAATATATACAGAGACCTCACCCGTTAGAATGATATTGGGGATAGTGCCGTGCCTCGTACAATTATTCAGATTCTGCTTGTTGAGCGACAGAGGATCATGAAAATTGCTGTTGCTTTCGTTCAGGCTCAAGCTGCCACTTTGATGGTAGTTTAGGCCTCCGGGGTTCCCGAGGAAGGCACTGTTGTTAAACTGTAGGCAGCCAGCTGGGCCTTCCACCATGTTGAACTGCTCAAACTATGACGAAAGAGTAAGCAAAAGAGAAGATCACTGACTTGTACACACACAGCTCTCTTAAAGAACAACTGACAAGGAAAGTCTATACCGTTTTTTGAAACCCCTCTGACCTCACAATTGTCCACAAATTTAAACTTAAGTAAATAATGGTAACAGTCAACAAAATGTCCACACTTTTACCCACGTCTTTAAAAGAAACATTTTATTTCTATGTCTTACAACCCTCTGTCTCCTCAAATGATTAAGTTAAAGTTGTATTCACAGCAAACGCCCTATTACTTCATAATGTCACAACAAGCATCAAACTTTTTCACACCCACTCCATACCATCCTGTGGTTTCCCTAGAAATAGAGGACTACAGCTGCTAAAATAAGCAAGGAGGACAGCTAAGTAAGCTAAGTCACTTGCAGCAGAGAAGCCCAACAACTTCAGGTCACAGGTTCTCTTCCAAGCAATTCAACTTAATATGCTGAGGATGTCGAAATAAGTCTTCGAGTTGGATAATTGTATACCATGTTATTGGCAATATTATGTTAGTGTTATTCATGTTTGCACTTCTGATACAGTGTAAGACGTGTACAAGTTAGACTACGCAGCATGGAATCTGAGATCTCACAGTGTCAAACAATAACAAGGCGAATGCGAGAGCTAAATTTGCAAAAGTTGGCCTCTCCTATTAGAATTTTACCCGTTGTGAAATATGTGGCAGGCACATAACAAAAAAAAGTTCCTTGTACTAACGTTAACTATCAAGCTCTTGCTAGATCCAAAAAGTGAAGGCGACCAGAAGTAAGTAGTAATGAGTGAGAAACAAAAAGGCAGATTGAAATGAAGATGGCCATGTAAGGTGCAAGTGGCTGCAGCGGACTACTGAAAAACTGCAAGGGACGCAGGCAAGCATGCAAAGCAAGGCCTGTTCTACAAGAAAAGACTAAATCCATTGGGTAATACTGTTGCTGGTGAACAATCTACCTAATTGCAGATTCCTCACCTTTTGAATTCCCCCAAATGCCAGACTGGAACATTTTCAGCAACTGCTCTTGTGTGCTGGTAGGTGGCACTATATATCAAACGCCACAATGGTTTTGCACTATCTCTGGAAGTGATGAGACACAGCACTATATAGACTCCACCCCCTGGGAACTGAAGTCAGTTCCTTTCTTGCCCACTCTTCAACATGGGACTGGAACAATACTCTTAAAGTTGTCTGTATCTTACTGACCCCAAAACGTTTTTTTCCAGACAGTGTACTAGGACAGAGTCTCCCCTGAAGACCACAGGCTTCAAAACCGTACCATGACTGCAGTAAGCAAATTTTGGTTATGGTCCTACAAGACATCTGTCTTAGTTTGAAGGGTCAAGGATTGACTTGCAGTGCTGCCACAGCCTGAATCTTTGCAACCAGATGATTTGATCAGAGAGTTCCACAGCCTGAAGCTTTGAAACTAGATGATCCGTTGTTCCTCCTTTTCAAAAGCCAAGTTTTTAGAGATATCATAAACTGGCAGTTCCCTAACTTACGTCTTTCAATTTCCTCTATTAATGATTGTTAGGGATCTCAGGAAAGCATTCCAGAGCCAACAAATAAATGAGTGAAATGTGAAAGGAAGAAGCTACCCTGGCTTATTCCTCCTAAACAGAGTTCTGACAACGAACCCACTCCAGATCAAGGTATAGACTGTCACTTCTCCAGAGACAGGCACAATGGGACACATGTACACCTGCCATCAGAGTAATCTTTTATTCAGTCTACTTCTTCTTCAGTGCAGGCAGCACCGTTATTAATATTCACAGGTTTCGAATCCTAACTTGACAAAGTTAGCACAGCTATCCCTCACTTGACAAAGGGAGCCGAGATAACCTTCACTTCTGGCAAAACAATCCTTAGCTCTGCTGACTGCAGACAGCAGAGCTACCAAATATCTGTTGGAGACAGGCAAGGTATCCTACATTTGTTACAAACAGAAATACTCTGCCTTGCTCTGCTGGATATCGTTGGATAGGCGCATATATGTTGTTTTATCTGTCAGTTCAGTCTGTCTAGTGCAGAGCAGAAGTTGCTGGACAAATAGAACCTCATAGCCCATTGGTGGACTGCTTGGTCTGCTTCCAGAGGAGTAGACTGCCACTTATGAGATGGTCCCATGTAAATGCCCACTGTTACTGATTGTGAGGCAAGTGGATTCCACAACGATAAGTCTTACAACTTTAAAGAAAACGTTTCTTCTAGATACATTATCATGCCACAAATTTATGATCTTAAGCCTTCCAGGTGTCAAACCGGTCCAACAATGCTTATTCCTAGCAATAGCTTTACTGCATATCGAGGCAGGGCCATGTGGCTGCTGCTACAACTTTGCTTTCATGAAAGTAAAGCAAGGACTGTGCTACAGTAAAGGAAGCTTTACGCATAACTTTCCTTAGATATAGGTTCTTCTCCCTTTTGTGTTAATGAGGGATCTGGAATATAAGTTTTGCTCTTCTGCATCCAGCAGGTCTTGATGATGTATATCATCTCATATGTCAGAGTAAACTGTAATATGAGCTTACAGTACGGGAATACTTTAATACTGTGAATGATCGGTTTAGCATATGTAATATCCATTTGTAATGAAGGATTCATTACTCAATATGCTTTACTTTACTGACACACTGGAAGGTGGACAGTGAGTGTGGAAAGCAGTCATGCAGAGCTCTCAGTAGCTACACAGATGAATAAGCAGCCAAAAGAAAATCTACAGCAAAATGCAAAGCTAAGACGCCAACAGCAATGACATACATTGAAGACAAGGGGGAGGAGTGTACACATTCTTTCACTGTGTGATGAGGACTTCATTGAGGGTGGAAAGGAGTGTCCCAAACAATAATAAAGCAGCACCTCCTTGAAACCACCTACAATGTCAGTAAACTGTTTATCCCTTTCACTTGTCTGCATAATTTCCATCAATTAACAAATAAACAAAAGGTCCCAAAGTAAAATGTATTACATCTCCCGATGACATAAGTACTTGATAAAAAAATTAAAATGGGATTGGAAATTAACACATTTGCCCTTCATCAAACAAAATTACATTTTGAATGTGAAGGAGATACGAGAAACTCAGGAAATGAGTGAGGATTAGTATCAAGGAACATGAATTATGGATGTCAATAAAATACTTGTACGTGCACAATCACATCTGAGATTATCGGTCATACGTAATTAAGGCTGAAACATAAATCACTACTGCATGGCAATGGATTACATATGTAACTCTCTTCACCCATTAAGATTTACTGACAGAGAGGCTTCAGACAACAGGAAGAGATGTGCCATAATAAACAAGTAGGCACATCCACTGAAAGGCCTGGAATTAAAACACGGCACGGCTGAAGGTAATAAGAAAAATAATAAAAGCATTGTCGTGGACTAAGCAATAGTATTATGCAGTCACTCAGCTCTTTTAGGCTGTCCTTTAAATGTCTAGAGGTAAACTGCATATAAATGCTAGACTCTGAAGGTATTGCTTGTCTCTATAATCTCAGAGTAGGTAAACCGGTATCTTGCTTCTTGTATCACATGAAGCATGTAATGGAATCTAGGTTGTGTTAAACAAGATATTTGTTTCTGCAAAATACTGTGCAGAGATAATGTTACACCAATGGCCAAGGAGTAATTACTTCCTAGCAATTTAAGTGCTTGGTGGATACTAAAAGGACTGAAGATTTTAACTTCATGTCGAGGACTGAACCACAAGAGACAGAAAGTTACAAGTGGGTTAGAAGACATGGATAGAGTGGTTACAGATACACAAATGCACATAATATAAAAAGAAAGTAGGAAGACAGAAGGAGCAAAGCGTGAGTCATCAGAAATGGGAGCTGAGACCAGGCGGCAAGAGCGACTCAAAGAAACTGGCAGTGCTGACAAAAGCAAGCAGAAAGCAGCAGCTGAATATGCAGACATTTCAGGGGTGATGGAGAACAGCACACAGTGTCATACCTGCTGGGACAAAGCGCTTGCTTGCTGGGCGGTAAGCTGCATATCAAGGTATGTGTCATCAAAGAAACTGCTGAGCAAAGAAGCCTGCGGCAGAGATTGGAAAATACAGAGGAGTAAAACAAATAACCCCTAACATGCAATTTCTGACCTTCCAAAACAGCACCCACTCTCTCTCAAGCTATAAATGACCATAGACAGCATACCTGCTGTACTGCAAGTGACACTTAGGACATGAGCTAATCATGTCTCCTCAAACCCCTCTGCACACCAGTTTATCTCCATAAGCTACAATGGTTCTGTAACTCTGGGCTAACAAGCACAAAAGTGTGTGTGTGTGTGTGTGTATATATATTTAAGTGAGTGAAGTGGTGTGAAATGTTTGCAAACTGCTTATGCAGACTCCACTGCGTCCAAATGCATTTGTACATTTAGGTTGAGAGAAATGCAGACTAAAGTTATTGGGAGAAGTTCAGGCTTACTCAGACTATCTGAAAGGAGCATTTTACTAGGCCAGGGTGGAACTCGCAGAGTTTCAGTGTAAGGAATTCCATAACAACTCTGTGAGATTCTGTGGAGTTCCACAAGCGGGTGTAATTCTAGCGCATTGCGCTGAATTTAGCACCGGGAGCTTGTTTCGCACTGTAAATTCAGCATGAACTGCCGCACTTGGTGCGCCAGAGGGTGCTGCTTCTTTCTCCCACTCGAGCATATTTTCTACTCTAGCGGCAGCTTTTTCGATGTGAATGGTTGCGACTTGCTGCAACCGCCCACACTGAGAAATCTCACTGGGAGGCATTCTAACACCCCAAAATCATGCTAGGGGATGCAAAGTCTCACTGGCCAACTTAACAATGGTGAGCTGTGGGTGAGAAAAAACTCCACCATGCAGCAGTTGGTAAGTTTTGCCAGAACTACGCACTCCAAGCAGAGAGTTGGTAAAACTCTGCAAACTCCACCAGCGGGGCAGAAATGGTTTTCAAACTCCCATCAATTCTGTGATGGATGGCAAATAAAAAACAAATTGGAGAACATTATTAAAAACAATGACAAAAAACAGCTGTATAACTGTTAAGGCATAGACTGATGAAGAAGACAAGTCAGTTTTCAATTGTCGGTCAAAGAAAATAGTGAAAATAATAATGATAATTAAAATTGTGATGATATTGATAATAATGATAACAATAATGTTATGTATCTTAACTTCTTCAAATGAGCCACACATACCAACTAAAACAGGTGGCCATCAGACACAACAATCCTAGTATCAATAATATATTGACAGATTAATTGTTGCAAAATGAGCCCAGACCTTTTTTCACAGGTACCCTTCCAAGTGTGTGCTTTGGAGGAGGATTTCTGTTTCAAAGACAAACTGCGCTGGAGGAGAAGCGGTAGAACTCAGCAGACCCTCATTAACTAATCAATCAGGAAGGATAATGTGGATTTCCTGCTGACATAACGGCAGGCCAGCAGAGGAAACATCTTGGTGAAGACCTGGAGGGCCTGTAAGAGTCATCTTGAAAGTGGGGGTGGGGCACCTTGTCCTGGTAAGTGGGTACATATTTCCTCTCCCACAGTCCTGAAGAAAGTTCACTTTGGGGTCAAGGCTGAAACACAAAATTAAGCATTTTTTTGTAGATCAACCAGGGCTTATGGCAAACCACATTGAACTTTACAAAGATACCCTGATATTGGCAAGGCCAAAATTCTGTATAATGCAGAAAAGGTTGTAGGGAAGTGGAGACGTTCTCCAAAGATGTTTTCTACCTTAAGTGCTGTTTCTGGGTTCCTGGCTGTTTCTGTGGATGGTAAAACCACAACAACTGTAAAAGACAAGATCTGTCCTTAATAGGAAAAAATAGTCTGACAGGGATGACTCAATGTTGCTGGTTAAGGGTTTAGCACAGTGGTTTTCAAGTCTATACAAGTCTAGACCTATTTACACATCGCAGTTAAATTATGTTACCTTTTTAAAAATGCAATAAAGTATTTTGGCCAGAGCCTGGCTCCCCCCTGGGATCACTTGAGAGCCCCTGTGGGGCCTCTTTTGAGAGGCAGGGAGATCTCAGCTAGGTCTGGTACCTCAAATCTACCAGAAAGTTCATAAACTAGGCAGAGGTATGAACTTTCTCCAGTGAAGAATCCAGAAGTCAAAATAGGAGCCTATGTTTATTCAATTTGAAGTCGCGAAATTAAATCTTGCAGTCTTTAGGAGGGGCTACAGGTACTGTGGGAGGACCTCCACATCTTCCTGCATGTCTCCAATTAAGCCTATGTATTAAACGGTCAAACAAACAGAGAGATGTTCCTGTTTACCTTCTATTCAGATGGGACAAACAACGTACTATATTTGTCAAAAGGTGCAAGTGGCACCTTTTGACAAATATAGAGGTCTTGGTCTGCTGAATAACCACAGAAACTGTGGAGGATTGCAAAAAAGAGTAGAATGCTACTCAGTGCGCTACATCTTACACCAACCAATGCTTGGTGCAAGTGTCATATTGACTGGAGTGGTAGGATGGTGGGAGGGGGATGGGAAAGGTTGTCAGGCCAACTACAGTAGGTGAGTGTCTGAAGGCACCCTGGCCACTCCTAACACCCGAAGATGGTGACTGGGATCTCTTAACTGGAGCAAGTGTCTGTGGAGTTGGGTTACCCATCTGAAAATCTGGCATTAGTCTTAATAATTGTATTAAAGAGATATCCAGAGGCTCTGAAAACATGGCTATAGCAACAGAACTCGTTATTTGAGCATCTTGAGATCGGACCCCACCTGTGGGAGGAGCAGGAGAGATCTGAGTTCAAGTATGACATAGGACTGATGGGTAACTTCGGTTCAATAGTAGATGCAATAAGACAATAAAGCATGCCAACTTGAAAGGATGCAAACTGATCAGAAACAGCAGAGGGTGCAATCCGATGAGCATGAATCTCACATCAATATCTTATAATAGTTCACATGTAGAAACCCACATGAGCTGAACCCTGGTCAGAACCAACCTTATATGAGCCAGTATTTAGAAGCATATTGGTGTAAATCTATGGAACTTCAGCTGAAGAAACATGTGGCGGGACATCGCAGTGAGGTGTTGGTATTTCCCCTTGCATTCTCTTGACGAACTGGTGTTCTTGGATTGTTAAAAGAATACACCACTCGTGCAGGGTCTTAAAGGTCACTTCCACTTCCTTTCTTTTCACTCCTGAATACTGTGATATATTTCACAGTATAAAAATGGACAGCTAATGAGGAACCAGATTTAGACAACACTGTGGGAGATGGATCTTTACACTTATGGGGAGTGCTGCATGCAAACTGTAAGAGTCAAATTCACAGGGAAGGCTTTGGCTTGAGTGGCGTTGCTGAATCTGGTCAGCAGCATAACAAAAGCAGAAAAAACATGAATGCAGTTCAGGGGATCCTGTCCCAAGGAGTCATGATGAAAATACACAAAAGCCAAGAATGTGAACCTGTGAAGTCATGCTCAAGAGGCAGAACCTGGGAAGTGCATGGGCTTGGCTGTCAAACCTGCAGCTCATCACTGCAAGCTTTGTTTCTGTGCAGCGTGAGTATGGACGAAAGTGGCACCGCATATAGTAATAAATATAAGTTTGATAACTCAAAGTAAAGTGTTTTGGAGTACAGTTTGCATAGAAGCAGAGGGCTTAGTGAAGTCTTTTGGATGAAGATATTTTTTTTTTAAAGTGATGAGTGCATGTAAAGTGCTAGTATACAGAATGTGTTTAGAGTTGTTGAAAGTGTGCTATTTTAGGCCTTCTGAAGTACTACTGTGGCTTAAAATAACTGTCCCCCTCAAGTGTAACCTTAGCAGAAAAGAAGAAACCAACTAAACTGCCTTGTGCTCTAACAATGATCCTAAGAAACTCTCACCTAGTTAAAGTATAATACTTACGCTCCCCAGATTAAAGTCTCCGACAGCATTATTATACTGTTGCAATGCTGAGTTTTGATATTGTGGGATAGCATACTGCCGCAAAGGGTGATGATTCTGGGTTACTGGCTGTTGAGGCTGCACATGGTGGTGCTGCTGCTGCTTTTGCTCTTGACCTTGCTTGTGCTGATCTTGGTGGTGGTGCTGACGTGGTTGCTCTTGTTGGTGGGGATGCTGTGGTTCTTGCTGGTGATGTAGATGTTGCTGCTCTTGAAGCCGGTGTGGACTGTGTTGTTTTTGTTGCTGTGGTTGCTCTTGGCAGTGCAGTTGTTTCTGTTCCTGGTGGTTCCGATGTGCCTGCTCTTGGTTGTGATGCAAATGTTGTTCTTGTTGGTGTGGTTGGTGCTGCTGCTCTTGCTGGGGCAGATGTTGCTGCTGATCGTGGTGCTGTGAATGCTGTTGCTCCTGTTGGTGGAGGTGATTCTGCTGCTCCTGTTGAAGCTGGCAATGTTGCTCTTTGTGTTGGTGCTGCCGGTGCTGCGGCTCTTGTTGGCGGTGCTGATGCTCCTGCCCTCCTTGATGTTGCTGATGTTCTTGGAAGTGGTGTTGCTGTCCATGGTTCTGCTGTTGCCCTTGTTGATGATGATGATGATGCGTCTGGTGCTGCAATGACGACTGCTGCTGGGACTGCTGCAGTGACTTCTGTGTGCCTAGAGTTTGCTGAGCCTGTAAGAGCAGGTTCTGTTGATTGTAGGGATACGGGGGTAGCCTCTGATCGGCCGGCAGCTTGCTGGTATCCAACGGCACACCCTGTAAACATAGACCAACAAAAGTCAAAACAATCGCATGAATCCCTTGCACTCACCAAACATTACTAAACATGACCAAATTACATATTCGCTCAATATTTTTCCATTGTCTATGCAAGAAAGAGTTTATCAACTTTGTCGATAAAATAAAGCATTTACAAAGAGTTTTTCATCCATGAATACAATGGGCACTAATTTGATGGTAAAATCGCAGTTGATGATCTCTTCATCTGTGAAGCCATGATTATTACTATAGTCACTGATTACGGCTCAGTCTAAGTCTTCATCGGTATGAGAATCATCAAAAGAGGAGAAGTCACTGGAAGGATTTTTTCTTTTTTTACAGTTGCCCAAACAACATATACTAGTGTACCAATAAATGCATTATGTTTAGTTTTTCCCCATCGCCCTGTGGACAAAGCGCAAATCTCCTCTTTCATAACCAACCATGGGTATCATTGCACAGTTTCCCCCTTACATAGCCTATCTGCCATTTGAAAAGGTCATTACATGTATTCTTCTGCATGATGAAAACACCTTTTTGTAAACCCATATTTTCTTTACCCAATTGTTTCTTTTAAAAAAAAGGCTCAAATTGCTAAATAAAACTGAAAACTTAAAGTGCAGGGGCTGGTAAGAGAAGTGTTGGTACTAATATGGCAGGTGATATGATGGATTCCCGCAGCACATTTCACACAGGCAGGCACCCCCTTCCCACTACCATGAAGCCTCAGCCTGGCTCTTAAAAAACAAAAAGCCCAATGTGCTTCCCCAACATGGCAAGTTCCTATAATAAATTGCTTCAATTTCAACACAGGTGGCAGGCTTCTTTGTTTTCTACAATCACAGTACAGAAAACATGAACTCTAACCAGACATATCATGTACCAGGTCATGTTACCTTGGTCATGCAGATGTTACCAGAATGGGGGGACTGAAGGGGAAAGATCTGGGCCTACTTGCTTGTTAAGTAGTGGTCACACTGCTCTCTTCAACATTTAGGGAGCAGTGTCTGCTCAGCAAAGTGGAAATGTTGTGCAGTAAGCAGGGGGCAGACAAAGAGTTAAAGGATAGGAGGAGAAAAGAAAGTCAAAGGAAGAGCTCACAAAAGAACACAGAAAAATACATATATTAATACAAAGGCACACATGTTAGATTTAATTAATGACTTGGAGGCGATACTTGCAATGTCACCTGGATCCTGCCATGCCACCCCTGTGCGCAGTCTTGTTTGTTTTGTTTCCTACATCTGCTTGCGTCAGGTAGTTATTAAAGCCCTGTAGTTTTTGCTCGTGGAATACCGCAAAGTACTAGGGTTGTTCAGACAATTTTTAAGAACAATGACCTCCAATATCAACACCCATATATTTTTGTTCCAACTTCCCACACTGATTTGCAGCTCACAGCATTGAAATTCTATCAAATAGTTCATTTTCCAAATGTAAAAGAAGGTGTGATACATTGCACATACTTAGATGTCCACCATCCACTACTGAGTACCTGTACAGAAAAAGGAAGCTTCAACACTCCTTTATTATTGAAGTAGTCTACAATTAAAAATATATATTTTAATGGAAACTGCTAATCATTGAACTGGCATTACTGATGATTCTTTCATGTTTAGTCTTGCACAAGGAGAAATGGGAGAGATGGGTGTTCACTGCATTTCTATAACCTATTTTACCTCTTATGTCACATACCACTGTACTTATTTACATTCATGTTTTCATTTCACAGGGGACAGTGCATAAGCCATTCACCCATGGATCATGAATCCATATTTTCACTGGCAGTCTGCAAGGGAACGGTGCAATAAGGCTTTCCACAAACAAACTAGGACTGTAATCGAATGGACATTCAGGATTTTGAAGGGCAGATTTTAAGCCTTTATAAAAGAGAGGATGCTTTGGAGTACACAACAAAGACTGCTTATAAAAGTATTGATTTGTGTGCAATTCAGCATAAATTACAGATGTTGCAAAGTTTACCAGAAGAAAAAACTGAAGAAGGACCAGAGAGATAACCCACGCTAGGCCAAGAGACTGAAGAACAGAAATCACAAATGATATTTAATGTAATGTCTTTACTGAGTAACAAAAAATCGCGCACTTGCACATAAGTTTGATTTTGCTTTTATGTTTCCTGTTACTTCAAAGGTATTTTACTTTATTTAAAACATTAACTCTACCTAAATGAAATTCTGACATTGCATTATTTCTTTATACACAAATTTTAAGTAGACTGTTTTTGTTACTTTATCTAAGGAGGACTACTGGTTTGTCTGGTGTTTTTCACC
Source organism: Pleurodeles waltl (assembly GCF_031143425.1). Taxonomy (NCBI): domain Eukaryota; kingdom Metazoa; phylum Chordata; class Amphibia; order Caudata; family Salamandridae; genus Pleurodeles; species Pleurodeles waltl. Next base: position 638,753,573 of record NC_090451.1, on the reverse strand, counting down.
TGGGTTCTCTTCTCCACTTCTGCTTATGTGTGCATTTAAAGCACATTCCTGGCAAAATAATTACTGATGGTTAGATTTTAATCACTCTTGGGAAGCCTTACTACTGATGTTAAATATGTATCAGCCCTTCTTAAGCATTCTAAAATATTACAAATTGTAATGTTCTATGGCTTTTACAAATATGTCTACTTGTGTCTGATCATTTAAAGATATGCAACACATCTATGAAGTATATGTTGCTGATTCTCAACTCAGAGAGTATGTCAGAACTGTGGTACACCACTGTGCGCTCCACACTTATGAAATAGTTTGGCATAATGCTTGGACTGCATCTGCCATATCAGAAATAGTGATGGCCCAGATCTCAAAACTAGTATGATTTGTTTTCTGGAAAACATGAACCCTGTGTGACAAATTATAAGTAGGTCTATGCTGTTATTTCTGTACATTTAACATAGCTCTCTCTAGTTTATGATAATATTGTGTGGTATGCCCTCCATCTTCCTCAGATCTTTTTTTCTTTTTTTACATCTAAGAAGCCTGTGCCTGGTTGTTTGCGAATGACATACAGAATGGACTTTTGTTACTGAAATAGCAGCCGCAGTATTAGTGGTAGTAGTAATCGTGTAGACTGGTTCAGTCTTTAGATGTTGATGGTTCAATGAAGCCATCCAGTATCTAATTCTCCAAAATACTAATTGTGTAGGTTTCATTATCCAACGTGTTTTTGGGGGGCCCAACTGAAGGTTTTCAGCTTGGGAGGTTCCTGTAGTATCATTATGAGTAGTATGATTCATAGTTCTGATGTACGTTTCTCTGTTTGAAAGGAATAACAAGTAAAATATTTATATTCTACATATGTTAATCTAATATCGCAAATGTAATACATAATTTGCAACTCTGGCAACTAGCCAACTGACCGCTTGTGCAGAAGAAGGATTTATTCCAGTAAACCAGGGCAGGTTCCACCTATGTCTGATTTAAAGCGAGCAAGGGTTCTGATGTCGAACCCAGGGGAGTAGCATCTCCTAAAGGACATTGGTCAACGAACACCAACAGTATATCCAAAACCAGCGCCGCATTCTTGACCAGGAGTGCAAACAGGTACCCTTCAGAGTTGCTGGTACAGGCGCAATCTCCATCTCCATTTCTGGAGAAGTATCAAGGTCACCAGATAAATCAAATCAGGTTAGCTCATAGAGACTCCATCCATCATCATCAGCTGCGCAGAGATTCAAAGGATCAGAGGCTGAACTGAAAAAGTAGAGGATCCACTGTATGTATTCCTTTTCATCACTAAGTCTCTGAGATTTTCTTCTGGATCGCTTGACAGGAGGGAGCTCCAAAGATGTAAGTCAGCTCTTGTTACTCTAGGCAAAGAGACAGTGGCGGTGGTGTTAATGGCCATGCCAGCCACTACGCTGATGGCAGAATGCCACAGTTTTGAGCCTGAGAGAAGGCTTGAGTCGGTGTTGGAACCGTCATCCCGACTCCGCATGGCACTATTGCCATGGACCTGGGAAGGCTGAAAGGTGTTGAAGGTCCCAAGGGTACTCCTGTTGGATTTACCGCCCTAGCAAAGATTCCAAACATTGTGTGAGGAATGCTGCAGGATCCGCTCCTGGCGTGGAGAAATCCAGAAAGGAAGGCTCAGGCACTGGTATACTCTCCACTGAAAGAATCAGTGCTGATGGAGCAAAAGGAGATGCTGGAGTTGGCCTGAAGGTCAATTCTGGCAGTGGAACAGGCTTGGAAATAGCAGGAACAGGGTTAAACAACTCCATGGCACCTAACCCTGCCTCCAAGGATGTTGACCCTGTGGGAGTCCAATGTCATCTAGTATCATCTAGGTGACTCACCTTGCCCATGCTTTTTAAGCTTCCTGTGCTGCTTCTTCTTTGCTCCATGTGAGGGGGGAGATCTAGATCTTGGTCTCAAACGACAACAACTTAGCCTATCATCATGTGATCTGGGCATGAAGAGCTGGGCTTCGCACTCCTCAATGGCCTTACAATGCATGCTCTGACATGAGGAACAAGCACGGGAGTCATAACATAAACATCACACATACATAATGTGCAGGTCCGTGATGGACATCTGTCCCTTGCTGTTCCTACAGGGCTTGATGCTTGAACGCTTCCTAGGAGACATTTGCACTGCACTAAGACAAGTTCTTGTGCGAGGTAAAAGTCACTACTCTCAGGACAAAGCAAACTCAGAATTTGCATTGAAGTTGTGGAAAAAGGGACCCAACGTTGTAGTGGGCTGGGCGCAATGTGGCTTTGGTGATGTCATGTGACATCATCCAACGCATCTGTAAGGAGCTAGCGCCCCCTAATGAAGACGGTAGAGCTTTGAAATTTACGGATCCCATCTGGTGTCTGCAATTAGTCTACAGGGGAAGTATCTTCAGATAGATGTATCGACCAAAATGTGTGGTACCAAAAAAAGGACAGTGATTTCACAACACCAGCACGAGAAAGGATTTGGGCAGACGACATCCTACACAACTGAGCAGACCTAATTCCCAGCTCTTCTTCCCCATCTTTTTCCACTCTGTTTAAAGAGTACAGTGAAGGAGCTATCCCCCAGGAACGAAGTGCTGCAGTGTAAATTTATTCGCACAAGTAGGTGCACTTATTGCTATGGTCAACATCTTTGACTTTCTGAAGAACGTATCAACCACAGCACCAGGAAACCTAAAAAAAAAAGAGACTCGAAAGGGAATTTGTTAGGCTGCAGCAGAGAACATGCCATTAACCAAAAGGCAAATAGGGAACATACCCCAATAATGGACTCTTGAGGAAAAGACGGGAGGGTGGATACTAATCTAAGAGCTAAGACTATTCATAAAGAGAAAGAACAAAAACAAATGTTTAAAATAGTGACTCTTTTACATTAGTGACTGCTGAATTCTCAGGAACCCAATACCTGGCACAGGCTGTTGCTAGAGATTGTGGACAATGGCCAGCATAACCAATACATTTTGTTCATGCTGCAGAATTTTAACTAAATGTCTGCATCCAGTTATGACAGAAGGTGCTATGTACATGCGTACCTAGATGGCCAACCAATAAGGGTGCTTTCAAGGCACCAGGCAGTGGACGTGCATCAGGCTGCAACACCATAAATGAAAGCAAGTCATTCTAGTTACCATCTTTATAGTTTAGACACCATTGAGTTTATTGCAACACTGGTAATACAGTCTGTAGGGAAAGTGAAGCCTCTTGGTAACAAAATGCAATCGAATCTTCTGAATTCACAACAAAATCAGTAGAGAAATACCAGACCATCCTATTCAGCATCCCTCTAATGACTCACTGCATGGCTGAATATGAGGCTAATCCATAATGAACAGTAAAGAGACTGGGGAGGGGAAGTAACACCTATTCGGAAGGACACAGATTGGGATATTTTGGAATTCAACATAGTTGTGCAAAGTTTATCAACTTCAGATGCTAAATTACCTTTCTAAGAACCACTAATCTAGACACGCAAATCACCAACTACTTTTGCTTCCACAGGAGATCACAAAGGGAAATCTTATGTGTAATCTCTGCATCTCAGAACTTCTCATTTAAGCCATTAACATTGGACTAATCCTTCCCCATCACAGGATCCCAGAACATTTTGCAATATTTAAACTATATTTTTAAACTTCAACAATTATGACAAGCTTTTCTATATGCACAAAAATTACTAGAGTCCATCTGAGGCAAAATGTTCAGAATTTTATGCTTCTGTCTTGTGAAAAATACACAGATATATGCATGTTAAAGTAACAGTCAACTGCATATGTACACACACACATCTTTCTCTCTTGCTCTCTCTCTCTCTCTCTCATATTGTGCTCAATGTGTTACAAGTTGTTTTTCTTCGAAGAAGTATTTTTTTGAGTCACAGGATCGAGTGACTCCTCCTCTTGGTTATAGTGCGCATGGGAATCGACTCCTTTGTTAAATTGGGTGTAGGAAGGAGTGATAGAGTAAAAGAACATAAATGTGCTATAAAAATAATAAGTAAATATGATGTCCATGGAAATGTAAATGTATATACATATGTACAAATAAGAAACTGCAACAACTACAGGCTTCCTGGATGGAGGGAGAGTGCATGTGAATCTTCAGCATTACATGCCACGAACAGATGTACACTGGGTAAGTGACATTTTCCGTTTGATGGCATGTGTAGCTGCAGATACACATGCTATGCATAGATTAAAAGCAGTTGCTCTCCCCACAAGAAGTGGTGGCTAGCCTGGAGGAGTTGGCTGAAATATTGTTTTTAGGACAGCTTGACCAACATTGGCCTGTTTCTTTGAAAATACATCCACACAGTAATGGTTTGTAAATGTATGTGGGGTAGGCCATGTGGCAGCTTTGCATATGTCTGCTATTGGTGTGTTTCCTAAGAATGCCATAGAAGAACAAGTTACTTACCTTCAGTAACGCTTTTTCTGGTGGATACACTAGAAAAAGCGTTACCAAAGGTAAATAACTTGTTCTTCTGATGGATAAAACTACCTGTGGATTCCTCACCTTATGAATAGAGTCCCAAAGCAGTACCACACTTAGAGGGGGGTGCCTGAGTGGTCACACCAAGAAATCCTGCAGCACCGACTGTGCAAAATGGCCATCCCTTCTAACCTTCGCGTCCAAGCAATAATGCTTAGCGAAAGTGTGGATGGAAGCCCAAGTGACGGCCTTACAAATGTCAGCCACTGGAACACCCCTAGCCAAGGCTGAAGTGGCAGACTTAGCCCTGGTGGAATGGGCCCTGATTTGAACAGGAGGATCCTCCTTTTCCAAAGAATAACATATTTTATTACAAAGAATGACCCACCTGGACAGAGTTCTCTTATGGACGGCCTTGCCTTTCCTCTTCCCCATACAGCCAATGAAGAGTTGATCGTCCACTCGAAATTCTCTGGTCCTTTCAATATAAAAGCTTAAAGCCCTCCTTGGGTCAAGCCGATGCAGTCTCTCCTCCTCTTTCAATGGATGGGGAGGAGGGTAAAAAGACAAGAGCATGATGGATTGCCCCATATGAAAGGGAGTAACTACCTTTGGCAGGAAAGCCGCCCTGGTTCTCAGCACCACTTTGTATGCATGAAAAGATGTGAAACGGGGTTTAACACTAAGAGCCTGAAGCTCACTCACACGCCTAGCAGACGTGATGGCTGTGAGGAACACGGTCTTTAAAATCAAAAGCGTTAACGGGCAAGAATGCAAAGGTTCAAACGGTGAACCCATCACAAAAGTGAGAACCAATTTCAAATCCCACTGAGGCATAACAAAAGTAGTGGGAGGAAACCTATTAGTCAGTCTTTTTAAGAACCTTACAAATACAGGGGACTTAAATAAGGAAGGTTGGTCAGGAACGCACAGAAAGGCCAACAGTGCTGATAAATAGCCCTTGACAGTCGCAACTGCACAACCCTCCTGCGCCAACGACAATGCAAACAATAACATTTGACAAATGCGCTCGTAAGGGATTAATTTGCTTCTCTCACACCAATCAACAAATTTTGCCCATCTGCCAGCATACATAGACTTGGTGGAGTGTCACCTGGCCGATAAAATAACGTCCACCACTTCTGGTGGGAGAAAAAAGGCACTCAGATTGCCTCGTTCAGTCTCCAGGCTCTGGAGGTGGGGGGTGTAGAACCTGCCCGTGCGACTGCGAGAGGAGGTCTACCCTGTGAGGGAGACGGAGCAGAGGGCACACTGAAAGCTGGAGAAGATCTGTGTACCACACCCTTCTTGGCCAATCCTGAGCTATTAAGATGACTTGGGCCCCTGTCTTGGTGAATCTTTCTCAGAACCCGTGGAATCAAGGGCATGGGGGAAACGCGTAAAGCAACTGGTCGTTCCAGGACATCTGAAACACATCCCCCAACGCTCTTTGCACCAGATACTAGAGGCTGCAGAACGACGGGCAGTGCGCGTTCTCCAGAGTGGCAAACAGGTCTACCTGAGGAAACCCCCACATCTGGAAGATGTAACGGATCAGGTCTGGATGGAGTCGCCACTCATGATCGGCAGAGAAACGCCGACTGAGACTGTCCGCACGCACGTTCAGAACTCCGGCCAGATGGTTTGCTACTAAGCAAATCCGATGGTCCTGAGCCCAGGACCAGAGCCGCAGAGGTTCTCTGCAGAGAAGGTACGACCCTACTCCCTGCTTGTTTATATACCAAATCGTGGTAGTGTTGTCAGTCAGGACTTGGACCGACTGACCACGAAGGGAAGGGAGGAAGGCCTTGAGAGCCAGACGTATCGCCCACAATTCCAACAGATTGATATGAAACATCTGTTCCACTGCAGGCCAACGACCTTTGACCTCCAGGTCCCCCAGATGAGCTCCCCAACCCAGAGTGGAGGCATCCGTTATAACCGTGGCCACTAGAGGCAGTAGTGAAAACGGCCTTCCTTGGGAAAGGTTGCCGTCTACAGCCCACCATTGCAGGTCCGCTGCAGTGTCTCTGGAGATCGTTATCGACTCCTCGAGATCCCCTTAGTGCTGAAACCACTGAAGAGCTCTCATATGCCAACGTGCATGAGTGACCAACAGAATGCAAGAAGCAAACAGACCGAGCAGACGTAGGACCTTGAGGACTGGAACAACTGCTCCATTTTGAAACATTGGAATCAATGACTGAATGTCCTGAATCCGCTGAGGCGGAGGAAAGGCCCGAAAGGTTTGTTGACCAGAAATGGAATTAGCAGGAGAGGGGAAAAAGCGTAAGCAAATATCCCTGACCAGTTGATCCATAGAGCATTGCCCTTGGACAGAACGTATGGGTGCCTGGATGCGAAGTTTTGGTATTCTGCGTTTTCACTTGTTGCGAATAGGTCTATTTCTGGTGTCCCCCACTTTTGAAAGCACTGTTGAAGTACCTGAGAGTGAATCTCCCATTTGTGTATCTGTTGGTGTGTCCTGCTTAGCAGGACCGCTAGCTGATTGTGTATTCCTGGGATGTATTCTGCTAGTAAGTGAATGTAATTGTGAATTGCCCATTTCCAAATTGTGTGGGCTAGAAGGGAAGGTTGAGATGAATGTGTTCCCCCTTGTTTCTTCAGATAATACATGGTTGTCGTATTGTCTGTTTTTATCAAGACAGTTTTGTGTTTGAGAAGGGGTTGAAACGCTTTTAGGGCAAGGAACATAGCTAATAATTCTAAGTGGTTTATGTGATAAGTTAACTGTTTTGAAATCCATTCCCCTTGTGTGGTAAGGTTGTTGAGATGAGCTTCCCCAACCTATCACTGATGCATCTGTTGTTATTGTGGTCTGTGGCACAGGGTCCTGAAATGACCGCCCCTTCATTAAATTGCTGTGATTCCACCGATGAAGGGACCTGTGCATCTGGCGGTCTAACAACACTAGATCGTGCAAATGACCCTGTGCTTGAGACCATTGTTATGAGAGGCACTGTTGTAGTTTTCTCATATTTAATCTTGCATGCGGTATTATTGCTATACAGGATGCCATCATTCCCAATAGTCTACTGTGTAGTGTTGATTTGGCTGCATCTGTGATATAAGGTTTTGGAAAGCTTGTATCCTTTGTGTATTTGGATATGCTAAGGCTTTTTGTGTATCAAGAATAGCACCTAGGTATAGTTGAACCTGTGCTGTTTGAAGATGGGATTATTGGTAATTGATAGTGAACCCTAATGTGTGTGTAGGGTTTGTATTGTGTGTTGTTGACATTGTATAATATTGCTTGATTTTATTAGCCAATCGTCTGGATAAGGAAAGACATGTATGTGTTGTCTTCTTAGGTAAGTTGCTACTACCGCTAGACATTTTGTGAATACTCTTGGAGCTGTTGTTATGCCAAATGGTAGAACTTTGAATTGGTAGTGGTTTCCCGCTATAACAAACCTCAGGTATTTTCGGTGAGCTGGATGTATGGGATATGAAAATACGCATCTTTGAGATCTATTCCAGTCATGTAATCTTTTTGTAGTAGTGGAATGACGTCCTGCAGAGTTACCATGTAAAAGTGCTCTGACAGGATATGTAGATTTAGTGGTCTGAGATCTAGTATGGGTCTGAGAGTGCCATCCTTTTTGGGAATGAGGAATTATAGTGAGTATATCCCTATTCTGTGTTGAGATTTTGGGACTAATTCTATTGCCTCTTTTAGTAGTAGCGATTGTACTTCTTGTTGTAACAGAACACTGTGTTCTGGGGACAGCCTGTGATAACGAGGAGGAATGTTTGGAAGGGTCGAAATCAATTCTAGGAAATAACCATTGAGGATAACTGAAAGTACCCATTGGTCTGTGGTGATATTTTGCCATTGGGAGGGGAGTTGCTGCAGTCTGCCCCCCCACAGGAGATGGGTGGGGTGGCGGTATGCTTACAAAGTCACTGTTTTGATGGAGTAGTGACACTTTTTGGGGCCTGGAATTTGCTTCTGGCTCGGAAGTGTTGTCCTCTATAAGAGCCTCTAAATCCCCCTCTCTGGCATTGTTGTTGGCCTTGTTTAGGTTGGGAGGTAGAAGCATCTGTAGATTGGGGCTTGAATCCTCCTCTAAATTGTTGTTTACGAAAGGAGCCTCTATAAGGTGTTGTGTATAGGGCTCCCATTCCTTTAGCAGTGTCTGAATCTTTCCTGAGTTTCTCAATTGTGGTGTCAACCTAAGGACCTAACATGTGTTTCTTATCGAATGGCATGTTTAGTACTGCCTGTTGTATTTCTGGTTTGAATCCATAGGATCTTAACCATGCATGTCTGCGTATGGTTATAGCAGTATTTACGCTCCTAGGTGCAGTCTCTGCAGCATCAAGAGCAGACCTTATCTGATTGTTGCTTATTGCCTGACCTCCTTCAACAATTTGTTGAGCCCTTTTCTGATGTTCTTTTGGCAGGTGTTGTAATAGACATTTCGTCCCGGTGTGCCCTATCATATCTTGCTAGCAAGGCTTGTGAATTGGCAATGCGCCATTGGTTAGCTGCCTGTGTAGCTACCCTCTTGCCAGCAGCATCAAACTTCCTGCTTTCTTTGTCAGGGGCAGGAGTATCCCGTGGCGATTGGCTATTGGCCCTTTTTCTGGCAGCACTGACAACAGAGTCTGGAGGTACCTGATGTGTGATGTAAACTGGATATGTAGGTGCAGGCTTGTTTTTTTTAATCTATATGTGGTGTTAAAATCCTACCTTTAACAGGTTTCTTAAATATTTCGTCTGCGTGCCTGATCATGCCAGGCAGCATTGTTAGGCACTGGTAACGTGAATGCGTGGAGGATAGTGTATTGAAAAGGAAATCCCCTTCTTATGGCTTACTATCCATAAGTACCCCATGGCACGCAGCTGCCCTAGAGATGACCTGTGTGTATGCAGTTGTATCCTCTGGTGGCGAAGGTTTTGAAGGATAGAGGTCTGGGTCATTTGTTGGTATGGGATCTGGATCATACAGATCCGTAGGATCAATTGTATCTCCATGCGAATAAGTGTGTGAGTGAGTTGGTGAAGGCAATGGTGGTGGGCTAACAGGTGGTGGTGAAAAAGAAAGTTGTGGAGAATGTGGTGGAGAATTTTGCAAGGGTAATGGCTACTCCTTCCTTTTAAAAATCTTTCCTGGTGGTGGAGCAGTATCAAGATGTTCTTGGAAAGCCAGCTTTCTTTGTGTCTGTGGAAGAGGTGCAACAATGATCCTCCCAGTCTCCTTGTGGATATGAATCCTTGACTGCTTTTCATCCATGATTTCAAGAATAGGTTGAATGTCAGAGTCTTCAAAAATATATTCTGATGTTTTTAGTGACTTGGAGGACTGTTCATCAAATGTCTTTGAGCTCTGTTTTAATTGGCTCGAAAGTCCTTGTTCCTCTGTATATGAATATTTTTTCGTCTCCGAAGTTGGCAATTTGTTCAGTCCCGAAAATACAGCCTGGTGTTTCGGCTCTGAAGCAGGACGTTGAGGTTTCAACTCCGAAGAGTGTGGGCTTCGGCTCGGCTCAGATGTGGAGCTTTTGATAGATTTGCTCGACTCTGGTATCAAAGCTGGTGTGGCCTTTTTCCGCGCCGAACCCGAAGGTCGGTTGCCAATTATTTTCTTTCGAGTCGAGCCATGGCTCTCTGGCAGTGGTGCACCCAAGGCCTTTGATGTTTTTTTAGTAGTGGGCGTAGGGGCAGTTGTAATCACATGCTGAGCCGCAGTGATGGGTTGGCTATCCTCCTCCAAGTCTTCTTCGGAGTCGGTGTCCTGATTGGAAATGCTGTCTGGGCCTGCTCTTTCCCAACGGTGTCGATGTATACTGTAGTCTTCAACGCCATTTCCAGTCTTCTGGCTCTCCGGTCACGCAGTGTTTTCTTCGACTGGAGCGACCAACAGGCTTCACAGTCTTCTTCTCGATGGTTGGGAGAGAGACAGAGAATACATACCACATGTTGATCTGTGTATGGAAATTTTGCGTGGCATCGAGGACAGAATCAGAAGGGAGTCTGATCCATCAGGCTTTGGCGCAGTAGGCCTAAACAGGTCCAAGTTGGGCGCTCACGCCCAAAAGGGCATAATCTGGTTTTCAACTGTACTATCGGCTCGACTATAGATGGAAAACGCGATTGAAACAATACCGACGGTCAAAGAAAGTTATAAAAAGTTTCTGAATCGAAAATCTCGGAGCCGAGAATTAACATATCCGAACCAGACAGTGGAAAGAAAACAATCAAACAAAGGAGTCGATGCCCATGCGCCCTATGACCGAGAGGGGGAGTCACTCGATCCAGTGACTCGAAAAAAAGACTTCTTCAAAGAAAAAAAAATTGTAACACTCCGAGCCCAGCACTAGATGGAGGAGGTATGCATAGCATGTGTATCTGCAGTTACACATGCCATCGAACATATACATACATATATATATATATGGAAAATGTCACTTACCCAATGTACATCTGTTTGTGGCATGAGACGCTGCAGATTCACATGCTGTGCATTATCCTGCCATCTAGTGTTGGGCTCGGAGTGTTACAAGTTGTTTTTCTTCGAAGAAGTCTTTTCGAGTCACGAGACCGAGGGACTCCGCGCTTTCGGCTCCACTGCGCATGGGCGTCGACTCCATCTTAGATTGTTTTCCCCGCAGAGGGTGAGGTAGGAGTTGTGAATATAGTAATTGTGCCCATGCAATGGAGTAAGTATGTATGTACCTAATGTGTCTTAAAAAGTATTTACAAATTTACAAGTTTTACAGTTTTCATCCAACTTATAACGGCTACAGGCTCCTGGGGAGGTGGGAGGGCGCATGTGAATCTGCAGCGTCTCATGCCACAAACAGATGTACTGGGTAAGTGACATTTTCCATTCGATGGCATGTGTAGCTGCAGATACACATGCTGTGCATAGACTAGTAAGCAGTAATCTCCCCAAAAAGCGGTGACTTAGCCTGTAGGAGTTGAAGTTTTTGAAATAATGTTCGTAATACAGCCTGTCCTACTGTGGCTTGTTGTGTTGTTAACACATCTACACAGTAATGTTTTGTGAATGTATGAGGCGTAGACCATGTGGCTGCCTTACAGATTTCTGTCATAGGTATATTCCCTAGAAAAGCCATTGTGGCGCCTTTTTTCCTAGTGGAGTGCGCCTTGGGTGTATTAGGTAGATCTCTTTTTGCTTTGATATAGCAGGTCTGAATACATTTCACTATCCATCTGGCAATGCCTTGTTTGGATAATGGATTTCCTGCATGAGGTTTTTGGAAGGCTACAAACAATTGTTTTGCGAAACTGTTTTGTTCTATCAATGTAATACATTAGTGCTCTTTTGATGTCTAACGTATGTAAGGCTCTTTCGGCTACTGAGTCTGGTTGTGGAAAAAAGACTGGGAGTTCCACTGTTTGGTTTAGGTGGAATGGTGATATAACTTTTGGTAAGAATTTGGGATTTGTACGGAGAACCACTTTATGTTTATGTATCTGTATAAAGGGTTCTTGTATAGTAAATGCTTGTATTTCACTTACTCTTCTAAGAGATGTGATAGCTATCAGGAAGGCTACTTTCCAAGTTAAGTATTGCATCTCACAAGAGTGCCTGGGTTCAAATGGTGGTCCCATGAGTCGTGTTAACACAATATTGAGGTTCCACGAGGGGACTGGTGGTGTTCTCGGGGGTATGATTTTTTTTAATCCCTCCATAAATGCTTTGAAGATGGGGATTCTAAAATGTGATGTTGTATGTGTAATCTGCAGACAGGCAGATATTGCTGTGAGATGTATTTTAATAGAAGAGAATGCTAGTTTAGATTTTTGTAAGTGTAATAAGTAGCTTACAATGTTCTTTGCAGAAGCATGTAGTGGTTGAATTTGATTATTATGGCAGTAATAAACAAATCTTTTCCATTTGTTTGCATAACAATGTCTTGTAGTAGGTTTCCTAGCCTGTTTAATGACCTCCATACATTCTTGTGTAAGGTCTAAATGTCCAAATTCTAAGACTTCAGGAGCCAGATTGCTAGATTGAGCGATGCTGGATTCGGGTGTCTGATCTGTTGTTTGTGTTGAGTTAACAGATCTGATCTGTTTGGTAGTTTGATATGAGGCACTACTGACAGGTCCAGCAGTGTTGTGCACCACGGTTGGCGAGCCCAGGTTGGTGCTATGAGTATTAGTTTGAGTCTGCTTTGACTCAATTTGTTTACCAGATAAGGTAGGAGTGGGAGAGGGAGAAAAGCGTAAGCAAATATCCCTGACCAACTCATCCATAGCGCATTGCCCTTGGACAGAGGGTGTGGATACCTGGACGCAAAGTCTTGGCATTTTGCATTTTCTTTTGTTGCGAATAGGTCTATTTGTGGTGTTCCCCAGCGTAGAAAGTAAGTTTGTAGGATTTGGGGATGAATTTCCCATTTGTGTGTTTGTTGGTGAGCTCGACTGAGATTGTCGGCCAATTGGTTTTGAATGCCTGGGATGTATTGTGCTATTAGGCAAATGTGATTGTGAATTGCCCAATACCAAATTTTTTGGGCTAAGAGACACAGTTGTGAGAAGTGTGTCCCTCCCTGTTTGTTGAGGTAATACATTGTCGTCATGTTGTCTGTTTTGACAAGAATGTGTTTGTGGGCTATCAGTGGTTGAAATGCTTCCAATGCTAGAAACACTGCCAACAGTTCTAAGTGATTTATGTGCAGTTGTTTTTGTTGAATGTTCCATTGTCCCTGTAGACTGTGCTGGTTGAGGTGTGCTCCCCACCCTATCATGGAAGCATCTGTTGTGATCACGTTTTGAGGCACTGGGTCTTGGAATGGCCGCCCTTGGTTTAAATTTATAGGGTTCCACCATTGAAGCGAGAGGTGTGTTTGGCGGTATATCAACACTAGATCTTGGAGTTGACCCTGTGCCTGTGTCCATTGTGTTGTTAGGCACTGTTGTAAGGGCCGCATTTGTGTAGTCTTGCATTTGAGACCATGGCTATGCATGAGGACATCATGCCTAGAAGTTTCAGTACAAACCTCACTTGGTAGTGTTGGTTTGGCTGTATGTTTAATATTGTATTGCAGAACGCTTGTACCCTTTGTGGACTTGGAGTGGTAATCGCCTTTTGTGTATTGAGTGTTGCTCCCAAGTATTGTTGTATTTGGGATGGTTGTAGATGTGATTTTTGGTAATTTATAGAGAACCCTAGTTTGTGTAGAGTTTCTATCACGTATTGTGTGTGTAGAAGACACTGTTGCTGAGTGCTGGTTTTTATTAACCAATCGTCCAAGTAAGGGAATACGTGCATGTGCTGCCTCCTGATGTGAGCGGCTACTACTGCAAGGCATTTTGTGAATAACCTTGGGGCTGTTGTTATCCCGAATGGTAACACCTTGAATTGGTAATGTACGCCTTGGATTACAAACCTTAAGTATTTCCTGTGGGAAGGATGTATGGGTATGTGGATATATGCATCCTTGAGATCTAATGTTGACATGTAGTCTTGTTTTTTGAGCAAGGGAATCACGTCTTGAAGTGTTACCATGTGAAAGTTATCTGATTTGATGTAAAGATTCAGTGTTCTGAGGTCTAATATGGGTCTCAGTGTTTTGTCCTTCTTTGGAATTAGGAAATACAGGGAGTAGACCCCTGTTCCTTTTTGATGGTTGGGCACTAGTTCTATTGCTTGTTTTGGACCGCCGGGGCCAGGGTTGGCGGGAGCACCGCCAACAGGCTGGCGGTGCCCCGCAGGGCATTTTGACCGCGGCGGTTCGGCCACGGTCAGAAGTGGAAAACCGGCGGTCTCCCGCCGGTTTTCCGCTGCCCTTCTGAATCCACCATGGCGGCGATGGGGATTCAGACACCCCAGGAACAGGATGGCGGACACCATCGGTCTCCCGCCGGTTTTCCGCTGCCCTTCTGAATCCACCATGGCGGCTGCGCCGCCATGGGGATTCAGACACCCCAGGAACAGGATGGTGGTATGGGGTGTCGTGGGGCCCCTCGGCCCCAATGGCATGGGCACTGCAGGGGCCCCCGTAAGAGGTCCCCACAAAGAATTTCACTGTCTGCATTGCAGACAGTGAAATTCGTGACGGGTGCCACTGCACCCGTCGCACCTTCCCACTCCGCCGCCTCCATTCAGAGCCGGCGTCCTCGTGGGAAGGTTGTTTTCCACTGGGCTGGCGGGCGGCCTTTTGGCGGTCGCCCGCCAGCCCAGTGGAAAACCCAAAATCACCGCAGCGGTCTTATGACCGCGGAGCGGTGTTCTGGAGGGGGGAACTCTGGTGGGCGGCCTCCGCCGCCCGTCAGGGTTAGAATCACCCCCTAAGTGTTGTTTGGACATATTGTGTGCTCTTGGGGGCACATCTGGTGGGAATTGTAGGAATTCTATGCAATAACCATGTTGGATAATGGCTAGGACCCATGCGTCCGTAGTTATGTTCTCCCAGTTGTGGTAGTATGTGGTAAGTCTCCCCCCCCCCACTGGTGTTGAGTGGTGGGGGTTTGTGACATTGAAGTCACTGTTTGGTTTGAGGGGTTTTTGGGCTCTGGAATTTCCCTCTTGCCTTTGGGAATTGTCCACCCCTGTATGTTCCTCGAAAACCTCCTCTTTGATACTGGCCATGATATGTGGGTCTGACTTGTGACGTGGAAGGCTCTGTGGTTTGGGAACGAAACCCCCCTCTAAAGTGCGGCTTTCTAAAAGTGCCTCTGCTCTGTGGGGAGTTGAGCGCGCCCATGGCTTTGGCCTTTTTGAGCTTTTCTATTGCCGTATCCACCTCCGGCCCAAACAATTGTTCTTGGTTGAACGGCATATTTAGCACAGCTTGCTGGATTTCTGGTTTAAAACCCGAGCTCCGTAACCATGCGTGCCTACGAATGGTTACCGCAGTGTTCACTGTCCTTGCTGCTGTGTCTGCCGAGTCCATTGCAGACCTTATTTGGTTGTTTAAATCGTTTGTCCCTCCTCAACAACCTTTTGGGCACGTTTTTGGTACTCCTTGGGCAAGTGCTGAATTATATGTTGCATCTCGTCCCAGTGTGCCCTGTCGTGGCAAGCCAGTAGAGCCTGAGAATTGGCAATCCGCCATTGATTGGCTGCCTGTGCTGCCACCCTTTTGCCTGCTGCATCGAATTTCCGACTTTCCTTGTCGGGTGGTGGTGCGTCTCCTGAGGATTGGGAGTTTGCCCTCTTTCGGGCTGCTCCCACTACCACAGAATCTGGAGTTAGTTGCTGTGTTATAAACACAGGGTCCGTTGGGGGAGGTTTATATTTCTTCTCCACCCTAGGCGTGATGGCTCTGCCTTTTACCGGGTCCTGGAACACCTGTTTGGCGTGTTTTAACATGCCTGGTAGCATTGGCAAACTTTGGTAAGAGCTGTGAGTGGATGCCAAGGTGTTAAACAAAAAGTCGTCTTCTATGGGCTCCGCATGCATTGCTACAATATGGAAAGTAGCTGCCCTTGAAACCACCTGTATATATGCAGTGCTGTCCTCTGGTGGTGACGGCCTTGCCGGGTAGCAGTCGGGACTATTGTCTGAGACCGGTGCATCATATAAGTCCCATGCATCCGGGTCATCTTGTGTCATCTCCGTGTGTGTCGGCGACTGCATTGGGGGTGTTGCTACCGGGGACAGGTGTGGTGAATGCAATGGTGAAGGCTGTGGCGAAAACCTTGGTGGTGTCTTGTCTTTTGCCACCTTTGCCCTTGGCTGCATTTCCACCTCCTGGAATGCTAGCTTTCGCTTCATTTTTATTGGAGGAAGAGTTTGGATTTTACCCGTCTCCTTTTGTATGTGCAGCCTCCTCTGGGTATGGTCTGGCTCTCCCATGCCCAGCTCCTGCTCAAATCTGTGTCCCTGCTTTTGGCTGGAAAGGCCGTGCTGCATGTTTCGACACCGAATGTTTCGGTATAGTCTTTTTCGGCTCTGAGGAAACCTTCTTGACTTTGGGGGTGTCGAACTATCGGTGCCGAGATGGTTCGGAGCCGGTATCTCGACCGGAGTCGGATGTCTTCGGCTGCTGGGAGGCCTTTTTCGGTGCCGATGTTTGGCACCGTGTTTTCGGGTTAAGCCATGGCCTGTTGGCGGTGGCATCCCCTTGGCCTTTATAATTTTCGATTGAGTCTTTGCCGGGCTGATTTACTCTCAGTTTGTTGCTGCGTCTTTGGCTGCTCACTTTCGGACTCGTCCGAGTCCGAATCTCGAATGGAGAATCTCTTCTCTTCCTCAACGTCGATCTGTTCGGCCGGTGTCGACGACATCTGGAGTCTTCTAGCTCTTCGATCGCGTAGGGTCTTTTTCGATCGAAATGCCCGACAGGCCTCGCAAGTATCCTCCCTGTGTTCCGGAGATAGACACAAATTACAGACCAAGTGTTGGTCTGTATAAGGATACTTTGCGTGGCAATTCGGGCAGAAACTGAAGGGGGTCCGGTCCATGAGGTTTGAAGATGGACGCGGTCGGGCCGACCAGGCCCTGCTGAAGAGTGGAAGCCCCGAAGGGCCGCCGGAGCGCTTCTTTTTTCGGTGTCGATGTGCTAACACTAAACCGGTACCGAGCGCGAACAATACCGTCAAATTTTCCGATAACTAGCTAACTTTCCCGGTTCGAAATACGGAGCGAAGAGGAACACGTCCGAACCCGATGGCGGAAAGAAAACAATCTAAGATGGAGTTGACGCCCATGCGCAATGGAGCCGAAAGGGAGGAGTCCCTCGGTCTCGTGACTCGAAAAGACTTCTTCGAAGAAAAACAACTTGTAACACTCCGAGCCCAACACTAGATGGCAGGATAATGCACAGCATGTGAATCTGCAGCTACACATGCCATCGAACATGTGTGTGTATATATATATATATATATATATATATATATATATATATATATATATATATATATATATATCTTATCCAGTGTACATCTGTTCGTGGCATGTTGTGCTGCAGATTCACATGCTATGCATATAGATTCCGACATCTAGTGTTGGGCTTAGAGTGTTACAAGTTGTTTTTCTTCGAAGAAGTCTTTTAGAGTCACAGGATCAAGTGACTTCTCCTCTTGGTTCCATTTCGCATGGTCATTGACTCCATTGTTAGATTGTTTTCCCGCAGAGGGTGAAGAAAGGAGTGATAAAGTATATAAGAGAAAAAGAGATGTCCATGCAAATTTAAATGTATATACATACGTAGAAATGTGTTAACTTAAACAACTACAGGCTTCTGGGGAGGAGGGAAGGTGCATGTGAATCTGCAGCACAACATGCCACGAACAGTTGTACACAAACCTGTCCATGGTCTGGCGTAAACATATTTTGTAGAAGGCTGCCTGGCCGCCACAATGACTTCTACTACTTCTGGAGGTAGATGGGATGCAATTGTCTGCTGCCACTCAAACTCCATGCATGGGGGTGTAGACTGCACAGGCCTAGGTGCAAGATCCTGCCCTGTTGCTGTGACAGAAAGTCTTCTCAAACCAGCAGCTTGCTTGGAAGACAGATGTTCAGCTGCTCATGTCCAGAAATTCCTGTTACCACACTCTCCTAACCCAAACCGAAGCCACTGGCATGACTGGTGCCCATTTGTTCCTGATCTTCTTCAGAACTTGAGGCAGGAGAGATAGCGTATGGAAGACAAAGAGGAGTCCGTTACTCCATTCTAAAAAGAATGAATTTTTAAGCGAGTACCTTATTGGGAAGATCAATGTGCAGAAGTGTTCACACTGCATGTTCTCAGTGTTGTCTGCTACTTAACCTGTCCCACACATTGAAAGGACGGGAACGCCTGTATTTGGGGAGGAAGGGCCTTATTGCTGTCTATAAGTAAAACACCTGGTGAAGCCCCAAAAGGGACAAAATTGTTGGACATACTGTCTTGCAGGTGAGGAAAGACTGATGGAGCATGCAAAAACAATACTTTCTTTAAAGTGTTCATACAAGCAAGGCTGCTGAGATGGTCGAAAGTGGTCATGGCAACAAAATATGCAATTAAACTCCCAGTGGCGGTCGTCAGTAGGTAGTTACAGGTAGGACCTAGTTTCTCTAGGAAAAGTGTTTTTAGGTTTGCTTATAACTTTGGTGCCACAAATCTTCACAAAAGTTCCCCAACTAGTTATGCATGGAATGTTTCTGGGTGATCTGTCAAGGGGGTAAGAAAAAGGGGGTAAAAAAATGTGTGTTGCCTCTGCTTTTTCACATTTATACGATTTTAGACGCAACTACAGCTAGAACCGTTGGATGGAATTACAACAAATTAGGAAGAAAGCTAGATCTTGGTCCAGAAGATCACTTTTTGTGAGATGGTCTGAATCCGTTCAGTAGTTTTGGAGACATTGAGGGAAAAATAAATATAGATAGGGGGTGTGGATCGATTGCCGATCTGCCTTTGCATATCCAAGGCCTCGATTGGTTGGCCAAAACCTGATAGAAAAGCTGAGGCCGCCATTTTGTATACCGGGAGAGAGAAAGAGAGAGAAAGAGAAAGAGAGAGTAAGAGAGAGAGAGAGAAAGAGAGAGAGTGTGTGTGTGGTTTGGGGGGGGGGGGGGCAGGGGGGGAGAGACGGGGGAATTCCTCTCATGGGCACAAAAGTCCTAATTTTTTTTTTTTGTGTGTGCCGAACTACAGATCCACTACAGACTCCCATTGTATAAATCAGCCATGGATCCGCGGATCCAGAGCACAATGGAAAGAAATACGCACACTCACTCATGCACTAATCCCTCATGGGCTTAGGTGCATGTGGTGGTTTGGCCGCAGGGTCAGGCCACAGGTCACGCCCCACGGCCTATCCAAGTGGGAAGGGTATGCCCAGACGTGGGTCTCATGCTTGCTATGCCACCAGATTCAAGCTAGCCTGGCTGATGAAGGGTGATACCCTGAAACCGGTCTTAGGATGCTTGTTTCTGGTTCAGGGAGGACCTGGCCTGGCAGTTAGGGCTTGACTCTGTTCCCATGGGGAACAGAGTCAAGACTGATTTGCATATGGCTGGGTCCAAACTGGAATGGTATGGCAAGCAAAAAAACTGATGGATTAAACCCAGATCTGTGACTGGGGGTAATTGTTTGATTTGCTCTGCAATACTTCCATCACCTGTTGTTTTTGCATTTATTCAGTGCCTTGGAGCAAAGATATTTGGTGACACTATAATCAAAAGTGAGAGAAACATGATTTTGTAAGAAGAACCCCAAAAGGGAAATTCAACAGCTTCATTTAACACAACATAAAGCATTTTCCACAATTCACTTAGAAACACCAAAAGAAAATGCCATATGTTCCCCCTTATACATGAAGGCACATTTGCATGGCATGTCATGATTTGGACTGTGCTATCCATCAAGTGTTAGGGGTTTAACTGATGATTCACTGAATAACTTACTATGAATAACTAGAAGAACAGGTGTCATTTTGTTAGCACAATGGAGAATTATGGTACAGGTTTTCTTTGAGTGAGGAACTTTATAAGAGAGGTTACATACCTAAAATAGACATTTTCTTCATGGGAATCTTTGTTACTGATGAACACTAAAGTAATTCCAATAGTTCTTAGCACACTTAAAAAAATTAAATTGCATTTTACAAAATTCAAATGCAATCTAAACTTGTTTTATAAAACAAAACAAATATATTCAAAGCATTTGCAAGCTTATTTCTTAAAATGTATTACACAGACTGGCTTGGTAATAGGATGTCGTCTCTTTCGACTGCTACCAATGCAGCCAAGCAGTTCCATATCCTAGGAACTAATCTCAGTTCTATTTAAAGTTCTTTCAGTCCCTTGATGCTTACTGCTAATGCTTCTTTAGGTATTTAAACCGTAGCATTGTATTCAGGAGTAGAAATATGCAGTGTGTTACAGATCCCAAAGATGATTTGGCTGTCCTGATAGATACTGAAAGGCACGTCTTCTGAGTAATCTGTCAGAAGAGACAAGGTGCGAGAACCTCTCATTCAAATGAAGGAAAAGTTACCTAACTGTATTTCTCCAGCATTTATCTTTCACAGAATCACATGCCTGTTTTTTACCCCATCATCCGGCTGGAAGGGAACCCTTGGTAATCCATGTTAAAATAGCAGTCAGTGTACACATACAATCCATACACTGAAAACTGCCACAGATTACATGCACCCAGTGTGATACAAACTATGGGCAATTGGGTGACAGGACTCAAATCTCTGCCCCCCTGAGGGGCTTCTAAGTGCCAGATTTTCCAACCTAAATCCCCATGATAAACAGTATGGTGGGGCACATGTTAATCTATGAAAGATATCAACTTACAAACCACAGTTACAGGAGCACCACCTGTCCGACTGCTGATACTTTTCTAAGCTAAACAACAACGTACTAATGCTTTGTAAAAGTATTCACCTTCTATATTACACTGCCTAACAGATTTATTTAAGAAGATTCCAACAAAGAGAACAGCTGTGGCAGCCATGCTTCTTGTGGAATGAGCTCTAACAGTACCTGAAATTGGTCTAATCATCGTGGTATGAACCAAGGTGATGAATGTTATAATCCACACGAGTTGGGCTGCTTAAAGGTCTACCTATGACTGAATGACCATAAGTCCCAAAATGCTGATCCAATTAATAAAAGCCTTGATTTGTTCCAAACAGAACTTTACACATCTACAGAGAACAGGGTGCAGAAAGAATGTCCCTTATGAAATACTTTGATTTAGATGAAGGCGGCACAACTTTAATGATGAGTTTAGGATTTGTGGAAAGCAAAACTAGTTCTTAAAAAAAATCATAGGAAAGGTGCCTTACAAAGAAATGCTTGCAGTTAACTCACTCCATGCTGATGTGATGGCTACCAAGAAAGCCATCTTCCGTGAAAGATGTTGCTTGGACACTATGTACTGCCTCAAACGGAGAGTTCATTAGTCTGTCAAGACTATACTAGTTCTCAAGAAAGGTAAAATTCTCATATTCAAATGGAAAGTTCTAAACAGATCCTTCTTGAATTCCTCAATCAATCTTAACGAGAGTTCATTCAACTCTCTGAGGTACCTCAAATTTGCTGACAAGTGCACTTTTACCAAAGCATATTTAAGTCCTGAATGTGCTAATTTCAAAAGGAGTGATACAAATTAGGGTGGTGAAACATTCAGTTTCAGATCACAAAATATTTCCATTTGAAAGCATATGTTTTAATTATATCCGAGAACCTGAGTTTTTCAAATGACCAAACTCTAGGTCTTGAAAGCCAAGCAGTCTACTTTAAGAAACAAGTATGAGTCCCTTGTCCTCAGCAGCAACTCAGGCTCTGACCTGAATCGAATTTGTGCTCAAATTGACAATTTCCACAACTCAATATGCCAATGTCATAGCAGCCATGCCAATGCCACGAGAATCACTTTGCAGTCTTCTCTCTTGATCATGCTTAGTATTGTGGATACCTAAGAAATCAGAAGGAATGTATAAAGGAACTTCCTTAACTAAAGCATTAAGTGGGATTCTCCCTGGTATCTTAGGAAGGTCTAACTGCTGCAAAACAGGATCTTTGCCATTTGGAATTGTTGAAAGCATGTCCCATTGAGGTTTCCACCATCTTTGAAATGCCATCTTCATTTTTTGTCCATTTGCCACTTGTGATGTTCTGCCCTGTCTACTGAACGAATTTGCTAAGTAGTTCTGCATTCTGGGTACATGTTCTGCTGAAAGACCCATATTCTACTTGACCGCCCACAACCAAAGCTTCTAAGCCTCCTATAACAATAGAAGAGATGTGGTTCCTCCTTGTTTGCGCAAGTAATAGTTCATAGTCAAATTGGGTGACCCTTTCATTACTTTTGTGCCATTTACTTTCAGGACAAACGTTTTTTGGGAAAGTTGGACAGCTATCAGCTCCAACTTGTTGATGTGAAGAGATGACTTCTTTGTCCTCAGTTGATTCATGTGCCGGTTATGCAAATGTGCTTCTCATCCCAATAGAAAGGCGTTTGAGAAGTGTCTGGCAAAACACTTTGGTACTCTAAAAGTGTTCTCCTTTTCACTCTGCCACTGCAAACGTTCAGCCAACTACTATGTGACTAAGAAGACATCGTCTCAAACTTTGCTCACCTGCTACCATTGCATGTTTTAACGCTCTTGACTTGTACTCATTCAAAAGGTGGCATTATGGAAGCTGTAGTGTACATGCACATATGCTTCCTAACAGAGCTTTGATCTTTCTGACTGTTGCATTTCAACTTGTCTGAAAGTGAGAGGCTGGATGTATCAACTTACTGGCTCTCTACAGAGATGGACACATTCTTCTTTTCTTGTTTTGAATTCTGGCTTACACAATATTCATAGAAGGATGCAGCACTGACATCTTTACATTGACTGTGCAAAAACACTCAAGACAGCTGTTCTCAGCATTTCCCAGGCTCCCTGAGTAACCAATCGTCCAGGTAAGAATATATGGTGCAACCTTTCCAATGCATATAGGCCACCACAGGAGTCATAGTTTTGATGGACATTTGCGGCACAGACACTAATCAGTGCTGTAAATTAGAAATGGCAGTATGCCACCATAAATCAAAGAGGTTTCCAGGGAATTTCATATATAGGAGGACTGAAGTACCTATATTACAAATCTAATGATTTAAGGAACTCTGTGATTTAACTAGGAATTGCGCTCATACTGTGATTATATACAGGCTCAGTCTTGTATCTTGCTGTATATGTTGTTGATATGTTTATGTACCTTTCATACTTATGCTGCATAGGATTAGATTAACCAAGTACCAGTCAGCACTATAACACTGTGTACTGTTTGTATATTTACTTGCTGTGACCTGTTATGAAAATAATAAACTAAAAAACATATACTAAGTAGAAATGTAAACTTTTTCAAAATGCTCCCACTTTTTCTATAGCCCCTTGTATGCCGGATGATCGCCTCTTTTAGCTCCTTCTAGTGTTTGAGTTTTTCTCTCTTTGGTATACAGATGTCCAAGGCTTTTCTATCCGTTTTAAAAATCACCTGTGCTTGATCATGTCTAGCACCCACCTGCTTGACGTTACAAACTGCTAATCACAACAGAAAAACTAAACCTGCCTACTACCAGCACGATCAGTGAAAGCAGAGAACCCACTCAAGTCAGGATCGATTTCCTTTATTGTTAAATCTGGAGATTGGGCTTCTTCTTTATCTTTGACCTTGCTTGCTAGATTGGTCCCTTGGGTGACTCTTGCTATGGGAGGGTTAATTGTTTTCCATAGCCATAACTTTGTCTCTACATTGTTGAGCCACTCGAATAGCCTCACTACTGTGATGTTACTGATTCACCAAAATGTGCAAACTGAAGAATTCTCTGATCAGTGTAGCTGAAGCCAGCGCCCTTTCTTTAACAGCAGCTCTCCTTTTTATCTTGTTTTCATCTGGAAGTTTATACATGAAAGGGGAGCTATTGCTCCATAAATGGCTATAATACATAGGTACGATAGGTGAGGCACTGGCAATCATAAGGAATCTGCATCTAAGATATTTACTGACTTCCCACTGAAAGCCTGTGTACATGCAGTTCATCAGTTTAGTGGCGTTTGTTCACCTTCTTTGCCGTCTCTCGCTGAAAAAGGCTTTCTTCTGTTATAGGTCCCTGGCATTTATTAGCAGGGCTACTGTGGAAGTCTTCACTTTTGACTTGTATGAGGAGGCTGCCAGTCATTAAACAAACTTTTCTTCTAATAAACCTCAGGCATGTGTGACCTCAGGTGATAAAATGAGCTGTCTCAGTGAAAAACAAGAATTGGCAAAGCCAATAGGGTTTGCCTTCCTCTTTTTTTCTAGCTAACTGACTTAAAATATTTGAAAAACATTATAACAATGTTTGTTTTATATTTTGTAAAATAAGAAAATTAGTTACTTACCTGTAACTGCAGTTCTCCAGTGTTGGTATCTTTCATAGATTCACATGCTTGAATCATCCCCGTCGTCGAGGTGGGAGCCTCACGGTAAGTTTAAATACATAAAGCAGTAAGTCAGTAAGCTTAAAACCAGTAGGCCTCAGTAGGCCTTATAGGCTTTTTTACAGTCTATCCACTTTGTTTTGTGAAAAGACCCAAACTTCTGTGTCAACCAATCAGGATTCAGCCCCTCCCAAACACTCCCAACAGAGGCTAAATTCCCTCAGATTTTCTAGTAGAAGTGTGAAGTTTAATATCTGTATAATAGGGGAGCCTCTGAGGGGAGGAGGGTGGGTCACATGTGAATCTATGAAAGATACCAATACTGGAGAACTGCAGTTACAGGTAAGTAACTAATTTTCTTCTCCAGTATTGGATCTTTCATAGATTCACATGCTTGAATCAGAATAACGAGCAGTAATGTTTGAGAATTAGCGAATTAATTTGACTGTCATTTTATCGTAATTCTCTAAGTGATCTCAATCACGTTAGTATACATTTATTTATATATATATATATATATATATATATATATATATATATATATATATATATATATACACACACACAGGGTGTGCAGAATTATTAGGCAAGTTGTATTTTTGAGGATTAATTTTATTATTGAACAACAACCATGTTCTCAATGAACCCAAAAAACTCATTAATATCAAAGCTGAATATTTTTGGAAGTAGTTTTTAGTTTGTTTTTAGTTTTAGCTATGTTAGGGGGATATCTGTGTGTGCAGGTGACTATTACTGTGCATAATTATTAGGCAACTTAACAAAAAAAAATATATACCCATTTCAATTATTTATTATTACCAGTGAAACCAATATAACATCTCAACATTCACAAATATACATTTCTGACATTCAAAAACAAAACATAAACAAATCAGTGACCAATATAGCCACCTTTCTTTGCAAGGACACTCAAAAGCCTGCCATCCATGGATTCTGTCAGTGTTTTGATCTGTTCACCATCAACATTGCGTGCAGCAGCAACCACAGCCTCCCAGACACTGTTCAGAGAGGTGTACTGTTTTCGCTCCTTGTAAATCTCACATTTGATGATGGACCACAGGTTCTCAATGGGGTTCAGATCAGGTGAACAAGGAGGCCATGTCATTAGATTTCCTTCTTTTATACCCTTTCTTGCCAGCCACGCTGTGAAGTACTTGGACGCATGTGATGGAGCATTGTCCTGCATGAAAATCATGTTTTTCTTGAAGGATGCATACTTCTTCCTGTACCACTGCTTGAAGAAGGTGTCTTCCAGGAACTGGCAGTAGGACTGGGAGTTGAGCTTGACTCCATCCTCAACCCGAAAAGGCCCCACAAGCTCATCTTTGATGATACCAGCCCAAACCAGTACTCCACCTCCACCTTGCTGGCGTCTGAGTCGGACTGGAGCTCTCTGCCCTTTACCAATCCAGCCACGGGCCCATCCATCTGGCCCATCAAGACTCACTCTCATTTCATCAGTCCATAAAACCTTATAAAAATCAGTCTTGAGATATTTCTTGGCCCAGTCTTGACGTTTCAGCTTGTGTGTCTTGTTCAGTGGTGGTCGTCTTTCAGCCTTTCTTACCTTGGCCATGTCTCTGAGTATTGCACACCTTGTGCTTTTGGGCACTCCAGTGATGTTGCAGCTCTGAAATATGGCCAAACTGGTGGCAAGTGGCATCGTGGCAGCTGCACGCTTGACTTTTCTCAGTTCATGGGCAGTTATTTTGCGCCTTGGTTTTTCCACACGCTTCTTGCGACCCTGTTGACTATTTTGAATGAAACGCTTGATTGTTCGATGATCACGCTTCAGAAGCTTTGCAATTTTAAGAGTGCTGCATCCCTCTGCAAGATATCTCACTATTTTTGACTTTTCTGAGCCTGTCAAGTCCTTCTTTTGACCCATTTTGCCAAAGGAAAGGAAGTTGCCTAATAATTATGCACACCTGATATAGGGTGTTGATGTCATTAGACCACACCCCTTCTCATTACAGAGATGCACATCACCTAATATGCTTAATTGGTAGTAGGCTTTCGAGCCTATACAGCTTGGAGTAAGACAACATGCATAAAGAGGATGATGTGGTCAAAATACTCATTTGCCTAATAATTCTGCACTCCCTGTATATATCTATATAAGAATAATAGAAAAAACCTGTATGGCAGAAAATTATGACACAATATGTGCTGTTGTTGTTTTGAGGTCTGCAACATGTTAACACAATATGAAAAAGCGTTGATATTACGAGTAGTTTGAAGCGCAATCTTAGAGTAAACCACACTGTGTTATAAAATTAGATATTAACAAGACTGAGAAACAATATCGAACATACCTTGAATGTGGTGGTGGGATGTGTAAGAGGCTCACCTTAACGAAATAAATGCCTCAGCACTGCCTGTCCCACTGCTGTGTCAACGTTACTAGTTTCCTCGAGACAATAGTGCTTTGTAAACGTATGCTGGCTGGACCATGTGGCCGCTCTGCAGATGCTATGTAGTGGCACCCCAGCAAAGAGTGCAGCTGAAGTAGCTACCGATCTTGTAGAATGGGCTCTCACCTTGCTGTGGAGCGGTTTACCGGCTTTTGCATGGCAGAATTGAATTGCCAGGCCAATCCATCTGGCTATAGTCTGTTTGGACACCGCATGTCCCTTTCTCGTTCCGCCAAATGCAACAAATAATTGGTCAGACTGGCGGATGACTCGTGTTTTCTGTAAGTAAAACTTTAGACACCTTTTTACATCCAGGGAATGTAATGTCCTTTCGGCTACCGTTTGTGGATTTGGAAAAAAGGTTTTCAAGATGACTGGTTCATTCAAGTAAAATGTTGAGGGAACTTTCGGGATGAACTTAGGATTTGTTCGTAGGATCACACCGGAATTTGTAAATTGGAGGAAAGGCTGTTTGACAGTGAAAGCCTGAATGTCGCTGACTCTTTTGGCTGAAGTAAGAGCTAGTAGTAACGCTGTTTTCCATGAGATGAATTTTAGATCGGCTCTGTGGATCGGCTCAAATGGAGCTTTCATGAGCTGCATTAATACAACATTCCGGGACCATAACGGCGGAGGCTTTCGAACTGGTGGGAAAACACGAAAAAGGCCCTTCATGAATTGTTGGACAATTCATGTGGAGCATAATGAGACCATGTGTGGTGATCTACGGTACCACGAGATTGCTGCCAGATGCACTAGAATGGAGGAATATGAAAGTCCTGACTTTGCCAAGAGCAAGAGATATGGAAGTATCTGCTCTAGAGGAGCGGAAAAAGGATGTATACCTTCTGCTGCACACCATATACAAAAACGTTTCCATTTAAGTCTATAGGTTTTGTTGGTAGTGTCAGCTCTAGCGTTTGCTAAGATGTCTCTACACTCCGAGGAAATGTTGAGATTTAGATACTCATTGTATTCAGGAGCCAAGCCGACAAATGAAGAGATGACGGATCTGGATGTCTGACTTGTCCCTGGTGCATCGTCAAGAGAGTCGGACTCTGTCTGAGTTGCACATGTGGCTGTTCGGAGAGCATTAGGAGCTCCGTGTACCAGACCTGTCTGGGCCATCTGGGAGCTATGAATAGGAGGCGACACCCCTCCGTCTTTAGTTTGTTGATGACTCTCGGAATAAGCGGGATCGGAGGAAAAGGGTAGGCATAGACCCCGGACCATCTCATCGAAAACGCATTCCCCCACGAACCTTTCTGGGGAAGCCAACTTGAGTAATACTGGCATTTCTTGTTATCGAGCGTGGTAAATAGGTCGAGGTTTGGTTTGCCCCATAATAGAAAAAGTTGATTGAGAGGTTTCTGGTCTAGCTCCCACTCGTGATAAGGTATCACTGTCCTGCTCAGAGTGTCTGTCAGAACGTTGGTTTGTCCTGGCACATACTCCGCTCTGAGTGAAATATTGTGCTTGATGGCCCATGTCCAGATTTCTTGAGCTAGCTGCGAGAGTTGTAGGGATCTAAGTGTATCGCTTTGAGTTCTAGGTAATTGATGTGGAGTTGAACCTCTTTTGCATTCCAGGATCCGCTGATTTGCAGGTCCTGGCAGTGTGCACCCCATCCTTTGAGAGAGACATCCGTTGTTACTATGTAACTGGGTGTTTGATGAAGGAATGAAAGTCTGTTTGACAAATTGGTTAGAGTCGCCCACCACCTCATGGTGTTTTGCATTAGAGGTGTTATGTGAATCTTGTCCTCGAACGAACCGTTGACCTGGGTCCATTGTATGTCCAATTGCTCTTGCAGGGGTCGCATATGGAGCCTGCAGTCTGGGACTAGCGGAATGCAAGATGAGATCATCCCTAGCAATGATTTGTAGATGCGGACTGAAACAAACTTTTTTGTAGAAAGTCTGCGTGCTAAGGAGGTTAGTTTTTGTTTCCTCTCGTGAGACGGGTACGCTTTCTTGTGGACCGTGTCTAGTATTGCTCCTAAGAAGTTTAATACTTGTTTGGGGTGAAGCTGAGACTTTTGGTAGTTGACTACAAACCCCAGCTGTTTAACAATTGAAGGCAATACGAAATATGACGTATCACTTGCGGCTTTGAGGGTGCTTTCATGAGCCAGTCGTCCAAGTAAGGAAAAACCTGGATACCCGACTGGTGGAGATGCGCTGCTACCGGAGCCAACATTTTTGTGAAGATTCTGGGGGCCGATTTGAGACCGAATGGGAGAACTCGAAATTGGAGGTGCATACCACCTACTCTGAACCTGAGGAATTTGCGGTGGTTGCGATGTATGGGAATATGAAAGTAAGCATCCCGGAGGTCTAGGGATGCCATCAGATCTCCAGCATTTAAAAGACGCAGGACATCCTGAAGTGTTACCATCCTGAACGACTGTTTCTTTAGAAACTTGTTTAGTGCTCGTAAGTCCAGGATAGGGCGCCAGTCCCTGGAGGGTTTCTTTACGAGAAAGAAGCGGGAATAGAATCCTCTGTTCTTCTGAGAAAAAGGGACTGGCTCTATCGCTGCTTTGCCCAGCATCACTTTTACTTCCTTGAGGAGTTGGTTCATCCTCGGGGGTGGTGGGCCTGATGGAGGAACAGTTGGTGGTGTTTGCGTGAATTCCAGAGTATGACCTCTGGCCACTATATCGAGCACCCATCTGTCTGATGTTATAGACGCCCATTGAAGGAAATAGGAAGTGATGCGCCCTCTGTCCCTCGATATTGGTGGGGGGGGGGAGAGAATGCTGGAATGACTGGCGGGTCATTGTTTTCTGCCCGTATCTCTTCCTCAGGCAGCTCCTCTTCCTCTAGTTGGATGTTTATAAGCTGCGGCCAGTGGTAACCTGTAATGCTGCTGTTGCTGGTGGTACTGGTGTCGTTATCCTGTGGAGGAAGACTGATACTGGGATCTGTACTGTTGGTATCCCCCTCGAAAGGAGTAACTTCCTCTTCCCCTTGCGCCACGAAAATGTTGCTTTTTATATTGAAGGGTACCTAGAGATTTTGCCGTATCCGTATCCGTTTTGATGGCCTGTAACATGTCGTCGACATGCTTCCCAAACAAACTCTCACCATCAAAAGGCATGTCGAGAACGCGACTCTGGACCTCCGGTCGAAATGATGTAGCCTTTAGCCATCCTTGCCTGAGCAGGACTGCTGCGCCAGCCAATTGCCTGAACCCAGTTAGAGAAATGTCTATTGCGCTGTCTATAATCTCTGCGGCAACCCTTTCTCCCTCCTGCAACACCTTTTTTGCTTCCACCTTGACGTCCTCTGGCAGGAGATCCAAAAAAGCAGACATGTCAGCCCACATTTGGCGATCATATCTTCCCAGGATGGCGAGGGAGTTAGCCGCCTTAACTGTGACCGCTGCTACAGAGGAGAATTTTTTACCAATGTTGTCTAATCTCCTCCCCTCCTTGTCTGGGGGAGATGCTATAGGCGCGGAGGGGTTTCTGGAACGTAGCTGCGCTGCCTGTGATATTACTGATTCAGGTTTTGGCTGTGACACTAAACAGGCCGGAGAATCATCCGGGGCCTTGTACTTCTTCTCTAGTCTGGGCATTTGTGAAGGCACTGTTGCAGGATTTTTCATTGCCTTCAAGCCTTCCTGCCATAAGAAATCTACTATGGGTATCGCTCTTACCGATCTCTTTGATGGCTCTTTGAAGTCGTACAGAAAACACACTGTTTCATGAGAGACAATTGAAAGGCCAAAACGCTTTGCCACTCTCTCTATCAGATTATGAAAACCTCCTATGTCTTCTGGAGGCGAATCTACTGGACCTGCTGGAGGTGGAGATGGTGTGGGGACTAGATAATCATCCCATTCACTAGTCACAGAATCTCTTAGCTCACCCTCTTCTCTTTCGTCGTCTGACGAGGGATGAGCTTCCTGCGTTTGGCTAGTTAATGGTACGCTAGCCTGTGGTGTTTCCGGAAGACTAATAGTCTGGGTTTGACGAGGTGTCTGGTAGCTTTCAGGTCTAGGTGGCGTGGTCTGCGTTGATGGTGGAAACCTTCTATAGTAGTCATTAAGCATATATTGTAGGTCCGCCACTAGTGTGCTAGGCATGGAGAGGGGCGATTGTTGCTCTGCCTGTGGGTAGGATGTTGAAGCATAACTAGGCTGGTAATGCTGTTCGTCTTCATCATCAAAATCCTGGCACTTGACATGGAGTTGAGACGGGCTACTCGCTGCCCCAAACATTCCCTTGTTTTGGGAGTATGCGTCATCATCATCTAAGAGATGTTGTGGGGTGTATGGCAATACCTTGCTTGGGGAGGTATGCATTGGCAGAATATCAGAAGCTTTGTCCCCCATGATGATAAGTGAAAGAGGTAAGAACCTGGTTGAGTCGTCCTGAGGATAAGGCAGACTAGTTGACGATTGGTGCGGTGGAGTACCCAGGAGGGTCGATGGTTTATACATTGCCAGTGCTGTGGACGATATGCTCGTCGCCGGTTCCCTCGTGGACGGGTCCCTCGTCGACGGTTCCGTCACTGACGGTGTCTTTGTCGACGGGTCCTTCGTCGACGGGCCCTTCGTCGACGGGCCCTTCGTCGGCAGTGTCTTCGTCGACCGTTGTTTCGTCGACCGTTGTTTCGTCGACCGTTGTTTCGTCGACCGTTGTTTCGTCGACGTATCCTCTGTAGGTGCCGTCGTCGGCGGTGTCTTAAACCTCATGGAGAGGTGCTTCATAGACGGGAGCGCCCTGGTCGATTGGTGGACCCAGGAGGCCTCCGCCGTCGACGATGTATTTGCCGACGAAGCCTTTTTAAATATTTTTGCCGTAATTATCGTCGTCGACGATAATGGCGGCGACGTCATGATCATCGGTGAGACCGCCGTTGTGAACGTCGACAACACTGTAGTAGAAGTCACCACCGACACCATCGTCGACGGGGTGGTCGTCGATGGATGTTTTTTCCATGAAGAGACTTTTTCTGGGGTGACAGGGATGTCTTTTTTGAGGCACTTTTCCTTTGTAAAGGCGTAGTAGGCTCTGAATGAACCTTTTTTGGCAAATTTTTGTGTGTCTCTGAATGGGGAAACATCCTTTTTTGTCTCAGTAGAGACTTGTTTTATCTTTTTGGCCATCTTCCTAGGTGGCTCATCAGACACACTCCTTCTCTCACCTGTTCTTTTCTGAGGGTGAGAAGCATGAGATGACGCTTCACTTTCGTCTGAGGAAGGATGCTCCATGGCTTTCTGCTTCTGCAGCCATAAGAGAAGTCTACCCTCACGGTCCTTGAGGGTTTTTTGACTAAAGGTGCGACAGATCTTGCAGTCTCTCACCTTGTGGTCTGGATGGAGGCAGTAGATGCATTTCTTGTGGGGGTCATCAACATGTAGTCTTCTTCCCACAACTGTCAAAGTCTCTGAACAGACCCTTTTTTGTCTTTTCAGACATGATAAAGCTGTAAAGCTAGTTTCCTGAGAGAAACAATTTTCAGTCAGAAATAAAGTAAACTGAGCAGAGCTCAGGGAGACTCCCTTCACACGACGTGCAGTAGAAAATCTGAGGGAATTCAGCCTCTGTTGGGAGTGTTTGGGAGGGGCTGAATCCTGATTGGTTGACACTGAAGTTTGGGTCTTTTCACAAAACAAAGTGGATAGACTGTAAAATAGCCTATAAGGCCTACTGAGGCCTACTGGTTTTAAACTTACTGACTTACTGCTTTATGTATTTAAACTTACTGTGAGGCTCCCACCTCGACGACGGGGATGATTCAAGCATGTGAATCTATGAAAGATCCAATACTGGAGAAACATTATTATAACATGTTTCTAATATTTTTAAGCCAAATTATAGAAAGTAGCAGAACTTTACGTCACATGCTGAGGACATCCTGCTTATTTGTAGACTTGATCACTCTCCGGAAGTGATCTAGCATATTCTTCAATACTGTTTTTGACCATTCAACCATTTATGAGCATTAACCTGCTAAAACTGAACAAAGACAAAATTGAGGTGCTATTATGAGGCCCAGACAGCCTATGGATTGCTGTGTTCTGGCTGTGTCAGCTGCCTCTCCTTCACTAGTGAACAAGGTGATGAACCTGGGCTTATAGTTTGAAAGGGATGTCCTTTTAGAAAAGCAAGTCAAGTCAGTTCATTCTGTCTGCTTTTTCTAGCTAAAATCCTTAGGAAAGATCCTCCCTATAATTCCTCTGAAGATGAGAGCTATTGTAGCATCTTCAGCCATTCCAGGCAGACTTGAAACAACACATGCCAATAATCCCTTCAAAATCCATGGCAAACTACAATTCCTTCCGAATGTAGACGTGGCTGAGCTATGGACTGCACAGGTTCAATCATGTGTCAGAGGCCCACCATATGTTGCACTGGGTGACAGTGGAACAAAGCAAAGAAATTATATCCTTATGATGGATACATTGAGCTCCACATCATACTACTGCTCCTGACATGATTTTCTTGCTATCTGCCCCTGTGTCCACATTGTTTGGGGTTACGCTTTAGGGCAATAGTTCTTTATACCCCAGACAAGCCTGACTAAGAGTTCAAGTTTTTTTCAGCTCAGGACCAAAAATATGGAATTGTTTGTTGAGATGCTTCAGAAGTATCATTGACTACACTGCCTTCCATAAAGCCAAGAGATCTCATCTTTTTTCATTAGTTCCAGCCCAAATATTTTACAATGATTGTCCAAATTAACCACCATCTACTCAAGATTCCTTGGATAGCTCCAAAATCAAGTTTTCCAAATTATCATGCACTCAAAAGATACCTACATTCCTCAAGAAAGGAAATTATTTGGCACCTTCAGATTTGTAATATAGGTACTTCAGTGCTCCTATATATGAAAGTCCCTGAAACCTCTTTGACTTATGGTGGGATACTGTAATTTCCAATTAACTAGAGCCAAGATGCCCCTGGGTGAACATGCGCATTTAGGTACACCATACATTAATTCACCTCAATGCTGGAATATGAAAATAGATAGCTTGCAGCTTTTCCGAATAAAAGGAATTACGTGTTAAAGCAATGATCCCATGCCTTCCTTCAAATTTGTTCGCAGATCTCACCTTAAAAATAGGTTCCATAAAACTGGGATCCTCAGTTACAAGTTGCCTGGAAAACCCAACCCTTGCACAAACCTCTGTTTGCGCAATGGTTGTCCGGATTTTATCTCACCTGGTAAATAACTTGAACAAAATTTTGGCAGGTCAATCTCACCCGTACATATTAAGACAAAAAGCTTGGTAAATGTAAGGAAATGTAATTTGCGGAGGGGAAAGTACTGGAGGAGGGATAGGTTAGTGGAGGACTCCAATCTTTGATGTTAAATATCTATTATGGTTCAAAATCCAAAAACAATTCATTACTGAACCACTAGGTACAGAGTTCTACAACTACAAAGGGGAATCACTCAACACTGAAAGAACGCCTAGGTATGCCCTTGAGGAACTCAGATGCCAGACACCAACCCGCTGCAAGACAGCATGCTTGATAAGCCCCTGAGATGCAAAGCGATATCCCTAGTAAATAGAAAGCTCATAAATAACTTGTATGATACCCTGGTGGCTTTGCGTGAGCAGGATCTCAGGGAATTCTCCAAGGAAGAGCAGACTGCTGCTCTAGGGGGCCTGGAGAGGTAGCAATCAAAGCAGGGTGCCGACTTACTCAACTACATGTCTTGCATAAAATATATTACACTAGAGTTATGAGAAAGTTTGGGGCCAGTGGAAGAATTACTGTGGACTCCCATAGATTTGAATGTAGGGAGGGGTACCCATGGCATTTGTACCATTCCACAGAAACGTTGAAATGGCTTTTGTGCTTATTGCATTGTACTATCCAGCAGTTCGATGCTGCATGATTTATTATCACTACGAACTACTGCTCCCCTGATACTGGTCCATGTATCACAATCTATACTTTGGACAGCTGATTTATTTTTTTCTCAATAAAACAGAATGGCCAAAAATATTAAAGGGACACTTCATGCAATATGGACAATGAGCTTGAGACCCAAAGGACACTTCCATTTTGACAATGGAAACGATGTAATCAATTGGCATGTAGGGCCTACATGGAGAAACCACTGGAAAATTCCAAAGGCTTCTCTGTCAAAACAAGGGTAGGTAGCAGGCCCCCTTTATTTTCATTACTTATGACGGCCTGCAGAGTGTTTTATAGAAGTCTTAGACAAAGCCTTTTGTAGAGCTAAATGAAGCTAGTGTTTTACAAAAATGTTAAGTCCATTTTGCAACGCTCTATGCTTGCTTTTCCATGAAAATCCGGTACTATGGGCTGGTAATAATCATGGCTGTCAACACCGTAATAGCTAGACAATTCCTCACACAGTCTGAGCAACTGTTCAATCAAAACAAGCAAGGAACAACACAAATTCTCAACTGAACAAAGTAAGCTACTGCCAAAACAAATACTTAAAAGTGGACAAATAACAGTTTCGTTCCAGAAAAAAAAAATGCTAACACAAGGATTAGAGTGCTTGGGAATCCATTCGGACAGAGATAAAATAGAACATAGTTTTGCATCTGGGACAGCAGTGACTGCTGACATGCTTAAAGATGCAACTTCCTATTGCTGGCCAATCTGTGTAAAACGAACGCAAAAGATATATTGACAATGTTCCAAATAGGTTTACATTGATTTTGAGTTTAGATTACATTGTTTTTAAAAGCTGCTAGAATCGTGCTGCACCTACAGAAATTATTTTAGCAGTCATCCATTTTTAGGGTTAAGACTGATTGTTAACTATGAGACTGAAGTAACTGAGCAGCATGAGACAATAAGTTGGCTCAAGAGAATGAAATACTATGACTAGCATAGGTGTGCCACCTCTGGCGTGGATCTGTATCCCCATGGCTACTGCCTCAGATACAGATTCCTCTTAATGAAATGGGGTTAAAACAATCACGGATCAAAACAATAAAGTCAAAGAATAAACTGTGAAAATAATGAAGGCCAAGCGTGGTTCATGCATACCTGTGTGATGGAAGACAATGTAGGGGGCACTGTTGGTGAAAACTGCTTGGAATGCTGCCTTCTGGAGTCTCCCCCCAATGGAAGGATGAGTGGGCTGAGTGGGACTCTTCGCCTGGGAGAGGTGCTTATTGGTGGGTTAGGCATGGGAGAGAAGGATGAGCTACTGAAGCCAGAGGGAAGGGTGGGGTTGTTCGGTGAAGTCTGCATGGATGGACTGCCAAGAGATGGGTTGCTGAGGGAAGAGGAGAGCGAGGGGTTGCTTGTGGAGGAGAGGAGAGAGTGGTTACTCATGGAGGACTGCATCGAGGTACTGCTGAGTGAGGACTGCAGGGAGGGATTGCTTAGCGAGGACTGCAGGGATTGACTGCTGAGCGAAGACTGTAGGTTAGGATGACTAAGTGATGACTGCAGGGACGGGTTGCTCAAAGAGCTCTGCAGAGGTGAAGTGAATCCTGTGGGATAAAAAGAAAAACAACAAATAAATTACTCAAAAAGCAGAAATAAAACTGTCAAAAACGAATGAATAACTGGATAGGAGTGCATATGATGGAGTACTTAGAGAAAAAAGCTATTCTGCATAAGGGGGTGCCTTAAGGACTAAAGCCTTGTGAAAAAATAGCAATCTCCCCTAGGGAACACATAGGATTCAGCAGTACAATTGAATACATACATACAAGGGAAACAATATTGATTGGCCTTGCCTGTTGGAAACAATCTTCAAAAAAACCATTACAACATGCAAGAGTTGAAAAGTACAGAGACAGATTGACAGAGCCGAACTACCCAAAGGTGTGAGAGGAAAAATCCAGAGTGAGGCAGAATTAACGAAGAGTTGGTATGATGTGGGAGAACAGCATAGAAGCCACCACCTAACTATGAAGAAATGTACAATTTTATGAGAGGCAGGATGGTAGCGCAAAATGTTTTTTAGACAGTCTTTAAAGGATGAAGCAAGACCAAAGACTGGAGAGGGTAGGTTTGCACAACAGCACATTTCAGTAAAAGACAGGGCAACATAAAAAAGCACCAATAAATGTGCAAGTTGTGAAAATCTGTTGCTCCACTGTGAACTGTATGAAAGCGATTGAAAGACTAAAGCCAGGCTGAGTTAAGCCCAACATATTTAATCAAGTAGAAACAACAAAGATAGTCAAGGACAACTAAAGGTATATAAAAGTGGTGAAGGAACATTGCCAAGGAAGACTTCACATATAGAAAGATGGTACAATAGAGCTTGACCAACATCAATTTAATGTACACAAAACAGGTGAATGAACAGAGTCAAAGCTAGGAAGACCTAACCCATGCACAACATAAAAATGTTAGGCCAAGGAACATTTAGCACATTTTTATAGACTACGAGATGCTATAACAAAATAAACTGGGATTTACAAAAATAAAGGAGCCTGAAAAGACAGAGCAAGGCCAAGAGAGAGGATAGGGCTAGGCTGAGCAACAAATACTATCTAGAAAGAAGGAGCAGGGATAGAGTTAGGCCAAAAAGACTTGAGTTAAAAATGGGAAATGAGACAGCCAGGCACAGGAGGTCTTAAGTGGATAAGTGCCAGAAGAATTCAGATTCAAGTATAATATTAGGTGAAAGGACACAGTCAAAATAAGGCATTTTCTCAATATGAGGGAAAGTTATTAAGGGCAGAGCACGAAGGGAAAATGCAATGCTTACAAATTAAGTTAAATGACATAGCAAGTACTAAAAAAGGCTCTGTATAAAAACGCGAAGGACAAACCAGACCAGATATGAAGCTATGGATGTAGAAGATATCGATACAAAGACAGAGGGAAAGCCAATGTATGCAAAGATATAAAGTGTATGAAAGGAGAGAGCAAGGTCAAAAGGACATAACATATACAAAGGAGTTGAAAGGAAAGAGCCACACACAAGAACAATCTTCTTACTGGAAATCTGGGGTGGGCAAAGGTCAAAACGAGCTCAAAGATGAACCAACCCATACAGAGGTGAAAGGATACTGTCAGGCCAAGGAAAAGCCAAGTACAAAGAGAAGGATCAGAAAATACCAAGGTATAGTCAATGTAGACAAACGCAGGGAAAGAAAAGAAACATATCAGCAACAGCCAACATATACAATAGATGTAGAGATAGAGCCAGATCAAGCAAGAGCCACTGTAAATAAAGAAGGTGAAAAGATACAGTTATGCTAAATAAAACTTAAATGATAAATATGTGAGACGACAGAGATTGACCAAGCACACTGAAAATATATAAGGAAGGTAAAGTGCCAAAGCAACAAAGACTTGGCTTATACTAAGAGATGAAAGGGCAGAGCCAGAGCAAGGCGGTTATTATTAAAATCAACAGTATACTTGGGGAAATAAAACACATTCAACACAGTTTAAAAGATATGTATGATCAAAGAAGACTGTTGTATGAAAAAAAGAAATGCTGTAGGGCATATTAGACCAACTATTAAATCCATAATGGGTGTCTTTGTCAAAATCGAACAGAATAACCACCATTGTTTATCAGCTGACCTCATACACATTCTCATAGATACTCTGGCAAACTACGACAAAACGTTTAATTTGCCAGGAATGGTAAAGAACATCCATTTTTTGCAGTACATGCACAATTTCTCTCCCAGTACTAAAACCTGACAAGTATTCCCATGCTAAAGCTAATGTTCTATGGATGACTTGGTGGATTAGATAAGGTAGACGTCACTTACTTATAAGAACTGAAGTCCAGAGGCCCCTTATGCATTAAGACCCTTTTACAGATGACTCTCACTTAAACAAAATCACTATTCACTCACAAAGTCCTGAAAAAATGTCCAGAGATAGCTGATCCAGGTTACCTATTGCCAAGCTATCGGGGCACAACATATATTTCTGTTACCTAGATCCATAGCAGCCCAGTATGAAGTCTTGGACACCGAAGGACATATGTCATATGTCTCTGGTTATTGTAGGACACCACACACCAAGGAAAAAAACAGATCGAGTTATGGGCCACTGTTGGTGGCGCTGCTGTTAAGGTGGACTACATCTGTTAATAGTGACTTTAATTTGACTACCAGTGACTGTTCTTGCCTCTGAAAAAGCTCTAACATTAGGTTTATATTTCCTTTCTGCTTCAGTGCTGACATGTTGATTTTTTTAACTCCCTTACCACTAAAACCTTCCTCACATGCAGTATAGCGTATGGATTTTTATGTTTGCAATGATTATTAAATTTTTACCTAGAGCCCTATCCGTATTTGCTTTTGTTCAAAGGGTACGTCCATATTATCAAACACTATAAGGATATTAATTAGATAAATTTATGAGGTAGGACAATAGACCTACTTATAAGTCAGTTCAAAACAAGGAAATCAACTGCTCACCAAAGTAAAAATCACGAAAGCTTGGTGATTCCTCCCATTCTAGTGCAAAAATAATTAACTGCCCTAGGCGTGCTATTTGAGAATCATTACCCTAGAACTCCAAATTAAATAAGTCAGATTAAAGCACCAGACCCTATAAGAGAAATACAGCATTATGTGGGGTCTCGTGTAGAGCAAAATGTAACAGGCAAATCATATTTTGCAAAACAAATTATTTTCATAACTTATTGATACCTCCCATGGAGGCTCATATCAGACTTTCAGTTAATTCAAAATGCAGTTCAAAGAAATATATTTGAGGCAAAGAAAGTTGCCTATACAATGGCTTTCAGTGACAGATAGTACCAAAAATAGAAATCTCACAGCATTTAAAGGAGAATTTAAAATAATAATTTAGTGGTAATTCCTTCATGTTTATCTTTAAGTTCAGAAACACCATATGCAAACTAATACAGGACATCGCTTAAGGCTCTCTAACACAATATCGGTCTTTAAAAAACAAACAGCAATATTTCTTTCTTGGTTTTGTAAAGGTAATTAAGAATAAAAATTGCACAAAAAAAAAACCCAAAAACATTTTTTAGACTCTTTTTTGATACCCCGTAGAGACAGGAATGGAAAGTCTGTGGACCAGACAAGCAGCAGATTCATGGGAATTTGTTAAGTCAGGCAGGCTACTCTGGAGTACTACAATACAATGCATTACAATACAATCATTATTTCTATGCTAATTTCTCTTACTTTATTGGGAGGCAGGCAGTTATGGTTGTAAAGAAGACAACCATGTGTCACAATCTGGGGCCTTGGCTCGCCTTCCTGCGCTTGGCAGGAGCACAATACTCCGAACTCATGGCCCTTAAGTTCATTCCATGGAAAGAAAGACGGGCAATGCTCCAGAAACCTCTGTGCAACTTAGCAAAAGGCTTCACGTGTTAGAAGGATGCACTACCCACTGGTGCCCAAATGCAAACTACTATCTCCATGAATTGGCTCAACACTCATAATGTTTGTAAATGGTGAAGGCCATTATAAAAAAGTTAGCAACTGTAAATTCCCTCATGGTTCGGAATGTCCTTGCTAGTCAATCGAGATACTTTGTTGCTACCGTCAGAACCTCGCTACCAGAACTCGTGAAAAATCTAGGAGATTGTTTTCCATAGAAAGCATGCCTGGAAGCTGAATACAGAGAACTACTCTTCGGATAAAGTTGTGTTTCAGAAATGAACTTTAATATTTTGAAATATAGCTTCTAAGTTTATCTTGAAGGAGCACCGAACTATATTTTTGTTGTGCATATTCAGACGGTACTTCTTGTGAGGAAATCAAAAGGTTCTGCTTTCCCCTAAAAAGATTTGAAATAATCATGTGTATATTATATTTGAGGTAGTGGTAAGAAAATGATTAACTTGTTGTAGCACGAACAATATAATTCAGAAGAATGTTTATTATATTACAGTTATAAGAAAAGATAACAATGAATCCGTATCAAAATACAAATACAGAGGGTAGTGACATTGGTCAGAGAAGAGCATTTGATTATATCAAAAGGTTGAATACACTGATTATGCAAGCCTATATATGTTTTGGTTTCAGGAATGTCAGCGTTCTTGAAAAGTCTGAGACATGCTATTCTGAAGGTATACCATTTGTAATGCAAGTGATAGTTGACTCAGTACAGCAGTACGGGACTAAAGATGTCATACTTATTTTTAAAATCCACTATGAACAGCAGACTCTAGTGCCCAGCAAAGTGGTGATGTCCAGTATTTCTGTTCGCTCTCTTACCCCTTTTACTTTTTTCCACGATATCAAGTCCTAAGCAAAATATTGGCAGAGGACAAGAAATATGGCAAAAAGTTAAGTTCTCCCTTCTGATGAGAATTCTGATTAGTGCATTCTGACATGCTGTGAATGTTCACTAACATTAATTAAAACTGGAATACAACTTTATGTTCACCTCTCTAACCCCGCCTCCCCTGTCCATCAAAACTCTCACTGGCACACCCAATGAAAAGGTTGTTGAGGAAGTCAAGAGAACATAAGAGGATAAAAGATAAAAGAAAAAATAATATTAAACACGTTTCACAGAAGCCTGACTTACTTATGTGTCTTGTTAGGGATAAAAATACAATGCAGGCAAAAGTATGGGCAGATATCAATATCACCGTTCTGAAAATCTCAATAATAGTTTTTTTTTGTTTTTAAGAAGCAACGCAGCTGAGTTTTTCCTGTTTTAGTGGACTTAAAGCCTTCCCCGAAGGGGTCTGATGATTTCTGATATGTGATGATACGAGGTAATTAAAAGGGCTATAAAGTGCTTAGAAATGTCCAAGCCTGAAAAAACGCATCACACTTAATAGCAATTTATCTAATGTCCTTGTTCTTATCAAAATAATACGAAAGGGCTGACTATTCGCCTCTGCTGTGAACAGTTCTCTTTGACGTAAAGATCAAATCAGAGAAGAACAGCGCAAGGCAATTTATTAGGTTTGCATTATAACCTGTGGAAGGACAGATGAGAAGTACTTTATAGGATACTAGTGTCATCATTTACATCTGGTTGGTATTATGCTAAACCTTTTGGCTGATTTCCCACCAACTAAGTAAGAATGATACAGAACTGACCTCTCGCAGGAGACATACTTTATGAAGACCTTGAAACATCCTTTTTCATTTGAAAGATGGACAGGTAGGTCTGAGAAGTATGTGCTATTGGTGTTATTGCCCTCTAGATAAAACTTTTGTGGAAAGCCAAGAGACTAAGGAATGGTAGGCATGTATTAAACTCATTCCACATGAATGCTTTAAAGGAATTTGAAGCAGAATACTTGGCTTGTTTCACAATGTTCAAACAGTCCAACGACTAAGTTGTCCGGCAGTTAAGGATAGATGTTGTTCTCCCGCTTGTCAGCATTTTTCCTCATGGGTTCTCCAAGATGCAATTACCCACGTACTAAAATCATAATTTGGGCTGTATAACATAACCATGGATTCCTTTACAGAAATCTAAGTGTACCTTTTAAAGATTTATGGGGGAAGATTGATGTTAATGATATTTGGTTGATGAAAAAAAGAAAAAAAAAAAAGCCTTTTGGTCGTATCGGAGTACAGGTTGATCAAAAGAGCCTCTTGGGCTTATTAGAGTGCAGCTCTTCTGTGACACTTTTGCCACTCATCGTGGAGTGGAGCATTCTAGTCAAATTTGGCCTAGTATGATGTCCCAACGGACTCACTGCCAGAGCATCTATTAATTTTCATGCATTTCTTGATGTGTATGCACACAACATAACTGAAGTGAGTTTAAGCTAAGGGTTTGCTTGTGAGGAATGGCAGGTGGAAAAGCAGTAACAAGCTCCATTTTGTACTGACTAAGTTTTGGGCAAACACTTATCATAAGGCCTGATTCTCAAAGCTATGTCCAATCATAAAACTAAGTTTTAAGAGCACATGGCTGAATGAAAAAGTGCAAGGTATACCATAAAACAATATTTTACATATGTAAACTATTTTAAATATTATCCACACACGTGCATATTACTCTGCTCAACTAATCCCTTATAAGGGGTGGGGAACAGGTCTTTTTAAACCTGTTACACCTTAGAACATTGTGATCTCTCTTTCTCTATCTCGCAGACTGTAACAAATGATCTAGCAATCTTTTACTAGAGTAAATTCCTATAGTCGGAAGGAGAATTGAACAACCTCAAAATGTTTGGGGTAAAATAGGGGTTTTTCCATAGGAAAATTATTTTCCCTTGGGGGAAAAACAAAAAGGAAATATAAATGCAACTGTGCAAAGGCACTGGCTTCCCCCAATGTGAAACCGAAAAAAGTGTAAAACTCACCTCTAGGAAAATACCAACCTGAACAAAAGCCAAATGACTTTCCCAGGGATAGGCCTTGAAAAAGGTTGATGGCACACCTTTCCAGATGTACTGCTGGGAAGTTTTGTGTCAAGAACAAAATGTAAATCTGCACTCCTGTATACATTTGTTTCTAGGGGCAATGACATATGACTGTTTGTGAACAGGGTCTTTAGTCGTTTACAATGCAGTCCTCAAAGTCAGATCACTTTATAAACCGGCCAGTGACACTGAAGACTACAGAAGATGTCCCAACTAGGACAATGTTGCTAACAGGCTACTGTGTACAGATTGGGGACAACACAGACAATATCACCGCTTCTCCAATTAACCATCTGTGATATAAATGCAGGTCTTAGCAATGTCCGAGGTAAGAACAGCTCTTTCCTGTCTTTTATGCGGGGTCCCTCCTGAGAGAAAGGCACTTCTCTCTGAAAGTATCTGGATTGCTTCCTCAAAATGCATAGATTGACTTCCTGGAAAGTTCCTTATTTCCCCCTTAGTTGTGTATATTGAATTTCATTTAAAACCATGCTATGAATAACCTGTCAGGAAGAGACTATGCACAGGGCATGTGATCTTTTTTTTTTTTTTTTTTTTTTTTTTTTTTTAAACTTTTTCCCTGGTTCAAGTGGGCCACTTATCAAACATTTTAGTTTAAATTAAGGCATTAAAGTTATCAAGTGAAGTTAAAATGAAAAAACTCTAAAGGGGTAAAAGCAAGTAATGAGCTATCTTTGCTCCACAGAGTAGAAATATTAACTGGGACCTGCGGACACTGCTTTACAGTCCAGGAGCATGGATCAACCTGCCTGCCA
Organism: Pleurodeles waltl; assembly: GCF_031143425.1. Taxonomy (NCBI): domain Eukaryota; kingdom Metazoa; phylum Chordata; class Amphibia; order Caudata; family Salamandridae; genus Pleurodeles; species Pleurodeles waltl. The sequence goes on along the minus strand of NC_090451.1, from coordinate 638,709,782 downwards.
TAAAGAGGAAAACATTTATTTAATTTAATAGCATCCCTCTATTTATTCTAATTTCTTTCCTTTTTACATTTTAAGATGAAGAATTAAAAATGATCTTGAACATCCCAGTTACTTTTAAAGCTAATTTAAGTTATAATAAAAATGGGGATAAATGTCTACAAAAATGTTTTCTAGTATAGGCATGTCTTTTTGGAAAGCAGCTCACCTGAAAACCAGTTACTCTTATAACGCACACGCTATGTGCAGACTAAATCTTGACTATTGGTCTAGAAATATTCTATGACCATGGGCAGCAGCAGCCAGACTACAGCACGGTGGCATGAAAGACACAATACACCAATAACACAATAAGGACAGCAGCCTTTTGTTCATCAAGACATTAAACTCTTTCCAGTGGCTCAATCACACCCATTAAATTCTTGCCTATTCCTATCCTTTGTGGATATAATTTAAAAAAACCCAATTATTTATGAAACATTTCGAGCAGGATTACAATTGCAATAGCTAAGAACAAAAAGTTAACTAAAGTTGTTGAAATAAGTTTCCGAACTTAAAGAACTCAAAGATGAAATGTCTCATATTTAACATTTTCAGTTCCTGTTGTTATCGTATGGAGATAATGCACAATGTTTGCCTTCTTTCACAATAACTTCTGGATAATATAGTTTATTTGAGAGTATTATGCACTCCTGATCAAAAGAACTGTTGTTTCTTCTTTTCAAGTGTTTAACAGTTTCAATTATCCCACTTTTTTGAACAACAGAAAGTGTTTTCTTAACTCTTTAAAGAGAATGGATGCTTGTTGGAATTTCCAGCACCAATCCTTCTGATGAAAGAATATTTGAACCACAAATGATTCCTAAATTACACATATTAAGACCGTTGCACATTTGAAGACCGCAAGCTCTTTTAAGCAAATTAACCATTTAAAAAATATATGTCGACCTTTTTTCAATTCACTGTGTCTTCACCCATTTCATAAATGTTTATGCAGAACAAAGGAGATGGAAATGGGAGTAGCAATTTCCCATTCATTACAGAAGGAATGTGTTAGTCTGGCAATTTACTCCATAAATTACATCTGTCCCGCTTACAGCAATTGCATTAAGCACTTAAAGCAAGTTGGTGGTTGCTTCACTCTTTTGCCGATCACCTACGACCTAAGACCTACAACCAGGGGCATTTCAGATTTTCTACCTCTGGGTCACTATGCAATACTATTCACTATCATTTAGTTAATATTCTAGGTCACATGCTTAGTGAGAGTGTTATGCTTTGTTATACCATGCTATTGCTCTCCTGAAACATTTAAGGTGTAGGGTGTATGGTCTAACTGAAGACTTCACTCCAACTCCATTTTTACAAACAGGAAGAATTTTGTCTTTGGAGCCCAAACTGGCCAAAGTAGCGATCTGATGTCAAATTACAATATAAGAATGTTCTAAAAGCTTGTCAGGCACCTTCTTCTTAAGGACTCCTCAAAAAAACCAACTTTGAAATATGTGTTTTGGGAAGCTCACTGAGGCTGTACTTTGTGCCCCCGGCATTCAGAGTGAGTCTTTAACCAAATTATTCGCTATCATATTGCTAAGATGCTTTCGTTATACTTATATATGTGCTTTGATGAACAGTCCTTGGTTCTATTTAATTTGTTATAAGCAAATAAACACAAGTGCAATAGAAACAATTGCAATACCAAGGATGGCAATCAGTAGGCAAACTGTGAGACTGCTGTAAACACCCAAGCATCTGAGTAGTCTCCAGAGCACACAAAGGATTATAATTTATCTGAGGATTTATTTCTGTTTACTTCTTACAGATAACGTCTTCAAATTGAGCTGATTTGTACATCCAGGCAATAAAGGGAATTAACAACATACCTGAATAACAGTGTTTTAGGATAATGTTCTGCAAAGTAAACAACAGGACATTAGTTCCTTTTAACCTTCCACTGTCCGAGGCATCCTGCAACTTCCTATCAATGTATCTGAAAGCAGATATCTTCCGGAGAATAAAAACTTTGAATTATGGATAAAAGAGAATGGTCTATTAAAAAAATGTGAGAGTATTTCACTGTTGTGTTAAAATTACAAGGGCTTTATTAGATCTCAGGAAGAACTAAAAGGTCATACTGCCGGGTTCAATGAGCAACTACTGCCATAACGTAACTCTCTCTATACCACTTCTGTACTTACCAAGGGCTACCAGATTGGAAGAAGGGCAATAAACAAGCGCTCTGAGATCACATCCAAAAGTCTTACCTGAAGCATTGTATGCAGCGCTGAGCCCAAGGCGGCTGTCGATGTCTAGGTTTGTCATAGTACTAGTGAGGTTGGAAGTGCTGCTCCCCCCGCTGAGGCTAGAAAAGGCAGACTCATCGGGGTCTAGCGGGGTAGGCAGTGGTGAGGGGAAGTGCAAATTGGTCAGATCTGGAAGAGAGCCACCAGTGTTCAGAAGCGAGGGCATCACAGACATGCTGGAAGGCTGGTCCATGGATGGATAAATACTGTGGGAGTAGAATATCAGTTAATACTGCTTCTTCACATCTCTTCTCAAATTCTGATGCATTTCCCCCTTTTAGCAATGAAGCACACACAAAATCACTCAATAAGGGGACAAAGATAGAAAGAGTCTGCTCCACTAACACGCTGGTTAGGCATTAGCAAAGACACATTTAATGTAAACAAATAAAGGCGAAATTCTATAAAACATTAGACATTTATTCAAGGACGGGTTACCAAGGTGAGCTAAGTTAGATTTGCAGGAGGCTTGTTGCCATTTAAAGAACAGCAGTCACTAACTACAGCAGCCTGTGAATGACCTAAACCAGAACTTCGCGGGATGCCCCATATGAGGAGTGAGCTGCTAAGCACCTCTTGGCTTTTTATTTTAAATTAATTTACTTTCTAACACTTAAAACCCTGCATTTACAATAAAAGTAACACACAGCTGAATGAAAGCCATGCAAATTAAAAACTTAGGGCCAGCGGAACACTTCCTGCCATAATAATGACCACCTCATAGTTCTACCTTTCTTCCTTAGGTAACCACATACTGTAATATAGCAGACACAAATAATGGTTATGCCTGTAGCATGCCATGAATGAAAGTAAGATAGGCGACTGGGCTGTAATGGATTATTGGAGCAAGTGATAATGAATTAGGGAAAGGAGTAGAGGCAAGTTCTCTCTCTTCTTAGAGCACACATGTTTATGAGTACAGATGCCTTACGAAAGGACAGCTTAAGAATGCACTGGCTGTCAATTTAGTATGGGTACAAAGCGCTGGAAAGAGTATGAAATGGATGGGAGGGGGATCAAGAGAGAGGTTATCTGATAAGAACAAAGCAGGGATGATCAAGGGAATATGCATGAGCAACTTAATGCAAACTGAGCCACTATTCACATGCACCAATGGGCTTCCATGACTGGCACCTTGTCTCAAAACACTTACTTGATACCAGGAACTTCACAGGACCTGGGCCTAGCTGACCCTGCTGGCAACTAAAAAACAAAACAAAAGAATAAGCGTGTTATAAATTAATCTTTCTGTGCCTAGCAATTACTAAAAGGATGTCAACTGCAAAATAACATCTTGTTGACACGTAGCTGCAGGAGATTTTGAGACTGCGTGGCGACAGCTGATGCAAACACTGGAGACTGAAGATGGTGGAAGGAATGGAGTATGTAAAAAGTGGTACCTCCCACCACATCTTTCGCTGCACATCAATACGCTCTATATAATCCATAACTACTCTTTTGCAAATCTTCCTATATGGCACAACTGTTTACATCCATAATTATCCCAGTCTGTCACAGGACCTTGTAGGCGCCTCTTTGCACATCAGAAATGATTAACTCTGTCACAATACTATGGTAGCAATACTTTTTATCAGCAACTACGACTGCCTATCACAGATTTCTGAGAGAATAGTTTCTCATCAGCAATCGCCACACTACTAGGGCTGCCACTTGGCACTACTACTCAAAACAGAAATGGTCACCCTCTGATATGATCCATTCCAGTCACCATTGTGAAATGAGTAATCATAATCTACTTTCACAAGTTTCTGTAGATATTCTTTGTACACCAGAAATCACAATTCTGTCACTATTGCTTGGAGACACTGCTGTCTATTTTAGGGGGATGTTGTAAGCCTGTGTGTGAAAGAGGTCATAGGTGGAACATGGAGCGATACTCTTCCCTGTAAATAACTCTGGCTCACACTGTAAAGCAGTTCTTGTGGGAACGATTCCTCTTATTCTGCCATCCTAGACTCAGTAGACACACTTCATTAAATCACATGTAAACTGTACAACCTCCCCTTGTCGGGAAATCAATATTGAATTGCTAAAAAAGGTTCTACCCGCACTGGCCAACACTTTATCCCAACAAGTCCACAACTTCACTGGTCAAACACCAAATGAACTTATATTATAACAAACCAGAACACTAAAAATCCAATGCCAGACACTCTAGAGGCCACTAAACCTTGCTTTCCAATGGCAGATCTTTAACCCAGTACAATGGTCAGTCTGCTTCACTTGTGAATTAAAAATGCTGACATACAGCCCCCAAAGACCAGACCTTTAACTTTGAAAATTGCAGTGAGTCACTAGAAAATATCAAGACAGCCACCCTTAATGCACCCCCACAGAGGAGAGCCTGCAAGCGCATGTACACAAACATAATACAATTGAGATTGATCACATAAAAGAAATTCATACAAAAACAGTCACAATGAGACGAGAACACAGTTAGACTATCACTTAAGAATTACTAGGTAGAGATGAACAAGTTACTTATCTTCGATAAAAAAAATTCAGGTGGATACTCTACCTGCAGATTCATCACCTCTTGAATCTCCTTCAAGCACCAGTATGGATACAGAAAAGTAAATAGCTCTCCTGCACCGGCAGGTGACAGTCTATTCTATTTCAACAACAGGAGCCACCTAGGACATGTCATCATTGGAGACATGAAAGTGTCCACCTGGCGCACCAATGTCTATTCCTAGTTTGTTTTTTTCCACGCCTAAGGCATTGCGATGAGGTCAACTATATTAAAAATGTGTGCAGTGTCCCAAAGCTAGAGTCCTCATTAATCAATCTAAATCATTGCTCAGATGGGGAGCTAGATGCGACTGGTGCGGAATTGCTAGGCAGAGTATCCACCAAAAAGATCACTACGGAAATTGCCCTTCTGACAGATACTTCTGCCCGCAGACTAAACACCTCTTGAACTCATACTACAGCAGTGCTACAATGGTGGAGGGAATAAGGAACTGGGTGAACCAAGGAGTCTTGCAGAAGAGATCTGGCAAAGTAGCCATCCCTCTGAACTTCAGAATCAAGACAGTAATGCCTGGTGAAGGGGTTGAATCGAGGTCCATGCTGCAGCACCAAAAATGTCCAGAATATGAACACAAATGGACAACGTTGAAGAAGTGGAATTTGCACTGGTGGAATAGGCCCAAATGCTCTCTGGAGGTGGCTTCTTGGTGAGAGGATTGCCGTTCTTACTGCACAACAAAACCACCTGGAAAGTGCTCACTTCTGAATAGCCCTCTTCTGTTTGGCACCCGGCAATTCGAATGAACAATTGATCGTCAATCTAGTATTTCCAGGTCCTATCCATGAGGAACATCAAAACCCTGCAAAGATCGAGAAACGCGAGCCTTTCCACCCCTTTGGCGAGATGAGGTGAAGGACAAAAGGAAGGCAGGGCGACAGAAAGCCCCACATAGAACTAGGTCACCACTTTTCACAAATTAAGCTTTTGTCCTCATAAACAACTTGTCCGAAAGAAAGATGGTAGTGGAGAACGAACAAACTGTGCCTGCAGCTCACTAAAGCAGCAACTTAGGGCAATCACAATCATGGAAAGTTTTATTACGTCAACAGCTGGAATTGGCACCTATGCATGGGCTCCAACATGCAACCAATTAAAATGATTCTCACCAAATCAAGGGCCAGATATAACCAGCCTTTTTTCCAGACCAGCCAATGTCCAGATTCGCAGAATCAGGCTGTTTGAGACAGCAAAAAAGGACTTTTGGTATCTAAGAACCACCAATTGTGATTCGGTAACCGAATCGCAATTCGGGTTTGTGACCAGTGTCTGAATCATGTATTTGGAAGGGGGGTGTTTACTGCGTCCTTTCCAAATAGCGATTCTCTGTGTCCATCATTAATATTTTGCGACTGAATTCTGGTTGCAGAACATTAATATTTTACAGACTACTCAAACAAAGTCCTTAGCAAAATCAGTCTTTTGCAAATAAGAAGACGGCCCCCTTTGAGAACGTTGAAAATAATATTTTTTAAGAGTAGGCAGTGAACCTTTAGTCCACTGCCTACCCATGACCCTCTAACCTAGTCCCAACCTTACAGTGCATGATGTTAGATGATCAATGTATTGAGTTTTTTTTAATTCCGTCCATTATCATTCCTGATTATAGCACATATGCATGTTTATATACACTAAGGAAATTTTGGTGAGTTTGACAACGAAGACACTGTTTTTGAACTCTTCTTCTAGGCCTTTCCGTTCTAGTTTTCTGAAATATGTCATTAGTTTGTAAAAGGAATGGAGGCGCTTGACAGTGCCACTGTGGCACATTGTCTGAGACAGCCGAAGGATAAAACTGTACTACGGGATCACTGTTTTTTAATCTCTTTTCTCTCCTATCCCTCATTTGCGAAATATGTCCTAAGTTTGTAATAGGAATGGAGGTGCTCGTTAGTACTGCAGTGTTATATTATCTGATGAGTGTTTCCGGGACAGCCAATAGTTAAGGCCATAATCTGGAGTTACTACTCTACCATTCTTGAATACATTATATATGCACGTTTACATACTTGGAGCCAATTACAGTGACATAGGTAATCAGTGGCATTGTTTATGATCCCTTTATGCCTCTTTCTCTCCCTGGTTTTGTGAAATACGTCTATAAGTTTCAAAGGGAATGGAGATGTTTGATAGAGATGTGGTGACATACTGCCTGTTGATTGGTTCAGGGACAACTACTTCATGTCCCAAAGTTCTTAAAGGAATGGGGATATTCAGTAGTGCAGTGGTTGCACACTGTCTGCTGACTGGTTTCTTCTTCCGGAGTGAGAAGCCTGCTGAACATACCATTCAGACCAGAGAGGAAGCTGTCATATCTGTTTAACATACTTTGCATTGTGAAGGAATGTATCTGATTGGTTGTCCTGGTTTAGGTTATGCCCATAAAGAGAGCAAGCCAGAAATGAATCTTAAGTGACTGTACATTGAGGTGAATTTTGACTGGTAGGGCAATTCTTTTCTATCATTGCTAGAGGCCAGAGTGGGGAGACTGCTCCAAAAGGAATGCACTATTTGATATATGTGTTGTGTTAGATGAATGGTCAGTTTTGAGATACTGACATTATAGGGCCTTTGGGGCCCAAGACAAGTGGCGATTGGTCGGTTAGGAGCTCAAAAAGTGATCATGATTACAGTCCTACTAACAAGTGATGTCCTGCATTTGGTGCCGTGCTTGCAACTCTACAGGTCAGTGCTAACTTGGAAAGGTATGGAGAAGGTTGTACATGGGCTGGACTCATTTGTGGGGATTTTCCATTTGTTTGTCGTAATTTATGAGCGGGTTACAGAGTTACTATGTTGCAGTGAATTATGAAGTGATGGCTATTTAGGGAGACAATTGATGGGAAAGGAAAGGGACAGCTTTTATATTTGATTCAAAATAAGAAAAGGTTGGATTTTATTGGACATAGGTGGGTTTAGGACTCAGGCAGATGGGATAAGGAGCTAATATAATGGCCAACGATACAGCTTGCTAAAAACTTATTTTTTCCTCATATGTTCCTGTCTAGATCCCGCTTGGGAAGAACACAATACTTCAGTCTCATTATTTGTGAGGCAGCGGAATACTATGAAAATTACAACCACTATACTTATATGGATCTATCAATTGAGTAGATTATATTAACTGAATTATGTTTCATAGAGCCTTATTGTAGACGTACTTTGCGTATGTTTATGGGGACTGCTGATGCATGAACTCTATTGCAATATATACAGGGTGGAATCAATGAAAGGTATGTTTAATTTAGTTTTCTAATGGGACCACAAGGCTAAGTGATTTATTTTGTGATTCTGTGGAGGGGTATTGTAACAACTGTATCGGATATGCCATACTGTAGGATATGAGAAGAATCACTGTATAGTGGATATTATGGACATTTGTTATGGCCCCAAATTATTTTGCATTTTTGACACGTGGTGGATGTTTATGGGGAGTCACATCTAATGTGATGGATTTTGAAAGAAGATTGTAAGGCACGGGCTAGTGATTATGTTATTGTCTGTTTGTCATTGTTTTGTTTGATTTTTATGGATGTTTTTAACTTACAGCCCTGATGAAGTCTGTTGTTGGAAGAAGCACGTTGGCTGGCTGGCATGCTAATGTAAAGAAAATCAATAAAGCTCTGTTGTGATACTACTACACGGTGCCTCGGATGAATGGCAGAGGAACAAGATTTCTGAGGACTATTATTTGTGGATGCCTTGACGAACTTTTGAAACTTTAATTTCTCACGTAAATAATTTTTGTATGTACTATAAGCGCTCCTCATCATTCTGTAGGGTTGTTGTTCAAAGTAAGTGATCTCCGAGTAGTGGGCTTATGAGGGTCTGAGCGCCGGAAACAGAATTTTATTGGATTTGCACTGGTGTGATCATCGCTGGCCAACACTGCTCTTGGTGCTTCTTTCTGTGTTTCATAAAAAAAATGTTAGTTACAAGTTTCATTTTTTTTTTATGGGTTGCATTAAATAATGCTTTATTTAAAAGCATTCACAGACATGGTGGTCTGCCAAGTTCAGCAAGCCACCATCCTTAAAATGGCTGTGCTTCATAGTGGGTTGCAATTTGTCACTAACCTCATTAATATTCATGAGGTAGGTCAAACTGCAACCCACTACAAATCGGGAAGAGAATAGTTTCAGTTAAAGTCAGATCGCAATTTGTGACCCCTTCTACCAAACCTATTTTTCCAACATCTGACTCGAGGTCCCACTAAGAAAGGTGAAGGATGAAATATGTACGTCAACCATACAAGAAAGCTCAAATTGTCCTGCGTCATCCCCATGCATAAAAGTGAAGGCTTGGGTGCAAGGCCGGCCTCTCCAACTGCAAGAGGAGGTCTTCCGCTATTGGAAGATGAGTGGGAAGGCACAAAGATGCATAAGACCCATGTGTCATACCCTCAGAGTCTTGTCTATCATCTGTGATGAATCTTCCTCAGAACCTTAGGAATGAATGGGAAACGCATAGTGGGGTGGGATGATCCATTTCAGACAGAAGATATATAACAATACTTGCTGCTGTGGAAACCGAAGGAAGCAAAACAGTCGGCAATGAGTGCTTTTGGCATGGGTTGGTATGATCCATGTCAGACAGAAGGAATATGCCAGAGCTTGTTGCTGTGGTAACTGGAGGAAGCAGAACAGTTGGGAATGAGTGGCTTTGGCTGTGGAAAAGAGGTCGATCGGAGGGGTGCCCCCAAGACCAAAGATGTACTGAAATACCTTTGGGTGATTCCGCCACTCCTGGTTGGCTAGTTGGCCCGACAGACATCATTTAAGGAGTGCCGCAAGGTACTTAAAGACTAGCCACAACCTATGAGTTTGAAGCTCCCGTGGTTTTTTAGCACACCACATAGTGGCTGTGTTTCTAAGTAAGTTCGTGCTCTGGCAGCCTGTGATGGAGAAAGGCTAGACAGACAGCTCTACTCCTTTGGGGGACCAAAGACCTCTGATTTCCAAGAAGCCCAAGAGTGCTTCTCGCCTGAGGGTGGAGGCATCCATTACCCCATCGCTGCCGTTGAAGGTGGACAGAACTAACTCTTGCTCCATCACTAAAGATCTCATGCTGCTTCCAAAGAAACACGGATCATATCTGCCAGAACACTCCAATGCTGAATCCACTGCAAGTAGAGCCACCGCTGGAGGGTCTTCATATGCCAACGCATGTGGTTGACCAGATTTAGTGGATGCGAAATAGCCCAGAAGTGCTCCAACACAGCACTCAAAATTAAATTCCAAACTGAGTATCAAAAAAGTCAAGTCGCTCAGAGTCCATATTTGAAAAGCATGTCAAAGTTCCATATCTACACGATTTCTAATATTTTTATCAAGACTCTCAGCTAACGATTCACAGTGCTCAACAATTACATTCAAGTATGGTAATAAAGCTCCATACCGGGTATGGAGCTCCATACTAGTGCAGAGCTTTCAGAGACTAACGTTGCTGTTCAAAGCACATTGGCATGGACTGTTCGTGAACTTTGATTTGCCACATTAGAGACGCTATTATAAGTTGTGAATTTTAAACCTGTTTGCCAACAAACACACATATATACATATATATATATATATATATATATATATATATATATATATATATATATATATATATATATATATATATATCTTTGATATCAGATGGAGCAATACATTGAAAAGTTAAGACCTTTTTTGGACATTATGGTTGGTAGACTGAGTGAAGTGGATGATTGTATTATTCAAGAGATTCATTTGTTAAACATATCTCCCAGGTGGTTTCCCCAACAACACAGCTTCTGCTGGTACAACTTTCATTTCACGGTAAATTGAAGGCAGTGCAGACAAAAGGGTTTATTCTTTTTCGAGATAATACACTGCTTACAAAAGGAATCAATTCTTCAGGTATTAATTAAAGCAATAACAATGCACGTAATAAATTTCCCCATTATACCAAGCCCCCAGGGGACTTCAAGTGATCCAAACGTTTGCAGTCAATGAGCTGCAGGTACATCTGGAATAAAACACCACCCAAATGAACAAAATCAATCAGGTTTCAGGTCCAAGCATTGTATGGAACCAGTCACTGTTTCACATGAATGCATCACTGGTTGAAAAAGCACATTCACCAATACAGGTTCTCTGGACCTTAGCGCAGAAACAGTGAAACAAGTTCTGCTTTTGTGTGAGGCTGTCACACAGCCGGCATATTTCTATGAGCACTCAGCTTGAATCCTTTTTGAGGATTAGGAAGCCCAATGTGCTGTGGAAATTTAAAATACTAACAAGTAGAATGTAATGAAGGGTCCTTAAAGGATTTCCACACTCCCTCAAAGTTATCAATTCATGTCCCTAGACTATTTTAAATTGTATTGGACTTTACGCTGGTTTTTGCCTTCTAGGAAGAGGATGCAATAATATGAGTGATTGATGGAGCCTAAATCAATATGAAGCCCTGGAAAGTATCTAAATAGGAAGCAGCAATGAGTGGTTACAACCCGATTTCAACTTAATGATATTAGGTGCTCCTAAAATATGGAATAAATACAAATTCTACTCAGTGTTCTTATCTTTCTTGGATCTTCAACTGGAGCCTTGGTCAACAGCAAAGAAATATTTGTGTGTATGCGATGTAAATTCAACAAATAAATACAGTGGCAAAACACTTTTTCAAAATAACACAGATGAAACAATTCACCTTACCCTGCTAACCTAAGTTATTAGTTGTAGGCACTTGTGCTAAACTCAAGGCAATACTACATCAATGACATTCTTACGGTTGTTCTAAAAACATGGATTGGCCAAGTACAAAAACACAAACACAAAAATAACACAACCTAGCAAACCACTGAGTAAAAAAGAGACAATCTCAATACAAATCTGAAGTCATTACGTTAGCTATTTGCAGTAGAAAGAATTACGTTGAAGACCATGTTCTCCATATGCAAGTGACATTATGGAAAATTTTAAAAAAAGAAACCATCTCAACGCAAGTTTGAAGTCATGACGTTAGCTATTTGCTGTATAAAGAATTAAGTTAAAGAATATGTTCTTCGTATCTAAGTGACATTATGGAGTAGAGGAAGGAAACCTTACTTAAGAAAAGAATAAGTGTACTCTTTCAAGATTCTGAGAGTTGTCAACCTTAACTACCTAACTTAACCAATGATCAAATATGCAATAGAGGGAAGGCAATGATTTAGCACAATTAGCCCAATAATTTTAAATTAGAATCATCTGGAATCAAACAACCAGAGAACATATAAAAAGATACTAAAATATAGGTCATTAATGGTATCTTTGAATGATATTTGTCCTGACTGCCTATCACCCTCTCCATTCTCACCAGTGACAACTTCATACAAGATACGTTTTAAATATCCAGCACCTAGAGACAGTGATTTCTGTATAGCACACTTTCAAATGCAATAAGTAGGACAAAGAGCTCAAATGGGTGAAGTGGATGAGTAAGATAGGCCAGAAAAATAGCATAGATAGTTTACATGAAATCGGAGAGGTAAGACATATAAACAAGAGAGAATGAGACACATAAAATATACAGATACAATAGACAGGTCGACTAATATTGCAATGTATGCTTTAAATTGCTAAAAAAAAGTGGGATGTAACACTGAAAACCCAGCCCTGGCTAAATGCATAATCGCAAACAGTAACAGAAATCCAAAATGTTTAACTTAGGCCAGCCTTTAGAGGGTGTGGGGATGTTATGGTTTACAGCTGCCACAGGAAATCTCACCTTTTTGGCATCCCACGGCTTTAACAAATGCTTGCTCTCCTGTAGGATTGCCTCCTCAATGGATGGCACTGGGAAAGGGAACACTGGGGAGGTAAAAAGATAACCATTAGTTGTGTGAGATACCAACGGCATCCCTCAAGGGATGAAGCTGCATGCTCATTAGAAAAGAAACCCAGGTAACTAGGAAACGCTGCCTTGCACATGGTTACTCCAGGACCAAGGATTCAGAGGCAGCAACAGTGGAGCTTAAGATGCTGAGGTCATATTTTGTTCAGACACAGAAAACAGAACCTGCTATTCCTACTGATTTTAATTTGTTACTTTTAATTCTACAAACAAATGGTGCCTGTAGAGGGATTCAGAGAATCTGCTTTGAAAGTAGATTTTGCAGATCTTCCCTAATATAAAGCACACAGGCTGCTTCTTCAGAAGCACTTATTAAGTCTTACACAAGAGTGTCTCGATGCCCACTAAGCTTGGTGGGTGTGGACATCATGTGCATGCTCTGCTTTACTTGGTGCTTGACATGATCTTCCGCTCCATGAAATCAGTCTAAATGGCCTATCCTTGCCACCTCTCCCACTGTTAAAACTCTAGGTATACCATGTTTCTATGTTAATGTGCTATGAAAATACAGGGTAGAGATGTTGCATTATGGTACGCTAATATATATCAAATAAAGCATGGCTACCCCTGCTATGTGCTACAATATGTATTTGCAGCACACATGGTCTAGAAGTACCAGGCGATTATGCAGTTTTAGAAAGTGGAGAAGTAGAAGAAAAGGCCGATTTAGTTATAAACACAGGGAGTTCCACAGCTTCTCTGCACAGACAGTCAAGGCATGACATCTCTCTTTAGCCTTTTCCCAAGGCAGTATAGGGAGGATTGGAGACCCGCAGAAACTCATAGAAAGGTTTAGTGTGCAAGAGTGGCAAAGGGAGGATCAGGTACCCAGGGGACAAAGTATAAGGGCAGCATCGGTGAGGATTTTGTGTACCAGGAGGGCACACGGAAAGGTTTATTGTGCCCCAGAAGAACAGGTGTGGCTGTTTAAGAGAAGCATAAAGTGGTGTTCTGAATTCTAGGGCACCACAGGGGTGAGAATGGGATATCAGTGCAGGACAAAGGAAAGGTTGAGTGTACCAGGGAAGAGAAAAGGGACAGTTTAGTGTTTCAGGAAAAGGAAAGCGAAGGCTGTGAGTGGCAGGAGAGCAAAGACAAGGGCTATGTTTGCAAGGGCAGCACAGCGGAAGGTAAATATATCATAAGGGAAAAGGGGAATAATCAGTGTGCTAGGTGGCACACAGGACTGAACTTTGTGCAACGAACGGCAGGTATACGTTCAGTGTACTGAGACTACAGTCAAGTGAATACGAGGCCCAAAGCATCTGAATGGCACATTATGGAGGACAGTGTCGATTTTCGTGTGTGCCAAGGCAGCAGCTGGAAGGTTTTACTATGCCAATGTAGTGCATGGAAGTTTTAGTGTTTCATGATGTGCTGAGAAAAAGTTTAGTGTCCCACATGGCAGAATTCAGTGTTACCTATTTAGTGCTTTTAAAGTGGGCATAAACAATATAAATGATGAGTTTTGTGCTAGGAAGTGCTGCACAGTGCTCAGGGTGCAATGCAGCACATGAGGACAGGATAGAATAAAGGAGTGTCCAATTTGCCTATGCAGCAGAGGGGAGCATTCAATGCATCCGGGTAGCAGTGCAGGGTTATGGTGACTGGGCCTGGACAATGTAGTGGAAGTTCTGGGTGTCTTGGTTGCTTCTGTGAAGAAAATCAGTGCAGGGAGAGTTCACTAGCCCAACTCAATACGGAAGGGTACTTGGTGCCTCAGTCTCTTCCATTCAGACAGCTGGAGGACGAAGAACATTTTGGGCAGCTGCAGAAAAGGAGAGGTGCATTACAGGACCTTACCTTTGCTGTCCATTAGTTCATCCTGCAAACCTGAAAGCAAAAAAACAGCCAATTATGAGGTGCAAAAGATCGCTAGTGTCAGCAGTAAAACGCCAACCAAGGAAAGCTTGATGGGAATATTAAAAAAACATAAAAGAATGACACAAACACTATTGTGTTATGCCTTAAACAGGGCAAATTCCTCTTTGGACTGACTTCAGAAATGTACCCAAAGTTGAAGGACTTTTTTATACAAATCCATTTCTGACAGCACATACATTCTCCCCTTTTAGTAAGCCAAACACAGAATGAGATTACATCACCATATTATTTTATAACCACTAGAATACTACTTACTCCACTAGACTATAAACATTATGTATCCAATCTACTGGAAACCTTTTTTCAAAAAAGTCAAACCGATATGGCCATGTGAACCATCCAAGAACAAATGTTTTTTGCGCCAGGGCTGTTTTTAAATTTGTTATATCAGGAACACATTCAACCATTAACGTGCTGATGAAACTCTTAAGTGTGTTAACTTTCTGGCAACACTCTTGACCTAGTAGTTGTCTGTGTTCCCAGGGCACATTTGAAACCACTGAATTGCAAATTTCATGGAGTAATCTTGGCACAGAAGTTGGCTTGATTTTCTTTTGTAGCTTACATTCCATGATCGGTTCGCAATTGAGTTGTGAATCAAAACACAATCAGCGGCAATGGTCAACTATTTGGCCTATACATGAATAATTGTCTAGGTAAAGTGGGAATAAGAAATACATGTTTATTGAGAAATGACAGCATTTGAATGCACTGTTTTTTCATGAAAAGGGAATCCATGACATAGTGCCCTGATTTTTTTGTATTTGGTCTTTGTTTGCTTTTCAATATGTTTCCTTTGTGAAGAATAGGAAAATAGTTATGGTGGTTGTCCCCAGCTTGTGTTTGGAATAAAACATCATGAGATTCATTTTGGTGTAACCAGTGCTCATCCAAATAGAATCCACTCACCTTTACACTAGCCAAAACATAATCTTTCTACTTCGTGCCGGATGCATGGTTGGCTATGAGCAGGATATAACTCTGTGCACTACTGGTGTAAAATGCCATGGTTGCTTTGGCATTACAGATTATATTCAGGTGTATGTTAAACCATGTTGAGGAGAGTGGAGACTCATGCATCACCACTGAAACTGTCAATGTGAAAAACATAGCCTAGCCACTTTAAGAGACGAAGGTCACCATGTCCATGAAGAAGAGACAAAAAATGTTTTTTTCAATGAATCCAGATACCATGAAAACGTTTTCAGAACCTATCCAGAGAATCTGAATGTCGAACATGATAATTGCTGCCTATAAATAGTGGAGTAATATCTCTTTCTTTACTTAACACCAAATTTTCTTAGACTGTACTGATGAAGAATCAATTGTTATGAGTACTTGGAACTGCTGATGAGTGCTAATGTGCGCTTAGATCATTATTAATTGTATGCCTGAATTTTTTACTAATGAACATGAAAAGGTTTTAATTCAACAGAGACTCTGGAAAGAGGTGCAATGTTGCAATATCCATTGATGAAAATGGAATGTCATAACTCACTGTCCCCAATGATTTGTACTAAGGGGAAAATAGAGAGACATCCAGGAATATTACCCTGCATATTTTCTCTGATGTTCATGTGAGCAGACATGTAAAGTTGTGTCCATCTCCGAGGTTATTTTCTCTCTTTTTTAGGACCAAAAGGAAGAGAAGGGAATCAGAGGGGAAGAACTTTGCTGAAAACGTTCCTCCCCTGGAGAGAGCCCAGCAGAACTTGGGCACTGTTAGGGTCTAAGAAGAGAAAATACTTTCTTTCACTTCTTTTGGCTGTAAAGTGTTTTTAAATGTAAGTTTAGTTTGTCTCTCTTTTTCACTGTCACAGGGGGTAGCTCTCAGAATCTGTGGATATTTAGCTTGTCATACAATAAGTACCTCTTGCAACCCTTAGCATTTTAAATTTATCCTTCAGGCTCAACACATGGGACCTTTCTCTCTTTCTGAGTAAAAGGATTGCTACTTAATGATGTACAGCACAGCAGTACTACTTACAGGGCCAGCCCTATACATTTTTTAAATATTTTTTTATTGTATACATGCCCTTGGATTAGATCCTTCTGCTTGGAATGGATTCCAATTTTTAGATGATGTTCTATACCTATAAAGAAATTATCACCTATCCCAAAACAGGTAGTACCCGGTGTGACTGCTAGAGGATTATTAGACCCTCCGCTAAGATCTTTGTGAACTGGGAGGTCTAGTGTTGTAGTACCAGCACAACGGACTCTTCCTTTTATTCTTCAATATACTATAGCAGCAAAATGCAATATTCCGTTTACCAAATACTAGATCTAAAAAGAATTTTTATTACCACTTGGCATTACTTCTCAAATGTTATCTTGTGTGGATGTATTGATCAGTGGACCTGACCTGATGAGAAAGTGTGGCGGATTAAGTGCTTGCCAGTCACTCTGCTTCAGGACAATGTGCCCATCAATGATGACCTAAGCCGGGGTCAGGGAAAATATTTAATTGTTTGAGAAAGCAGGGGCTTGCTCGATTGCTCAAAACTATGTGCGTCAATCAATCAACCTATTGGGGGGGATGAGGGGACTGGAAGAGTGCACCCCTCCTGTCCTCTCGAGCACTAGTCAAATCATACCAACGTAGAAACTGGTAGGTTTGGTAGGTCTTTAATTAAGCACTCCTAATGTGTGCATTTATCAAATAAACAGGAATGTAAAGAACCCTGTAAAATGGTGTAAATTACTTTTGTGGTTTTGGTATCTGTATCAAAATCAACATCTCACAAAAACCCAAGGGCAATAATAGAGAAACAAAAGCAGGCTATTAATACATTTTTAACGTTTTTATTTGTGCACCATTAATATATTGCAGAACGTATAAATTAGTTTTTGGAGGGCTGAAAACAAACACTACAAGGGTGGAGACAGGTTGATGTGAACACAAAAAGAGTGCAACACTGTTGCGAAAAGTATTGTTATGTCAACATTGGCACACCAGCTAATTAATGCAACAGCAGCTAAACACTTATCTGTAATAAAGCCGCAAACGTTAAACATAGCCTCCTGCAGCCAGAAAGAACTACAACTACTGGACACGTATTTTCCCATAATGTGAGCAACGTCCTTAATTTGTAGAACATTGGAACACTTTTTATGCATAAAACATGTGTAATTATTAAACTTTGCCTATCAGTGACATTTCATACATAGATGTTATGTATCCTTTGTTTTAAATAAATCGAGGTGGAATAAAAAGAAGTTTCAACAAAAAAAAAAATTACCCTAAATGTCTTTCAATTCAATCTTTTGAAAGGATAAAAGTGCGGGAAACAGGGAAACGTGGCTCAGACTACTCCAGAAATCCAACATACAGTTCAGCGTATGTGAGTCCCGGTTAATTTGCCTGCTCTGTACAGCAAGAATGACTGAACACTGCACTTTTGCCCTTTTTATATTCCTCACTTAGAAAAAATGAATTTGGAAATGTTATTTGCTTCACTATATATTTTTTGAAGTCAGACACAAATGTTTTTGTAAGGGTAAAGTATGTTTGTTCTTTTCTCTTCAGCAAAGCGTAGCTCAGCTGTGTTTTCAGTCATGATGCCAGCTCTCTGGGACAAATGCTCATAAGTTGGGGAGGAAAAGCCACGAAAGGATAAAACTGTTTTAGGCAATGTTTGCCTTTCTTAAATGAAAACTGTTGTATCTAACATTTGTCAGGTGGTGCCCTATTACAGACTGAAAGGCAGCAAGAAGAACTGCTTGCAGCAAATATGGGATGGCTCTAATACTGCACAGATTTGCCCCAGAGAGAAAGAACCACACTTCTCATCAGATTTGTTCTTTAGAAGAGAAACTAAACCATTAGCAAATCTTGAGGAGCCCTAAAGAGACCAGTGATTTCCTACTGAAGAGCAATCATCCAGAAACACATCTCCACAAATGCACAGAAATACCACAGCAGTGGCTGCACCAACTGAGGGTGAACACTTCCTTAACTTGTGAGTTACTGACATTATCATGAACTTCACCTACAGGAACTCAATGGAGAACTTCTGCAGAGAAGTAGCACTGCGCGCACTCTCTCCCAGCCTGCACCCTATTAAATCTTCTTTTGCTGTGATTAGGCTAATGGGCCTTGGAATGCATCTGCACACTTTGGACTGCTACTGACCTGATGATATGCAAGCAATATTTCAAGTGCCCGTAAAGAGAACTGCTACTCCTTGCTGAAGGAGGCAATCACCTAGAAACACGTTTCCTGGAATGCCCAAAAGTACCAGCACTGCCTGCACCAATTGATGGTGAACACTTCATTACTTCAGTGTTGCTGAAACAATCATGAACTGCATTTACCAGAATGCCTTGATGAACTTTTGCTGAGATGCCTGCGGGGTGCACCATTCCCCTTGCCTTGATTTAAATATTAATGGTCTGTCTCCGCAGTAGAACAAAATGTAAAACAACAATGGACTAAAGTATTTTGCACTTAGTGTGATTGGTAAATGCAGATATTGGTCCCATGCTTGATGTGCCTTAGAACTCAATTTGCACCTCGCTTGTGATGCCCAACAAGGCCGAAGGCTGTCTGGGGGTGCTTGTATGCCTATCTAGAATGGACATCACCTTGCAGTTCGGGTTACTGGTACAGGACCAACCTTGATTTTCTTATGCCTGCTTCCTCTCCGGAAAAGCATGAAGGCTAAAACAATGATGGACTGGATTATGACCCAAGCACCTGCTAGTGGCTGAGACTTTTGCAAACATTCCACTTATCACCTTTCTGCTCCAACATGACACCCTAAGGGCAAAAAATATTCCCAGATGTGGGTCCCATGTTCGCTTTGCCATGGACTCAAGCTGCACCGTAACGATGACGCCAAACAAGGTCAAAACTGTTTGGGATTGCTCACGTTTCTGTCTAGAGGGGACCTGGCTTCATAGATTGTATTGGATTTTTCCTATTGGAGCAGCACCATGATTGAGTTGCATACAGCGGGTCCCAGTCTTGAATGGCATAAAGGGTAAAGAGAAATGGAATGAAACAGAGCCGGCAAGTGCCAGTGGCTTAGACATTTGCACAAACTCTACCAATCACCTCTGTGTTTTTAGTGGTGATGCTCTAAGTGGGAACAGTATGCCCAGCCTTGGGAATCTGCGCTCTCCGTGCCATAGGATTCAAGTGGCATTTCACTAATGAGCAGCAACAAGTCTGAATCCGGGATGGGGTTTCTTGTTTGACTATCTAGAGGCGATGTAGCTTGGCACTTTAGGCTCTTGGAGTAGTTCCAAGTTTGATTTGATCCTGGCTAGTCCCACCTGGAGTGACATAGTAAGCAAAAACAATGCTCTGGAATACAGCCTGAACAACTTCCAGTGCTTCTGCATTCAACCTATGACCTTTGTGTTTTAATAGACCTAAAACACCTCACCACAAACTGCCACTTATAAATAAATTGTGGGCGTATCTATAGACACTGGCAAATGAACGACAGAACATGCTGCTGCCCCCATACATATTTAAAACGAGCCCCTGTAAGTTACAAATACATCACAAGGAAAGCAGCTTCATGTCAGAACAACTCAGAAACGGAGCCCCTTGGATTTATGCACTGTTCTTACGTGTGCTAGCCCTCTCCCCACAGAGCAAATTGGGAGGCCGCCCTCGTATTGAACTAACAATACGTACAGAAGAGAGGCGGCTGAACAGGCCCCTGTGTTTCTGAATGACAGCAAGGCGGTGGGTGCAGTCAGAACTTAGGAATATTCAGAGAGAAAGGATGGGTGACGAGATTGGTACTGATGTATGGGAGGCAGCACAGAGATCAGAAAAGCAAAGTGGAAGTGAAGGAAACTCTGGAGCACCTGCACACATTGGTGATGGAGCATATAATGAGCAGCAAGAAAGTTGAGTGGCTAACTGAGAGCCAAATCCTTCTTCCCAATAACAACACCATTTGGGGATTATTATGTAAAATAAAAATGGTTATGGCATGACTGGACACTAAATGAGAAAACGTCTGTGAAACAAGACAGCGACTGAAGGGTCAACGGCTTCAGCAAGAGGGCAGAATAATGAGAATCAACGTCTTCAGGGAAGACATGCTGCACAGCCTGAGGCACCATAACTTCTGGTTTCAAACTGTGCCACAAGCAAAGGAAAAATAAATCCCCTTATACCTGACCCTGGTCTAATCCATGTGACAGACAGATGTGCAGGTGAAGTGAAAGTAAGTAACCCCATATTGGACATGGACCGAGAAGCAACCCCTGCAAGAACAAGACGCAAGAAACATGAGTAACAATCGGTTCCATCCATTCTAATCTGCAGAAGACGTTAGAGTGAAACCTTCTGTAACAATGAAATGGCGAAGAAGCTAATCTTATACACAGAAACCATAAATTAGGGAGAGTATTAAACCACTGGAGCAGTTCATTCTTACTTTTTCTGAGCTCTCTGGTGACAGTATCAACAAAGTAAAGTCAAACCTTTACATGGAACATAGCATATCATTCCCACTCAAATAACAGAATGAGATATTTGGATATGGTGATAGTTTCTGAAATATAGGGAATTCATTACTTTAAATCGTTGTCAAGACTGAGATTTAAAAAAACAAAAGAACAATGAGTTAAAATGTTGTGTGCAAAATCAAATAAAATTATTGGTAGATGAGGCACAATTGTAGGATTGGATCTTTGCCATGAGGCAATTAAAAAATGCTATGTGGAATCATATTGGGAGCATGCAGTTGATTCAGTTTACACCTAAAAGAAGATCAATTGATTATTTATAGGGACATTTATAGTTTATATATGGCTTCACCACTTTTTGTACGTGGTTAGCACAGTTCTCCTTTTACTTTCCACTTTCATAACATGAGACAGCAGCATGTTAGGTGAACCCAAATAAGGTGAATCATCGGGAGACACAAACTTGTATCCGACCGATAAGTAGAGAAATGAGAGATGGCTGGAAACTCTGATTTGGAAAGTGGGCACAATGTGAAGAAGCACAGACATATGCACTGGCTCACTCACAAAAAAACATAAGTGCACAGTTAGGGAGGATGTAGAGCCAAGCCAGGATCAAAGTGTCCTGGGATTATTTCTTGGAATCTTGTCGGACCACAAAAGCTCCATGTAGGGATGATAGTGAAAGAAGCACAGGAAGACATGAACCATTGGACTAGGATTCCTCATGCTGTGAGGTCTTGAGCTGTCCTTGACTGTGTCAGTGGCATCAGGGGAAGAAGTCAGTTTTGGCATTTGGGAAACAATAGACCTCTGCCTATGGCATTGTTTGGTAAAGGGGGAGAGGAGGAATTACAGCAAAATAAACCTGCAAATTCCTCTGTATAATTAGTAGCAAGGATTGATGGACAGAAAGACTGAAGTAAATGTACTTTTTTGCATCTCTTGAGAATACGTAATTGTTATGCAAAGTAGTCAGGGAAGAAACCCCCCCAAAGGATCAGCGATGGAATGAAGAGGAGGTCTTCTATGACTACAATCCAGACCTTTTCTCTTCATCTCTTTGTGGGTGGGTGGGACTGGGGAGTAAGGAGGGAAGTTTACACTGTCACCTTTGGTGAGGGAACATGGGATGTCTCCCTCTTCCTATTTATGATAAGCCTACACATGCCTGGACAAACCGCTCCCTCGCTGGTGTTGAATGTATAGACAATTAAAAGACGCATGTGATGAGGTTCAAGCCAAGGCACCACATGGGTCACCAGCTGAGGTGCCACAACATCTCCATTTATAATCCTTGAAGAGTTTGAAGCCTGAAGGTGTAGGTGGAAGTGTGGCTGTTTTAGCCAGCAAAAGCAATGTCTGAATGTGACTTATGGGTCACCTACAACAAATGAACTGAGGTAAAGTGGCAAGGGCAACTACATAGCTACAGTGAGAATATAACTTCCAGAAGAACGAGTTACTTACCTTCGGTAACGCCTTTTCTGGTGGATAACCTAGCATCCTGCAAGTCGACAGACACCATCCAATCTCCATCGTTCAACGCCAAAAGCACCTGAGCTAGGGACAGCATCTTGAACTTTTCCTGTTTGAGGAACCAATTCAAAATCCTCAGGTCCAGGATTGGTCTCAACCGACCATCCTTCTTGGGAATCAGGAAATATCCTGAATAACAACCCTGACCCCTTTCCTGTTCTGGAACCAACTCCACTGCACCCTTTGAAAGGAGGACTAGAACCTCCTGTTCTAGTAACAGGAGATGTTCTTCTGAACAGAAGGATGGATGGGCGGGATGCAGGGGGGGGGGGGGGGGGGGGGGGAACTCCCGAAAGGGAAGGGCATAGCCTTTATCCACAGTGCTGGTGACCCAGGAGTCCGATGTTATTGCCTCCCACATGTGGAGAAAGTTCATTAACCTCCCCCCTACAGGAGTGGTATGCAAAGGAATAGGTGGATGACTAAGGCTGCTTCCCATGCTGCACCCCTCCAGGGAAAGAGGAAGAGGCAGAGTGCTGCTGGGTGGCTCATCTGGTTCGGACCCTACCCCTTCCCCTGTATGACCTATAGGGGAGGGCAGTGGCGGCCTGCTGCTGAAATCTGCCCCGAAAGGAGGAGGAGGAGCCACGACCAAACCCCCTAAATCTTCTGAACAGCCTAGAAGAAGCAGAAGAGGAGGCTTGCAAGCCTAACTATTTCGCTGTGGCTCTACTCTCCTTAAATCTTTCAAGGGCTGAGTCCGCCTTTGATCCAAAAAGTTTATCCCCATCAAAGGGAAGATCCAGCAGGGCTGACTGAACATCGGATGAAAATCCAGAAGAACGAAGCCAGGCCTGTCTCCTTGTAGCAACAGTGGTGCCCATAGCTCTGGCCACAGAATCAGTCGTGTCCAGCCCTGACTAGATTACTTGGGTCGCCGCAGCCTGACCATCAGATACAAGGCTCAACACCTCCTGAGGTACCTCCGAATGAGACAACTTGATCTCCTCCATAAGGGCGTAGATGTACCTCCCAAAAATGCATGTGGCATTGGTGGACTTGAGAGCCATACTGCAAGATGAAAACGCTTTCTTGGAAGACTGGTCCTTCTTTTTAGAGTCCCTGTCCGAAGGCACACCCGGAAAAGAGCCTGGGTCAGTGCGAGATGAACATGAAGCCTGTAAAACCAGGCTCTCTGGAGTCGGGTGCCTCGACAAAAAGCCTGGATCCGCAGGAGCCACACGATACCTGCGCGCCACTGTTCTATTAACAGCCGAAGATGACACTGGCTTTTTCCAGATCTCTAAAATTGGGTCCAGAAGAGCCTCATTAAATGGCAGAAGTGGCTCTGCAACTGCTGAAGCAGGATGTAACACCTCCGTCAATAAGTTGGGTTTTGATTCAGACACTGGCAGAGGAAGGTCCAAAAAGTCAGCTGCTTTTCTTATAACAGAGTGGAAAGATGCAGCCTTCTCTGTATATTCTCCAGGAGATGTTAAGTCCCGCTCTGGAGAAGTGTCTAAAACACTTGCCGTATCCAAACCCTGGAGCTCTCCCAGAGGTTCTTCAATTTCCCCCTCCTCCAGGGCCTGCTTTCGATACTCTTGTTCGATGCCGGACGCCGATCCTCCGATGCATCTGACGCCAGATCTATCGGCGCCGTGGTCTTCAGCGCCGACCGAGGCAAAGGATGTACAGGAGAAGAACTCTCCAGCGCCGGAACAGCAGATCTAATCGGCGTCACAGGCTGTGAAGACTACGCCAAGGGAACCGGCGCCGAACCAGCACCTCCCATAGGAAGGAAGGGCATGAAAGGTGCCGGTCGTAAAGGAGCCGGAGCACCCATATTAAAGGCCAATGGCCCCGAAGGACCAGCCGGTCCACCACCTGGAGCCATTAGTTGGAAAATGGCAAACATCGCATTTAGAAATGCGGAACTGTCAGCACCTGGAGTCGGGAAAGCCAGATACTGCGGAGCCTGAGCTCGAGGTGACAACAGCACCGGCCCCAGCGTCTGAGAAGCAGGTGAGAACTCCTGATCCTGTTGAGGTACTTCGAAAACAGATGGTGGAGTCGGTGAAGTCGGTGATGCGGGAGGCGTCTGCGGCTGAGGAGTGATGGTGGGACTAACCTCCCATGTCTTTCGGCGCCGAACCGAAGGTGACCTCGAGCGTGACCGTTCTCTACTCGACCGGCGCCAAGATTCACGACGGCGCCGGGAGTCACGGTGACGCCAGTGAGACTTAGGCGATGAAGATCTGCGCCGATGCCACTTCTCCTTCTTTTTGGACTTCGCCAAAAAGAGCTTTGCCTCGCATTCCTTCAACGCTTTTGGATTCATACGTTGACAGGAATCACATTTCTCCACGTCGTGGTCGGAGCACAGACACCACAAGCAGTCCACATGTGGGTCTGTCACCGACATCTTGCCTCCGCACTCCCTGCAGGGCTTAAATCCCGACTTTCGTTGAGACATCTCGAAGAAAGAAACAGTAACTGTGACTACGCAGAGTAGAAACAGTAGCTCCCTCGAAGAATAACCGTTGTTTGAAGGCACGGAAAAAAGGGAACTGACGTCGGCAAGGACCTCTTATTGCCTGTATGACGTCAGACGGCGTCGCGTGGGCAATTGTGACGTCCTCGTCGACGTGCAGAAGCTAGGAAGAAAATTTCCGTCGGAAGCTGGCGCAGGGGGAAAATTCAATGAGTGAGGAATCCACAGGTAGTTGTATCCATCAGAAACAGTGGTTCTAATGTTGTGGTGAAAAAGTTGCATGACCTGCTCCAATGCAGTCTGTGCCTAGAGCTATTTCAAAAGTTGAAAGAAAAAAAAAAAATCGGTCAGATCATCATTTCAGTGTCATTAGGATTATGGGAGCCAGTGACTACTCACCACTCTTCCGGCCTGGAGGGGTTGCTCCTTGAGTAGAGCTGTGGTAAACATCCTGGGGACCAGGATTCATTACGCTTGTGTGGAGCGCAGAATCAGAATTTGTTCTAGATTAAATAAGACATGAATTACAAACCAAAATGGTGACCCTGAGACACATATGAGCAACAAATCACACAACCATACTTTAATAACAAACACTTAATTTCCGAAGTTTGGAGACCTACAATTCATAAGCCTGATACCCTTCTCCAACACATTTGACCTCAATATCTCACTGCAGATAGGCAAATAATGTAGGTCCAGATCCTCAGCTCCAAAAGTGATTGGGAGTGTAAGTGTTTCCGTTTGTGCGTCTGTGTTGCAACAAGGACATTTTTAGCATAAGGGACTCTATTCAACGTTTAGGCCGAGCAGATTTACTGTGAGGTAATCTTATTACTGGTTCCAATGTGTCTAGTATAGGGCTCTGGTAATTGTCATGGTAGAGTCATTTTCTGCACTTGCTCTATTCAGAAGCAGTGGTATATGGTCAGGACACTCTTAAACACACCAAATTACCAGTTGTTCAGTACTGGCAGGGTGTACACTCTGCACCTGTAATTACTGGTAATGTGCGTTAACACCCTGCGGTATTGTGAAATTAAGAGTTATACCCCATGGAAAGGAAAATCAATGTGTGGACCTCATTTACCGAGTGTAAGGCCACACAGAATTCTCAATAAAGCTAATGGTTGTAGAGGCTTCTGTGCGGGCTGAAGGTGGAGGGAGGGGCCTGAAGAGATCATGAAAAGAAGTTGGGCAGATCCAGGGGACAAGGCCCTGCTGCTATTAAGTTAAAAGTCTACAGCAATTTTTGCAGCCGGGGTTTACTGTTTGCATAAACAGGTCCATTTTTGCAGCACCCAGGAATATCAGGTGTGAAAACACCGGGTCATTAGTGATTGGGCACACCAGGATTCCATAGAGGAGCTCTGCTCGGCCCTACTCCTAATAAAGGCCATTGTAAATGTCTGTGTTAAGTATACTTTTGGTTGTATCATTATTCAAATTCTCTGGGATGACACAGGAAAGCATCAGTTATCCTCTTCATGTACTTGAAGAACACCCCTGAAACTTGAAACCAATGCTACGGCCCAAAATCCTCCTTCTCACATACATCGGAAGAAAGCTCATTTCCTACCTTGCGTCACACTACCTATCAAACACTATATAAAGCAGCAGGTGTCAGTGTGCACTGTTAAGAATATTTTACGAAAAACAATGGTACATCACTTAAAAACACAACTATCCCATTTATTTGTCAGTTACTGTGATCTATGGAGACCTTTTATTTGGTACATGCTTAGAGCTGCAGTTCTTCCAAGATGAATATGTGAAGTGCCTGCTCTAAGAAAAAGGTGTGTGTTCCCACTCAAATAACAGATAAATGTCTTTGTAGACAGAAAAATGGTGACATAAAATAACTTGGGCAAAGTCACTACAGTGTGAGTGATGTATGAATTTGTTTTAGCACAAGGAGGACATAAAAGGTGGGAAACTGTTTCTTGAAAGCACTGGTCTTGCAATTTGGTTTTTGCTTTAGACTCAAGCTTAAGTTTTTCTGTCTTTTGCTACTTTGGTCAAGAGGTTGTAAACATCTTTGAAAAACAAACTGTGAACTTGAACTGTGGACTGTCCTATGAGTCTGCATCCAGACACTTAACATGACCAGAAGCACAGAATTGTTTGTATTTAACACAATTTTAAAAATATTTTGTCAAGAGGTCAATCTTTGGAAGCAATTGTTTTTTTTCTTTATGTTGAGTAAGGAAATAAATGAATGTTAGACCATACCATGCAACATGTTGCCAAAGCAGCATGTAGGAAAGAAACTTTTTTGCAACCTAGATCTTCTCTATGTTGGCTTCCGTTGCACTCATTATTAGCCAGTTATATATCTAGACAGAAGGGGGCAAATAGATGAAATTACCACTATTTCTTTAAGTTAACCTTCTGTGGAGCATGTGAATCGAACATGTATTGCCTTATTAAGCAGGGTACAAACTGCTGTATGGCACCTCAAAGATGACAGCTAACAGAATGTCCTACAAGAGGAGTGCTGTTGTCTTCCCCTGCAAGGATTGGGCTTAGACGCTGGATACTACTGTTAAACTAATGTGTCCACTTCAACCTTCTTAATAGGAAATCCCTTTTATGAACTGATTGCACATGTGTGTTTATTTAGTACTAGGTGTAGTCTAATGAAAAACACAGAACCGTGCAGAGAAACAAAACTACCAATGCAAAACAAAAGATCAACTTCAGACATAGAAGAAGCATATTATCTAACAGGGCGATGCTGTGGAGTACTGAAAGCTTTATGTATGTAGTACCAGCCAAACCAAAAAGCAGTAGTAATCACCATTGTTAAAATGTATTTCCACAAATTAATCTAATTGTCATATTGCTGAAGGGTTGCAAACAGAGGGCTATTAGTTTAGATAAAAACAAATTCAGCACTCAAGAAGTAGACTACCCAACACAAAGAATATTTTTTCTAGTCTTTCAGGGACACGAGGGTTGGTGGAACCCGGAATCAAGCGGATGCCCCAGGTGAAGAGGATATTAGGGTAGTTAAGTGAACTATCTCTGATGGATCTAAAACTCATAAATTAATTAAATGGAGTGCACAAAGTAACATATTAAGCTTATGAAAAACCCTTTGCTTGTGGCAACTTAACACAGGTTCGACTTTGCAGCCTTTCATGCTTGCTTGAGACTTTGGTACTTGTTCTTTGTATCGAAACTGTCAGAGCTTATACAATGGGAACACCAAACACGAAAGTGACTGGGCCCTACTAAATGGAAAACATTGTAAAAGGGAACCACTTTCCTACTAGCTCAGTGCCATCTGCCAATGCCTAGATGTAGTTTCAGGCTTCAGGGAGTAATTCCACTAGGCGATGTTCCTGTCGCATCTTCTCATTAGAGGTGAGACACAGGTAAGCAGACAACAATAAATACAGCTGTAGTAACTTGTCTGCCCCAAGTGTGGAGACAAGTCCTACCCTCTGGTAGCAGGAAGAGCAGATCATTCCTGATCAAACAACTGCACCTAGCCATCCGGGCAATACATAAATGCATAATAATAAACAAATCAAGAGCTCTATCAAACATGATGGTTCTAAGGAAGACCTTGATTTTAGTGACCAGGACAACACAGTTCCTGGAGTCAACAATTCATGTATGAACCTTATGTTTTCATCAAAAAGTTCTTACAATACCTCTTTGGCTAAAGGGATGTTAGTCAACATCACTGATATTGGTGACTTGAAGAGACACATTTGATCACTACGTCTTGTAGAGTTCTGTCAGATCTTTACATACAGAATTTTTGTAAGGTGTTGTGCCCTATCATCACAAATAAGATTAATAAATTCATGTACTTTTTCATATTTGTGGTGAAAATAAGGTGCTTGCTGCAATTTCTAAATGTACTATGTATTATGCCTGATCACCAAGCGTAAGGTGAGCTCAACCACCATATGTAGTTTCTTAGGTGTGCCTGAATACATAATCAAGGGAGAATGTAAGTTGTGGGAGTTTTCTACCACTTCTTCCAAGCGTGAGAACGTGTATCCTATGAACACAATCTTTCCTGTGTTTGATGCAGTAATATCAATTTGAAGCCTCGAAGTGAATTCCAAGTTAAAAACTAGAAAACAGTTTCACTAAGCACTTTCAAGATTAAACAAACTCTGAGGTTAAATGAAAAAGGCCAGTTTCTGTAAAGCAAGGACTTGTCAAAGATTATGTCATTAAGTAGATATGTCTGTGCATTCAGAGCATGCTCTGTGTAGAGCTCCTTTATGAGGATTGGCATCAACAGAGGGGCCAGTCATGAGACATACATCCCCGAAAAGTGCAAAAGAGAAAAGCAAATAAAATTGAGTTCACCTGTTGAGTGCAGACGGCAGCCTAAACAACTGTCCTTTCTCCATCGGAAAGTTACCCCAGGGCATATTCCTTCATAATAAAAAACAGCATCATTACTTTAGGGGCCTGACTGTGTAGGGGTGAAGGACCCCAATAGGGTAGCCGAAAGTGCATCAGTAACAAGAGATGTCAGAGCAGAGACAGATAAAGACCAAGATGGAGAGGAAAAGCGTGGAGTATGAGGAGGCTGGCTCTAAGGCAATCCACACTTCCTTCTCTGCTTATTCTGCCACTGCATCCCCCCACCCCAAAATCACAGTGCTTAACCTAAGAATGGTAATAATTCCCTCCACTCCTGGAAAAGGCAAGGCAGGTTACTTCAAACAGGTAGGAAACAAAAAGGTAGGGTCTCTAAACTAAGGAATTCCCAAACTGGTCAGCCAGCATCATCTTTTCTGAAGACACCAAATAATCTGCCTACATTAATGGAAGACTAATCTTATGTTCACCAAGGACACCATAACATTGGCATATAGAGGGGCAATCCAATATTCCAACCCACTTGTGCTCTAAAAAAGCATCTAAACAAGATATTTGTGTCAATGGTGACATCACATTTTTACATCAGCAGCTTGTGAACGACAGCTCTGAATAAGTTAATACTTACCACTAAGGCTGCAATCCCTTAATCTGTGGCTTATGCATGACTTCAATAGTTGAATATTCTCCAGAAGGCGGGAGGGATCTTGGCAGACAATTTTTTTTTTTTAAAGGACTCCAAAAAGTGTGCTTCACTGCACTTCAAACAGCTTGCCTGCTCAAACAATAACTGCTTCCAATTGTTCTCAACCACCTCAGACTGTGCTTGCAAACATCAGAAAGAGCACAAGGCAATATTCTGAAAAGCTTGCCAGAAGGCTAAAGAGTTCTGTGCCATGTGGAGTCAAGCCAATTGTTGAACAATTATCACAGATGATCATTTTGTAATATGGGGAGGAGTAGAGGGTTTGACCCAACTTCCAATGAGTAGCCCTTGTAGTAGCAAACTTCCATAATGATCCAATAACTATTCCTAGTATTCAACCTACATATTATCTCTTCTGGTTTTTAAACAACTCGTTAGCATGTCCGTACATGTTTTTTTATATCTTAACAAAAAGTTGCAACTGTTTGGCTCCTTCAGAAGGAGAGCAACTTACTTACTATTCATGAAATAATTTTTGTCTCTAAACAGTATTATGTTATATTATAATATGATATGTAAATCACTCCCCAACAAAAAGCAAAACATTTTGGATGCTTTACTGGCTTCATTCTCAGTAGGATATGTTACATTAAAGTTCCTTACTCTTCCTAACAAATTTAATTTGGATCCTAAATACACTGATCCCTTTTCACATGTCAAAGCTTTCAGACCTTTGACCTTGAGAGCTTAGATAGGCCCTCATCTTTCCTACCATCTTCTAAGATGTACAATGGTCCTCATTTTGGGCTTACTGAAAAGCTTCATGAATGTTACAAACCACATCGGAGATATCTTAGTTTTACAAATGTTTTGGTGTTATGGTGACAAAACCTATACATCGAAATCCAGGGGTGTGCAACTTAGGCTCCATGCCAGGGTGATTGTATTTAAACTCTTTAAGTGGCCAGCCTAAAAAAACTGACCTTTATCCAATTTTCGAGGACCTATTTGGAACACATCTACCAGCCAGGATGATCCCAATATACTATAAAGTGATTACATATCTGTCTTTGCAAGGTATACCTCTTTTATTTTTGGCTGATAATATGCTTTATTGTGGTGCTACTGAGTCCCATTTGGCAGCTCCTAAATAATTTGTTGCTTACTTTAACATCCAAACTCTTCTTTAAGTTGATTCAATCCATTCATCTGCCTATGCTCTGCCTTTATTAATTTATTTTACAATATCAGAAAAGTTTAATATTTGTTGGATTTAAATAGTACAGAAGTTGCAGTTTATGAGCAGTAAATAATGTCAGTTTCATTAGGGTTTATTGTGTATTCAAAAATGCAAGTCATTAGCATCAGTCCAGACACAATAGATGTGAAAAAGATTTGAACTTTAAGCTTGTTCACCTCAACATATTGAAAGGACAAATGTCTCCTTTTTCTACAAATCTTAAGGTAGACATGAGATGCTCAACTTTAGTTTTAACAAAAACACAGGAGACAACATTTATATTCCAAGTCAGAAGGTGTGAAAAGCTGGCACAGCCTTACTCGACATATTTTAAAGAGCCTTCTAACTGCAGAACTTTTGAGAGCTATAGATTCACTGTGATTTAATCCTACACAGTAGTTTATATATTTCTCCGACTTTCTTTCACTTGGGTCTTCTAAATTTATTCTAGAGAGTTTCCACCATTTATTTTTAGTCCATCCAATTTTATCTTCAGTCCTTTTCACTATTCTAAATGAAGCCCTAAAGCTTAACTACACAATGCAAAGAGAGCTCACGTTTGTAAGACTTAATGGCAGATGCCAGCAAGACTATCTTCCTTTAATCTAAAGTTTTAATGCGGATGTAATGGATTTTAGACTCAACCCAAGCTTGATGTCCCTGGCTGAGCCAGAACAGCCAAGTAAGTCATCAGTGCATATTTTAAGCAGGTGTAGATTCTCATAGGAAAAAGCAATAAATGGGAAGTAGTGTTTTGGAACTAGGTTCTCTGAGAGGGCCACTATTTTGTCGGATTTCACCATTAAATGGGCTTGTGAAAGTACAAGTAAGACTAATGCTGTTGTACTGCAAATGAGGCAACTGATCACAGGCAAAGTAGCCATTTAGTTTAGGTACTACTAATACAAAGATATAGGAAGGTACTGCTCAGTCAACAAAGAGTGAGCATGTCAGAGCTTGGCTCCATTTACTGCAGCGGATACTGTGTTTGTCCTTCCAATGAACATCACTAATTACTCTGAGGCACTTCTGTGTCACTTCCTGCAAAGACTTGACCATTTAAATATCCCTGAGATGTGTTCATTTGCCAATCCAATGTTATGAGCTAATCGTCACTAAACAACCTAAGGCCGGGCCTCCTCTCCTCCAAAGCACTGTATAGCTTAGAGAAAAGCAGAAACACAAAGGTACTGAAAATAAGACACACAAATCAGACTAGCCAAAACAATATGCAGAGAACCATAGATGAGAAACTGAAACAAAGATACTATTGGCCAGCAGCTATAGGCACTATATACACTTCTCAGATATTGCACTTCACTCTGACTCAAGGTCAGGGGAGGAGCAAAATGTGCACGAAAGACAGTTTCACATGCAAAGGAAGCCAAGAGCAGGTAAATGAGGCTCTTCCAGAGGTGGAGGTGGGGGTTTTTACCTCCTCCAACTTGGCTCTGGAGGCGGTGACAGGTAAGCCGAGCTGTATGGAGAACTGTCGATGTGAGCAGAAAACAGTTAAGGAATGATTTAAAAAAATAGATTTGCAGACAAAGTAGGGAGTATAGAGGAGCCAAAATATTGTGTGCAGGTGAGAGTTGTTAAACAACGGAAGGAAGGTGATAACTAGTACGCCCGATGTTAATGGTATTATCAGGATTTTGTCAAGGACTCAAAATTGCTCTTTTCTGTAATGCATTCATGCAAGCATTAAAAAAAACTCATTTAGAAGCTGAACATGGAACACCACGAGATGATTCTTTGAGCTAGCAGGCTCCAGGGAAGAACGCCTCTTTCATTAAAGGATTTCATTTCCATTTAAATAGATTACATGGAATGTGATGGTGAAAGTTTCAGGTGTGCCCAGGAGAGGAAATTGTGTGTTGAGCGGGGGGGGGGGGGGGGGTGAGAGGCTCTATCACCCAGAGAGTTCCAGGAAGTGGCATCAGGGCCAGGTGCTAATACTAGAATCACAAGGTAGGTCTTTACCCTTGAAGGGCCATGCTGTAGCATTGGGAGGGTCATAAAAGTATTACTCTAACAAAGGATAGGTCCACAGGATCAGATCTGACCTACTAAGAGCCATAGAAGACAGGCAATAAACAGCTATACAAATTCATGCCCTTGACGTTTAAGATTAACAGACAAAAGCCTCAAACTCAGAAAGAATAATAAATCAAGTTGTAAGACAGTGTAGTAATGGTGTAACCCAGAGAGAAGCAGAAATAATCCATGCTCCAACTGCCAAACAGCAGTTCCCCCAGACAGATGGAATATGCTCTTGAAACAATGACCCAGTGAGTAATAGCCAAAGCAAAAAAGTCAGTATAAGCAAAGGATATCTGACGCATATATCTCCGGAGAGGAGACATCATCCTCCGGGGATCTCTATGTACTCTCTCCACAAGACCATGGTGTCGTGTGCTGCG
This sequence comes from Pleurodeles waltl, assembly GCF_031143425.1. NCBI lineage: Eukaryota > Metazoa > Chordata > Amphibia > Caudata > Salamandridae > Pleurodeles > Pleurodeles waltl. The sequence goes on along the minus strand of NC_090451.1, from coordinate 638,676,117 downwards.
TGTCGAATCCAGAGGTGAGTGCAGAGGCCCCTAAAAGAAAATGAAATATTAAGATTTAGCAAGTACTAGCAGTAGCAAACAATCCAACAGACAGCATAATCAATGCTCCAGAAAGGCAGAAAATGATACCATTATTGAGGCATTGCGTCTTCATCTAGCCATCACCAACAGAGAAATGAGCAGACGTGTAGCTCGCACATCATGGTCCACCACTTCCTTCCAAGCTGGTAAAAGAGTGGAATCTAACTAAACCACCACCCCATCCACAAATTCATTCCAACTTGCTCAGACAAAACTGTGATGCAACCAGCACCCGGTGCCCGATCCAAACACACACATCTACCTACTGCAAAGACATTAACGCGCAAACACCCTTGGGACCATACCAAAACATGACCTATTGACCCTTAACTGCTAAGGACCACCAACCAGACCAGGTGGCAAAATCAAACCAATGCCCAGAGGAACATCAAAAAACCAACATCAACTGACCACGAACAGTAATGTCCATATATCACAAAGCTGCACCCAAAAATGCCACATATCAGAGTGCTGTGCACAAACATGCGCACCAGAGAACAGCTCCTATTGATCACCAGCGTAGACAGTGGAGAAGCACCCAACAAACATCAACTTTCACAGAAAAGCACTTTTTGAACAACTTTTACACACATCAGCACCTAACAAACAACACAATTTTTTCATGGACCCGCAACATATAAATGGCATAACCTACAAGGAGACACCCAACAAATACCACCTCCCATAGATTTGCATCATCACTACTTTAATCAGAGTGGTACCCAGCAAGCACAAATTGTCCCAAAGTAGCACCCAGTAAACACTACTTTGTATAAAACTCCCCACTATTCTCCCACACAGCAGCAGCAAACAAAGACGATTTCCTATGAGTAGTAAACAGCAAATACCACACCCCACAACAGGGTCTTTTCAAGGGCAAGGATATCTTATGCTATGGCCTAGTGTGCTACTAACAGACTGGGTCAAGAAGCAGAAAATGTTGGCCACAATTTCGGGGAAGAGGGAACAGCTATATGTCACTTCACTCCATATGGCACAATATGCTTGCATTATCAACTGTTACACAAATTTGGTCCCATTAAACAGTACCCCCTAGAGTTGTGTCTTTGCAACATTGAGTGTGTTTCCCAAAACATGTATTATCCTAGTGGATAAGTTAATAACACAATTTTAAGACAACAAAAAGATAAATAAAGGATGTTTAGATTGAATATTGCGCAAAGAAAACTATTTAGTCCGAGCATTTTTTTAAACAAAAAAATATTTTCCTTATTTACTACTGAGGAGGCTTGGTGATGCCTTATATAGTTGTCCAGAGTATCACAAACAAACTATTCGCAGGTATGAGTATTTCAATTCTTGTTGCCTCACTGTGATAGATCTTGCCACAGACTCTTAAACACATTATATATATGCAAATGATCAAGATGCAGCAAAAAAAAAGTGCTTGCCACTTTGAATGGCATGCAAGCCTGTTACTTTCTCAAGGCTGTAATGAGGAAAATAATAAAAAAAAAATTTTTCCAATGTTTTGAATACTTTAAATGTTATTTAAGGTGCCACGCTGAAGGTGAATACTCCGCACTTTTGTTAAAACGCATTTGCTCCTAAAGTTTATCTTTGTACTGTGAAAAGTGCATGTGTAGTGTGATGGACAGTAACATCAGAGGATATTAATTAACTTATATCCCATTTATTGGGCTTCTAATTCGTGAAAAAATGAACTCCTCCTGGAGTTGTTGCCATTAACCAGCATTTTCAATAGCAGGGCCCAACAAAGATCACTTGCCAAATGGTGACAACCATCACACACCACATGCCTGCACCTCATAAATGTCTTTCCCCATAGAGTGTCATGTACTGAAAATAGCTAATGTATAGACACAACCAAACAGCCTTAAAAAGAGCAGCACCCAACAAATATACCTTTTCAAAGAGTTTCATCCATCTAGCAGCATAACCAAAAGACCAGGGCCCAAAAAATACCAAATGCAACAGGGAAGCGGACAACAAGTATACTGAATAGAGCAGCAACAACTAAACATCTTCCAGCAGTGCATCTTCAAGACTGCTACCTATGGAAACACCAGAAGACTAGAGACGAACGAGTTACTTACCTTCGGTAACGACTTTTCTGGTGAATACATTAGCTACCTGTGGATTCCTCACCTAATGAATACTCCCATGGCGCCAGCATTCGACGGAAATCTTCTTCCTAGTCTCTGCACGTCGACGAGGTCAGTACCAACATTTTTTACGTGCATGAGAACAACAACCCAATGCAATGAAAGAGCAAGGCAACATCCCATAACATTGTAAAATACACCACATTGCAATAAAATGGCTGTAGATTTAATATAACTCTTTTTTTTTTTTAAACCAACAAATATATGCAAATCATGTATATACACAAAGATATATACAAATATATATACATATAATTATATACAAGTATCCATATATACAACATCTATTGCAACCTTGAAGACCAAGAGGAGCGCACTCAAGGATTACTTGGTAAGACCAGAAAGGCAACGGGGAGGCGGGTGGGACCGTGAGGAATCCACAGGTAGCTAATGTATCCACCAGAAAAGTCGTTACCGAAGGTAAGTAACTCGTTCTTCTGATGGATACAACTACCTGTGGATTCCTCACCTAATGAATAGAGTCCCAAAGCAGTACCACTCCCGGTGGTGGGTGCCGAAATGGTCAAACCAAGAAATCCTGCAGCACTGACCGTGCAAAATGGCCGTCCCTTCTGACCTCAGAGTCCAAACAGTAATGTTTCGCAAAAGTGTGAAAGGACGACCAAGTTGCGGCCTTGCAGATGTCGACCACAGAAACACCCCTGGCCAAGGCCGAAGTGGCCGACTTAGCTCTGGTGGAATGAGCTCTAATGCCATCAGGAGGATCCTTCTTTGCCAAAGAGTAACAGATTTTAATGCAAAGAACAACCCACCTGGAGAGTGTTCTCTTGTGGACTGCCTTTCCTCTCCTCTTGCCCACGTATCCGATGAACAGCTGATCCTCCAGCCTGAAGTCCTTCGTTCTATCAATGTAGAAGCTTAACGCCCTCTTTGGGTCCAAGCGATGAAGTCTCTCTTCCTCCTTTGAAGGATGAGGCGGAGAATAGAACGTGGACAAAGTAATTGTCTGGGCCAAATGGAAGGGTGAAACAACCTTCGGGAGGAAAGCAGCCTTGGTCCTCAACACCACCTTATCCCCATAAAAAGTTGTATAAGGGGGTTTTACTGATAAGGCCTGCAACTCACTCACTCTCCTTGCAGATGTTATAGCCACCAGGAAGACTGTTTTAATAACCAAATACCTTAAGGGGCAAGAATGCATAGGCTCAAAAGGGGACCCCATAAGGAAAGTGAGGACCAAGGACAAATCCCATTGAGGCATAACAAATGGTTTTGGAGGATATTTATTTAGAAGACCTTTCAAGAATCTGAGAACAATAGGGGATTTAAATAACGATGGTTGATCTGGAAGACAAATGAAGGCTGACAAAGCCGACAAATAACCCTTAATGGTAGCCACTGCACAACCCTTCTGCGCTAGAGACAGAGCAAAAGACAAAACGTCCGACAGATGAGCATGTAAGGGATCAATCTGTCTCTCCCCACACCACATAACAAATTTAGACCACCTATTAGCGTAGATAGATTTAGTGGAGTGTCGCCTGGCCGCTAATATAACATCCACTACATCAGGCGGGAGAGAGAAGGAACTCAGGTTGCCCCGTTCAATCTCCAGGCATGTAGGTGTAGACTCTGGAGGTTGGGGTGTAAAACCTGCCCCTGCGACTGCGAGAGGAGGTCTGCCCTTAGAGGGAGACGGAGCGGAGGGCACAGTGAGAGTTGGAGAAGGTCATAGTACCACACCCTCCTTGGCCAATCCGGAGCTATTAAGATGACTTGGGCCCGGTCTTGGCCAATCTTCCTCAACACTCGAGGAATCAAGGGTATGGGGGGGAAACGCGTAAAGCAACTGGTCGCACCAGGTTATCAGAAACGCGTCCCCCAATGCTCCCTGCACCGGATACTGGAGGCTGCAGAATAACGGACAATGCGCGTTCTCCCGAGTGGCAAACAGATCTATCCGAGGAAACCCCCACATCTGGAAGATTAGACAGACTTGATCTGGATGGAGACACCACTCGTGGTCGGCCGAGAATTGGCGACTGAGACTGTCCGCTCGTACATTCAAGACCCCGGCCAAATGATTTGCTACCAAGCAAATCTGATGGTCCTTTGCCCAGGAACATAGTCGAAGAGCTTCTCTGCAGAGAAGGTACGACCCTACTCCTCCCTGTTTGTTTATGTACCACATCGTGGTAGTATTGTCCGTCAGGACCTGTACCGACTGACCACGAAGGGAAGGGAGGAAGGCCTTGAGAGCCAGACGTACAGCCCGTAACTCTAACAGATTGATATGAAACATCTGTTCCTCTGGAGACCAAAGTCCTTTGATCTCCAGATCCCCCAGATGAGCTCCCCACCCTAGAGTGGAAGCATCCGTTATGACCGTGGCCACTGGTGGCGACTGCGCGAACGGGTTTCCTTGCGAAAGATTGTTGCTCGCAATCCACCACTTCAAGTCCACAGCAGCATCTCTGGAGATCTTGACCGCACCTTCTAGATCTCCCTTGTGTTGAGACCACTGCCTTCGGAGGCACCACTGAAGAGCCCTCATGTGCCAGCGAGCATGCGTGACCAACAGTATGCAGGAGGCAAACAGACCGAGCAGACGAAGGACCTTGAGGACTGGAACTACCGCTCCATTTCGAAACATTGGAACCAATTCCTGAATATCTTGAACCCGCTGAGGCGGAGGAAAGGCTCGATTCAATGTTGTATCCAGTACTGCCCCTATGAACAGGAGGCGCTGAGAGGGCTCCAGGTGAGATTTGGGCACGTTCCCCGAAAAGCCAAGGTCGAACAACAACTGGGTTGTTGACTGCAGATGATACGACACAAGCTCCAGGGACTTGGCTTTGATCAACCAGTCGTCCAAGTAAGGGAATACTGCTATTCCCTTCCTTCTGAGCTCTGCCGCAACCACTGACATCACCTTCGTGAAGACTCGAGGTGCTGAAGTAAGACCAAACGGAAGGACCGCAAACTGATAGTGCTGCGACCCTACCACAAACCGGAGATACTTCCTGTGTGACTTGAGTATCGGAATATGAAAATAAGCATCCTGCAAGTCGACAGACACCATCCAATCTTCTTTGTTCAACGCCAAAAGCACCTGTGCTAGGGTCAGCATCTTGAACTTTTCCTGATTGAGGAACCAATTCAAGATCCTCAGATCCAGGATCGGTCTCAACCGACCATCCTTCTGGGGAATCAGGAAGTACCTTGAGTAACAACCTTGACCCCTTTCCTGCTCCGGAACCAACTCCACCGCGCCCTTTGAAAGGAGGACTTGAACCTCCTGTTCTAGCAACAGGAGGTGTTCTTCTGAACAATAAGATGGGCGGGGCGGGAGGGGGGGCGGAAACTCCCGAAAAGGAAGGGTGTAGCCTTTTTCCACAATACTGATAACTCAAGTGTCCGTTGTAATAGTCTCCCACTTGTGGAGTAAATGCCGTAATCTTCCCCCTACAGGAGAGGAGTGAGTGGGAAATGGTGGAAGCCTAAGGCTGCTTTCCCTGCTGCACCCCTCCAGAGGACGAGGAAGAGGCAGAGTGCTGTTGAGAGGCTCCTCTGGTGCGGGCCCTACCTCTCCCTCTAAATGATCTATAGGGGTGAGAAGAGGCGGGTTGCTGGAACCTCCCCCGAAAGGAAGAGGAGGAAGAGCCACGCCCAAATCCACGAAACCTCCTGAAAAACCTGGAAGAGGCAGAGGTAGAAGGAGCTTGCAGCCCTAACGATTTGGCTGTGGCCCTGCTCTCTTTAAATCGCTCCAAGGCCGAATCAGCCTTTGCTCCAAACAGTTTGTCCCCATCAAACGGGAGGTCTAATAGGGTCGACTGCACGTCCGCAGAAAACCCTGAATTACGGAGCCAGGCATGTCTCCTCGCCACCACAGCCGTGCCCATCGCCCTAGCCACCGAGTCGGTCGTGTCCAGCCCAGACTGGATAATCTGGGTTGCGGCAGCCTGGGAGTCCGAGACAACATCCAAGAGTCCCTGGGGAAGCTCCGTAAAAGAAGATGAAATATCATCCATAAGAGCATGGATATATCTCCCCAGAATGCAAGTTGCATTGGTGGCCTTCAACGCCAAACTGCAAGAAGAAAATATTTTCTTGGATTGCGCATCCAGTTTTTTGGAGTCCCTGTCTCCAGGTACCGTCGGGAAAGATCCAGGCGCTGATTTAGATGAACAGGAGGCTTGCACCACCAAGCTCTCCGGCGTAGGGTGTTTTGAAAGAAAACCAGGGTCAGATGGTGCAGCCCGATATCTTCTGGCCACAGCCCTATGAACTGCCGAGGAAGATACAGGCTTCTTCCACACCTCCAACACCGGATCAAGTAAAGCCTCATTAAACGGCAAGAGAGGCTCCGCTGCAGCAGAGGCCGGATGCAGCACCTCCGTCAATAAATTCTGCTTCGCCTCTGCCACCGGCAAAGGCAGGTCCAGAAAGTTAGCCGCCTTCCTCACCACCGCGTGAAAGGTAGCAGCCTCCTCCGTATACTCCCCTGGAGATGAAAGGTCCCACTCAGGGGAAGTATCCAGCCAACTGGCCGTATCCAGACCATGCAGTCCATCACCAGAGTCCTCAACCTCTCCTTCCTCCAGGACTCGCTGGTACTCCTGCTCTTCCAAAAGACGGAGAGCACGCCTCCTTGAATGTAGTCTCTGCTCAATACGCGGAGTCGACATGGCCTCTGCCGAAGTCGAAGATCGGCGCCGATCTCCAGAAGCATCCGACGCCGCATCCGGCGCCACAGGCAGCTTCGGCGCCGATGAAGGAGCAGGACGAAGAGATCTTGGAGCCGATGGACCCACCGGAGTCACAGGACGAAATCCCGACGTCGACGGGATGGAAACCTCCGGAGCCAATCCCTCTGAAGCCACCGGAGCGGCCACCGGCGCCGACACCGGCGCCGAGCCCACATTCCCAAAAGGGAGAAAGGGCATAAAGGGTGCCGGCCGAAGAGGCGCAGGATCACCCAATGAAAAGGCCAAAGGCCCCGAAGGACCAGCCGGAGCACCTCCTGGAGCCATCTGCTGAAAGATGGTATACATCGCATTCAGAAATGCAGTACTATCGGCTCCAGGGGCGGGAAAAGCCGGATACTGAGGTGCCTGGATCGAAGGCGACCCCGACGCCGGCCTCGACGTCCGCAAACGCCGGAGACATCACAAGAGGCTGCATCACCTCAACCACAGACGCTTGTCCAGGCGAAGTCGGTGACGCCGGAGAGGGCAACGGCGTCGATGGATGCGGCGTGACCGTGGGACTTACCTCCCAAGTCCTCCGACGCCGAGCCGAAGGCGACCTCGAACGAGTCTCCTTGCTGGAATGACGCCGTGAATCTCTACGGCGCCGGGAGTCTCGATGACGCCGATGAGACCTTGGCGAGAAAGACTTTTTGTGATGTTTTTCCTTTCTCTTCGACTTCGCCAGGAATAGTTTAGCCTCACGTTCTTTGAGGGCCTTCGGATTCATGTGCTGACATGAATCGCAAGTCACAACGTCGTGGTCGGAGCTCAAACACCAGAGACAGTCGGAGTGAGGATCTGTAACGGACATCTTGCCCCCACACTCTCGACAGGGCTTGAAACCCGACTTTCTCTGAGACATTGTTACCGCAGAGAAGAACTACGCAGCAGAAAATACACTGTAACTACTAAAGTAACAGTAACTCCCTCGAAGATAACCGTTTTGAATGCACGGAAAAAAGGGAACTGACGTCGGCACGTCGGCAAGGACCTCTTATTGCCTGTATGATGTCAGACGGCGTCGCGTGGGCTAGAGTGACGTCCTCGTCGACGTGCAGAGACTAGGAAGAAGATTTCCGTTGAATGCTGGCGCCATGGGAGTATTCATTAGGTGAGGAATCCACAGGTAGTTGTATCCATCAGAAAAACTGTGTTCATCAGCAGCAAATCTCGTTCTCATTGCATGAGTAATAAGGATAAAATGTCAATATAGTGAGGCAAACATAATTGCACCGCCTGGTTCTCCAAACACCATTCCCACAACAGTGCCACCTCCAAAATTTACTTGCTGCACAATGACAACCAAATTAAAGGGGTGACCATATAATACATAAATGTTTGCTCAAAGAGTGGCACTGAAAAAATATATCACCTACACAGATCAGTAGCCAATACACACTACCTTTCACAACTGTAGCAATCACCAAATGCCTCATCACTAAGAGCACCAACCAACAAACACCAATTACCTCAGAGCATCACCAAAATGCAGAATCTTACCAAGACAACATTTGTATTCCCCACAAAACAGCACTGATGAAACTCATTTCCCCATAAAGAGCTCAATCCAAAAACCTATCTCCCAAAGAGTAGCACTGAAACAAACAGTACATCATAAATAGAGCAAATTCTAAGCAACTGCAACTCTATATGGCTGGCAACGGCTTCACAAGTAGATTGTCCCTAAAAACAGAAAGGTAGAAAATGTTTCCCTCTTTCGTGGAGCAGGAGTTAATCACTCAAATATTTTTCCATTACCCCGTCACAGAGTGGTATCCATCAAACACTACCTTAAGTAGCAGTAAATATCAAACATTACTCACCATAGAGTAGCGTCTAACAGAAGTGTTTGCTTGAAAAACAACCATAAACAAAATCCCTTCCCACCAAGTTGCATCCATCAAACAACACCTCCAACAAAGTGATACCTGAGAAACACCATTTACCACAGGGCAACAAGAAACTCTTACAGCGGACCAGACCATGACAAAAGCCTTTGAACAAAGAGGGACAAACTCATAATAACACAGACTTTGGAGTAAAAGAAAAGAAAGACCACCTTCCATAGCGGAGTAAATAACATGTACTGCCTCCCTCGAAGTAACTTCCAACAAATCTAAGTTTTCAGATCAGCATTCACAAAAGCACACTATTACATAGTAATATCAAATGCATCTTGCCACACAATATTCAACGTTTATCAGGTCTTGCAGAGTGGCATTCAACAAAAACACACTCTCAGAGCAGTGAAATTACCAGCTTTCCACAGACCGCCACTCAAAGAAACCTAAAGCTACCTACAATTGACAAACTGCTAGCTATTTGAAAGAAAACTAAAAAATACTGCCTTTCAGTGAAAGACAAGTGAAAAATACCCCCAACTCCCACCTACCAAAAACAGAAATCCTTTAGAAGCAACCACATAAAATAAAATCATCCATCAGGCACTACTTCCCACAGAGTAACGGCAGAAGCAGCTATAAGATATTGCATGTTTTATCAATTTAGGAAGATGTGACTGTCAGCAAGTCCTAGTCAATTTCGCACAGTAAGCAGCGCTGTGATACATGGTGTCGCACAATGCCATCACCTGAAACTCTGATGAGCTGTTCCCAATCTGGTTCACATTCGGCAGTGAGCCTCCATAGTAGGGTCCTCGGGTGTGGGCCAGTCTCAGTTTCTGTGCTTGCATCTGCATTGAAGAACAGAGACTTACTTTAAATAACATAAATATGGCACTGACTGTAGTTGTTAAGGGAAAAAGATGAAGTTTAAAATTAATAAAAACAAAAACACAGAACGTGTGACCATCTGAATTATTGCTCACAAGCACCAAGAACAGAGAATTAGAGGGTGTGATGTTATTCAGGAAAGGGAAAGGGTGGAGTTAACAAATGTGTCTGTGGTCCCTGTAGTGGAATAGCAAAGGGCATCAGGATGCACTGACAAAGATTGTGCGATCCCAGTGCTACATCATCTGATAGTGCTCCCAGTTAAGACTGTGATGCATTGACAGAGCTGATGACATCACATTCCACTGATACAAGTCAGGCAAAAAGTGTGATGTGAGAGGTCTATAGGTTTTTAGGACTTTAACATCACTGGATGCTACAGGTGGGAAGAGAGGCATCAACACGAAGCTGTAGAGACTATTACTAAAAAGGAGATGTTGGTGTGTGCTTATCATCAAATGTAGCTGAAGCTCTAACGGATCCCACAATTGGAATCGAAAAGGACTTAAGAGAAGGAATAGGATGCATTAAAAAGGGATGACCAAGTCCAAGAACTTCAAGAGCACTGGGTACTACAGTCAAGGGAAGGGTGCATTGAAAGAATTGACTAAGATTCCAGTACTCCAACGATAGAGTCAAGAGCGATGTGCTTTTGTCAGGGCTGCATATGCATCCTAGCACTGCAACAGAAAAGAGTGCCATATGTTACATATGAGCTGCATTGGCAGTACAGTAGAAAGTCCTTGCACTACAACTGTATTTTACACAGATGGTTAAGACTGAAATGTATTTGTACATTCTTACATCCCAGTACTTCAAAGAGGTTAGGAAGATCAGAACTTAATTTTATTGATACAGCAGTATGAGATTCTAGTTCTACAATATACAGGGAAGGATGTTCATTAGAATCAAGGTTCAATTGCTAGTACTAGAAAATAAAATTACAATACTGTACACTAAAGCCATACAAGATACTTAACTCCACAATGAGAGTGCACTGAAAGAGGTGTGAATGGACCACAGATGGCAACAGCACAACTAAAATAGCAAAATGTTTGCTGTGGATTTGGACATATGGTGGTAGGGTGTAAAAACACTACAACAGCATTGACCTAAAGTTCACTGTAGTATCTAGACCCTTTCTTGGCAAAATTCAGTAATGTAATACGAAATGGGGGTTAACCAATGGAAGCAGAAGATCTACATTAAGACAGAATAAAATAGTCTCCTCCTAACTCCATGCTGGTGTTTGGGTACAAATCCAAGTTTACTTCAACCCGTTATAGCTTGCTCTTTCCTAAAGTTCTTATGTTAGCTTTCCTTACTAAAGATGAGAATGATCAAACTATGCTTCAATAGGTCTCCTTCACTGAAGATGGAGTAGGCAAAATCAAAAGGGCTGCCCGCTCATATCAGCACTTGTGGTTACCGATTCAATTCTCATCTCGCTGATTTGATACACATGTAAACATTAGTAGTATCACAGCCTTTTAAATGTTGTATAGGTTGCATCACTATTGCTGCTTGTTGCGTATTTTCGTTATTATTTTTTTTATGGAGATGGAGTACAGTTTTGTCCTAGCTAATTTTCTCTAGGTACATAACTCAATATGAGGAATCCAAAACACTCACCAACATGTACGACACTCACATCCAACAGTGTACAGTAAGACAGGTCACACCACATAAACACATAACAAATAAGCTATATTGTTGCCTTTCATGTTACTCCCAACTACACTTGCCCCCACACACTATTAAACAGAGTACACCACACATCCCAAAGATGACACAAAGATGGCAACACCCGTTCTAGTCCCCCTCAAATCAATGTGTAAAGGATGTCTTACAAAATGAATAAACAATTGGTAAAAGTCCTCTAGCAGACTTCTCAGAAGCCAAAAACTACTCACTCACATATACCCCTCTCACTGACCATGACATTTCACTCAAGCTGAGATGGACCAGAACACAATATCCAGAATACATCCTTACAGGGCCAGTAGAATTGCATACTGAATCAAACACAGAGAGCCGATAAAGGTCTGCAGATACCACAAGTCTCACTAACAATTGAGACTTACACATTTAGTGGTCAGGTTGAGCTCTTACTTAAAGAGGGTAAATGTGGCACCTGCTCAGAAGAGCTAGTTTTATCACTGAGACTCTGATCGGAAAGCTGCTGTGTGATTAGCAAGTGTAAGGTGGTCTTCCTACCATAGGTAGTTTCTTCAAAAGTGCCATTCAGTTAATAGGAACATCCAGTTTAGCCTCCTTAAGTGGCGTGCCACCAATTTAGTGAAGTTTCAGTGTTATTTTATTTGGTTCATTTAGTTTTGTTTTTATCATTTCCCAGGTGTCACTTTACTTTTCAATAATGTCAAAGGTTGTGTGACATCACTTCCAATTCTTCTGATGTCACAAAAGAAGGAAAACTAGTTTGCACACATAATACTTTTCAAAAGTGGAGACATGGTCACGATACACTAACAGCAGACTGTGAGCTGCTCAGTAACATAACATGAATTGATGGAATTAGCAAAGAAAGTGGTGCTTACAACATTCCTTGAACACTATTCTCTTGTGTTAAGTGTGTAAATGGCACTTTATAGCACAAAGTGGAATAACAACCACCTGCACATTCCACTTTCAGTGTGCTCCGGATGGGCTGCACATATACTTTTCACTGTGGTAGCACTACCATTTTGTCATGGCAATTGCCGATAATGTAATATATTTAATGGTGGTATTTTGCTGTCCAATTGAGTTCTGCTTATTCATTTTGGTGAATTTTTACACTGGATCTGGAGAAGGCCTAATGAGATGTACAATTCATGGAGCATTTCGAAACAGTGCTTTTATGGCACTGAACAGCACAGTTAAAACCACATTTCGGAAAACAGATTCCAAACTATTTGACATTTCCTTTAAAAGTGACTTGTGAACGTCTTTAACAGTAGCAGGCAAAAAAACTGCTGAAAAATATATACAACTTCTACAACTTTGAAAGGAAGTAAAAGCTTGTTTTCAAACGCAGGCACAACAACTCCTCTTCTAAATGGACACAATATTCACAAAAGTAGTGCAAACATGGGAACGAATACAAAATTGGACCACTCCTGAGCGCCACATGAAGGGAAGAAAAAACCTCCAGCAGATGCACCATCTCCCAAATTGCGTTTGAACTAAGAACAACACTTATTTTCATAGCCTATGTCTGTACTAGTGACTCTTCGACCCTTTATGCAGAACCAGAACACCCCCTAAATCCCCCAAAAAGTTGAGCCACAGACTACATCCCCTCTCTCAAGGCCTCGAGGCTCTGCACTGAGTGGGCCCTGCTGCACTTGAGGGGTTTGTGCCATGTCAACTACAGCCATCATTTGATAAGGGCCCATTAAAGTCCCCATCAGGAAGCAGGATGTTCTCTTGAACACTGGGAAGGTTCCATGCATATCCACCACCAATGTGGTTGTACACCTATAGACTAGAGCATATTTTAAGTGTCTTTTTGCCTGTGGGCCTACATAAGTAATATTTTTCAGGAGTAAAACCAGAGCCTTGTTGCACTCTGAAGCACAAGCTGAGATGCAGGCTGTGGCAGCAAGCACCCTCAAAGATCTGACCAACAACCACTTTCAGGCTGCAAACAAAATGTGCATTTAGTCTACAGTTCAAGGAAAAGACACGAGCTGCCGCTCAGCCCAACAGTCAATACATTTACATTTGTAAATAAAAGTGTTAAAAATGTGGGTTTGGCTTTTCAGATATGTGGTTATCTGTTTATCTTCCCTTCCTTGTGTGTGGTTTACATCTGTTTGTTTTAAGATATTTTTTGTATGTTAATGGTTTTCAAACGTATTGCGATTTAAGATGGCAAAACGCTGCATGCTTTTTTAACTGTACTTTTGTTAATATTAACTCAATACCTACTTTATTTACTATTATTCCCAAACAGCATAAAAATAAAACCAAACATGAAAATTATCACCCTATATGGTTATTAAATGTTGATACTGAAATATTGTCCCCTTGTCTTGTTTGTTTTAGTTCTACCTCATTTATCACAAAATGAGGTATTTCGGGCCACAATTATGTTGATAGTAGAAAGGTGATTAATGCTGTTATACTAGCAAGGCATAATGCATAATATTGAACATATGTTAATCAAGATTAATTCTGAAGGAAGGATTATCAAACTCCTTTTTGATATTATGATGCAAGCACAAGTGGAGTTGAATTAAATAATATCACAAAAAGTTATCCTAAAAATGGGTAACTCTGCAAGGGTACCTACTTTCGGGTTCCCTCTGATCAGGTCTTGGCACCTTTAGGTTGCTTCATAAGAGAAAAGGAGGAACATTTATCAGGGAGTGGGAGAAAGTATAAAATATTATTGTGACATGCTGAGGTTTATGAAAATCCTGATAGCGTTGGTATTACCTTTTCAGAAACCAACTTATGCTTTGGGAAATCTCTGCTGAGAGATTAAATTGGTAGATAACTGAAGTATTACCCACATTAACCAGTTGTATCCAATCACATTTTAAGAACTGGACTATTAAATAGGTTTCAGGTGGTTTAAGTATCTGCAAATGTCAATATTTAGAAATACAGAATTTATGATGAGTAAGAGTTTTGGAGCAGTATTTAAAAACATTGAAAAGGAAGAATTACTATGGGATACATTTTAAATACATTTGTGGAGGACAGTTCATGAAATTAAATATACGTATTTTACATTTGCACCAGACCCACAGTTGCAACTGCTTGGTGCCAGGGGCAAGATCCCTGCAAACTCCAGGCAATTTATCATCATGGCCTTTTTGCTTGCCAAGAAGCAGGTGGTAATGTTCTGGATGAGTCGATCGGTCCCACAAATCAGGTACTGGATTCAGGACATGCTTTACTGAAAGACCAAACCAACATTTTTGCTGAGGCACACTTTCCCAAATCAAGACCCAAAGACTTCTCGAGCCCTCTCCAATCATACCTACTGACACAAGACTCAACAATGCACCTATGGGAAGCTATATCCTGCATTACTGCTTTGATGACTATGTCTCTATCAATGCATGTATAACACTGCACTGCTGCACCTGTGTTGTTCATATTTTGTTGCCTGTACTTTCAATATCCCGTAATGTTACAATATGCCAATTAGTCTGCACTGTCACTTGCTGTCACCATTAATACTGCACTTCTGCAATCATTTAATAAAATGCAATAATAAAAAGTGTATTTTACAAAAGTCCTTTTATCTTCAAAATATTACTTTACCTTAGAAAGTAGAGTTTGGATTCCATAAATTACCTAATAAGAAAATCTCTACGGGACAAAAGAAAGAAAAAGAAAATACTAAAAACATATTATATTTGCCCATAATGCATAGATTCCAACTCCCAGATTTAACATTTAGTCTAAGTTGAGACGTACACAAACGTATTTTAGGATCTTGGTATGGGTAACAGGAACGTTTAAAGGGATTTTAACACCTTTTGCTACATCTTCTCTTTTGGGATCTTCGATGACAAGGTAGATATTTAAAACTAACAAACTTTATTTGGCAATGGTATTTAGGTGGTGTGAATTTTTTTTTTATCATTTAAAAAGGCAAATATTCTTCTTGCTGTGCATTGCACTGCTTCCACCGTAAGACAGTTATTAGCAGGAAACTGAAAAGTGTGGTACTTTTATGGTAGCGCTCCAATCCAGAAAAATCCAGCAATACCAAAAAATTTGAGCAATTATGACAACATAGCTGGGTGTCTACAAGTATCCTTCACAATAGAAATGTCTGCTAAAGTATTACTTGTTAAACGTTTCAATTCCCGCACAGTCAATATAAGCTGGGAGTGCCAGGGTCAGACCAATACAAAACAATGAAAGCCAGATAAAAAAAAACAGATGTAGAATGCTGATGGATGACATGCCAAATTGGCTCCATGTTTGTTTAAATGCTTAAAGACTGCTGGTTACACATTTCTAAGATTCTAAGCTTACATCAGTGCTTTGTCCGGCATAAGCTATTCAAGTTTTGTATATATTCAAGACTTTGTGGAACCAGGAACAGTTAACATATCTATGTTACTTTATGGAGGAGGTGTGTTTAAAGTTGAATAAGACATTCATTTGACACTTATCCAACAAAAACTATTGCTTAGAATATATTGGATACCAGTAAGAACTGAAAAGCTAATAATATTATAGAAAACAACTGGGCTTTAAAGGTAGCTAATAAAATTATGTAACAGAAGTGGAAATCAAATTCACCACCAGGAGCACGGATTCAATAAAAGACCATGAATTACATCAAGAATAATGGCATTTTCTGAAACAACGGTTTCATAATATATTGGATTGAGTTCCTTGTGATGTTTCCTGTGATAATATGATTTCCTCATGTTTACACTCTCTAGCAATTACTTCACAGCGGACCTCTCGGGTTATAGTTTTTTCCTTCCCTTTTTTGTGTTAACATTTGCACGGTGTCCCAGTTTTACTATATATATTTTTTTCATATGGGATTTTCTTTCGAGGGATGGGTAAGTGCAGTGCACTTTATAGGATATTTGCATGTTTTTGAGACAGCGGAGCTTCATGGCGGATGCATGATGCTGCTCATTTATTGATATTTTCCTAGGTACGGGGATGAACAAATTGCTTCTAATAAGGTTGATACACTGTGTATATAACATGCATATATGGATGAGATATAATTATTGGGTCGTGTTACTGTGGTAGGCTAAGGTGCTATGCGTATGGTCACTTGACCTGGATTTCAGAAGTACCTGCCAGGGTAATGTGTTTATCTTTATATATGTATATGGGATACAGTATTATGCTTATGTTTATTTGCTATTAGTCAGTTGACTGTGTCACTTGTTATGTAGTATTGCTACATATTACTAGACCAGGACATAAAAGCTATCTGCTAGGAGAATTTCTCTAATATGTACTGAACATGAGACATAACATGACCTGTTGTGTATTTTGGTATGTTCCTTTTCTGAAACATTTCCTTTGAATTCTATCTAACAATACGAGGAAGTTTACTCATCTTATAATATGCGGTTAAAGCTCCTCCTAAACTGAGTGCAGCAATGCTGAAATTGGTATTATTATGCAAAAATTTCGTTTTTGATGCACGTCTGACTTTCTAAATAAATGCAAGTCTGCCTTCACATTTTAGGAGTGCACTGAGACAATTTGTCCCTCCTTTATGTTTAGCGACTATTTTTGTACTTAAAAATGGTGGTACATAGTTGCAATTCCGGCAGTGAGAAAGACCGAATGGTCGAAATGCGTTCCCTGTGAAAAAAGCTTTAGGTTAATGTAGGAGGCTGGCTTGGCTTATAGTGGGTACCAGATGGTACTTACACCTTGTGCCAGGTCCAGTTATCCCTTATTAGTAGATTAGTAGTGTTCTAGCAGCTTAGGCTGATAGAGGTAGCTATAGCAGAGCAGCTTAGGCTGAACTATGAGACATGCAAAGCTCCTACTATACCACTTATATCATATAGCACTATATCACAAGAATCACAATACTCAGAGTTACCAAAAATAAAGGTACTTTATTTTAGTGACAATGTGTCAGAAATATCTCACAGGATATACTCCCTTAGGAGGTAAGTAAAATACACAAATACTGCAAAGACCACAACTGACTGCAAAGCACTGAAGACTGATTCCTGGACCTGAGGACCTGCAACGGAAGGTGACCAAGTCCAAGAGTCACGAAAGTGTCCAGGGAGGGCAGGAGCCCACTAAACCCCGGATGAAGGTGCAAAATGGCTGCCTCCGGGTGGAAGAAGCTGAAGATTATGCAACAACGGAAGATGCCAGGAACTTCTCCTTTGTACAGAAGGTGTCCCACGGTGTGCTGGAGGATGCAGAGTTGTTTCCACGCAGAAAGACCGCAAACACACCTTGCTAGCTGCAAAGGTCGCAGTTGAAGAAAATGGGTGCTGCCCGGGCCCAGGAAGGACCAAGCGGTCGCCCCTTGGAGGAGGAGACAGAGGGGGCACTCAGCAACACAGAGAGCCCACGCAGAAGCAGGCAGCACCCGCTGAAGTACTTGAACACGGGTTCAAGAAAACTGAGCACGGCGGTCGTTTCAACACTACAAAAGAGGGTCCCACGAAGCCGGTCGTCAACTCAGCGAGTTGAGCAATGCAGTACGGAGTGCTGGGGACCTTGGCTGTGCTGTACACGAAGGATTCCTAGCAAAAGTGCACAGAAGCCCTAGCAGCTGCAGTTCACGCAGTACACAGGATTACTGTCTGGCGTGGGGAGGCAAGGACGTACCTGCACCAAATTTGGACAGATGGACCACTGGACTGTCTGGGTCACTTGGATCCAGCTCCTGTGTTCTAGGGACCACGCTCGTCACGATGAGAGGGGACCCAGAGGACCGGTGAAGTAGAAGTTTGGTGCCTGCGTTAGCAGGGGGAAGATTACGTCGACTCACAGGAGATTTCTTCTTGGCTTCCAGTGCAGGGTGAAGGCAGACAGCCCCCAGAGCATGCACCACCAGTAAACAGTTGAGAAAGCCGGCAGGATTAGGCGCTACAATGTCGGTGGTAGTCTTCTTGCTACTTTGTTGCAGTTTTGCAGGCGTCCTGGAGCAGTCAGCGGTCGATCCTTGGCAGAAGTTGAAGAGGGAGATGCAGAGGAACTCTGGTGAGCTCTTGCATTCGTTATCTGAAGAGAAACCCACAGGAGAAACCCTAAATAGCTTTCAGGGGAGGATTGGCCACCTAGTCAGGTAAGCACCTATCAGGAGGGGTCTCTGACGTCACCTGCTGGCACTGGCCACTCAGAGGCCTCCATTGTGCCCTCACACCTGCATTCAAGATGGCAGAGGTCTGGGACACACTGGAGGAGCTCTGGGCACCACCCCTGGGGTGGTGATGGACAGAGGAGTGGTCACTCCCCTTTCGTTTGTCCAGTTTCGCGCCAGAGCAGGGACTGGGGGATCCCTGAACCGATGTAGACTAGCTTATGCAAGGAGGGCACCCTCTGTGCCCTTCAAAGTATTTCCAGAGGCTGGAGGAGGCTACTCCTCCCCGGCACTTAACATCTATTTCCAAAGGAAGAGGGTGTAACACCCTCTCTCAGAGGAAATCCTTTGTTCTGCCTTCCTGGGACTGGGCTGCCCAGACCCCAGGAGGGCAGAAGCTTGTCTGTGGGTTGGCAGCAGCGGTAGCTGCAGTGAAAACCCCAGAGAGCTCGTTTGTCAGTACCCAGGGACCATGCTGGAGTCCCGGGGATGCATGGGATTGGCACCCCAATACCAGATTTGGCATGAGGGAACAATTCCATGATCTTAGACATGTTACATGGCCATATTCGGAGTTACCAATGTGAAGCTACATATAGGTATTGACCTATATGTAGTGCACGCGTTTAATGGTGTCCCCGCACTCACAAAGTCTGAGGAAATAGCCCTGAACTATGTGAGGGCACCTTGGATAGTGCCAGGGTGCCGTAACACTTAATAACTTTGCACCTAACCTTCACTAAGTGAGGGTTAGACATATAGGTGACTTTTAAGTTACTTAAGTGCAGTGTAAAACGGCTGTGAAATAACGTGGACGTTATTTCACTCAGGATGGAGTGGCAGTCCTGTGTAAGAATCGTCTGAGCTCCCTATGGGTGACAAAAGAAATGCTGCAGACCATAGGGATCTCCTGGAACCCCAATGCCCTGGGTACCTAGGTAACATATACTAGGGAATTATAAGAGTGTTCCAGTGTGCCAATCAGAATTGCTAAAAATGGTCACTAGCCTGCAGTGACAATTTTAAAGGCAGAGAGAGCATAAGCACTGAGGTTCTGATTAGCAGAGCCTCAGTGACACCGTTAGGCACCACACAGGGAACACACATTCAGGCCACAACCTAGGAGCACTTGGGCCCTGACTGGCAGGGTCCCAATATAAAACACACTGACAAATAGGGTTTTCACTATGAGCACGGGGTCCTGGCTAGCAGGATCCCAGTGAGACAGTAAAAACACCCTGACATATACTCACAAACAGGCCAAAAGTGGGGATAACAAGGCTAGAAAGAGGCTACCTTCCTACAGTTAACAAGCTTGATCATGGGGTGCAAGCAGTTTTGTGTTTTGAATCTCAGATGCAAGCTCTTCCATATATATATATATATATATATATATACACACACACACACACACATATATATATATACATACATACATATGTGCATATATACATACATATATATGTATATACATAAGACTATTTAGCTGTGATGCTTAACATTCAAATTGGTTATGGACTAAACTGTCATACTCAATATATTTTTACTTACTTTACATAAAATATATCCATTGGTATGACTTCTCTCATATTTTTATGCATTAGTATACATTAATATATTTATTTACCAAAAAATTGAACTTTATTTACAGTTCAGTTTAACTGATGCTCACAGCGAAGGATTACACATGGCCAGACAAAGGCTTCACCTACACATATCAAAGCACATATTGTCATCCTTACAAGTTTTTCGCTGTTTATTAATGGCAATGCATTCTCTTTACAAGGTGCCTGCATTGCCCTCAGGGCTATTTAGGATACCGGACAAGCCTTGATCTACATGAAATAATAATAATACCCACAAAATGGCACCCTCTGCTTGAGATTAGCACCATTGCTGCCCATCATATAACTCAGATTGGAGATACATTTTTCTCTGTTCTGTCAGACAACCTCTGGAAAACACTGTCAGTAAAGAACAGCAATATCAGGATGATCTGGAATTCAGAAAGGTGGTAAAAACTTAAGATCCATTACCATAAACATCACAGAACCAGTGCCAAAAGCTGACTTCACGCATGAAGGAGGAATCAGTCACCAACACAAACAGCATGTGTGCATGAAGATACACATACATACACAAAGATAGTTTGTGTATGTGTATAGATACACATACATACACAGATATATAATGTATGCATATATGAGAATATGAAACTGAACCTCTCACTTCCCTTACTTTTGACATACAGTTAAAAATTTGCAGCAGCATAACAGGAGTACCCATACTGTTCTTACACACAACACTATTCTCATACACCTCACACTATAAACTAACTCTACCGACCACGCCCACAGAGAAGTGCTGTTGGGGTGCACCAGAGGTATGAGGCGGTATGTAAATGCCACTTCAATACAGTCCAATTTATCTGCACAATGATTCATCACTGCTATAATCAGTGTGAGGTAACTGCAGTGTTAACCTCCCAGCTCACCACTCGCCTGCTCAGTTGCTTGGATTGCTCTTCTTTAATAAATATGATTTCAGTGGTCTTCTACTGACATATGTTCTTACCCCCATTTCACTTTACATCTCTTAACTGCTAATGCCGTAATTCTAGACAGGAGGCATTTCTTTTTAGAGAGTTCTGAGACATAAAACTGTCCATAAATTAGTGAACATATGCAAGCTATGAGTCAGTGAAAGACAGTCTACTTGTGCCTAGGGTGTTGGGAATGTCTGGAAAACCATTATTTAACCTTGTATGTATGTCTAACTATGCCCTGGGCAACTTCATCATGTATATCATACAAGATTAAATTAGTGGTCACTATAAGCAAGATTATCAGAAGTGTTCACCTAAGTGCATCTGGCACAATTGCCAGCAGTAATGCGAAAAAAGGTAATAATATTAGTAATAAGTCTCCCCAACGCCACATGATTTATCACTCAAATATCAGCTGTAAATATATTTTGAAAATTCAGCCATTTTTCTCCAGTCAACAGCTTATTACTTAAACTATACACATTTTCATCTTGAAGACAACCTTTTCAATTTAATTATACTAACATCAATTCAACCAATCAAAAGCGTCTAATTTGGTAGGCTAGGCAACACACAGAATAGCTGCTTACAGGTAGCTGGCAAGCCACCAGTAGCTCACTAGCTACTCGTTGGAGAAGCCTGCTCTAGGGGGTTGCTAGAGACATCCCAAACCAAAGGAGAATCAAGACGTGACCAAGTGATAGAAAATGCATTTTGCACCAAGGAAAAAGATCATAAAACAATAAGCATATTTGAAAGTAGGACCTGGGTGATTTTCTGACTTGGAAAAATTAAAAATAAAGCAGTATGGGAGTGGGTTCCTTGGAAGGCACACATCAAACCAAGGAAGAATGAAAGCCTCTGGGGTGATGTTGTGCATGCAGCAGAACATAGATGAACGTCAGGCTCCATGTCCAAATGACACTGAGGAAGGCCACATTCATTCTCCTGTTATGCTCTTTCTCCTTTTCAGTCCCTCTTAATTTGTGAGTGCAGTATAAGGACTACACATATATCACAAAATCAATCATCACAGTATTGTAAATAGTACTTGAAACACATTTATTGGCAGGAGAGCGTTTAATGTTACAGTACTAACTGTATAATAAAGCTACAGTGAAATGCTCCAAGTAAAAAAAATAGAATTTATGAGCAGTCAGAAGGGTGACACAAAAAGGCAATAACGAAATAACAGAAAGTAGGGACACCACCAAAAATTATTTAAAATATGAGAGAGAATAAGGGGGCGCTGTTGAACCAGTCACGTGAGTGAGAGGCAGAGTAAGGAAAAAGAGAGTATGTACAGCTTCATGAAAAATAAGAGGTAGAGGTTGCTGAAACCACGGATACGTTTGAAAGTCAAAAATGAAGAAGATGAGGTGAGTAATAGGGCAAAGACTGAAAGACAATGAACACCTGAATTACAGATGCAGTGTAAGGGAGCAGGTAAATACATAAGGAGAGCAACAAACAAGAACAGTACTCTACAGAACAGAAGATCGAAGTTCAAATGAGGGTTTTAAAACCAGAAATAGGCACGCAAATGCAGATTTTGAGTATGGAAAAAAAAGCAGGAAATGTTAAATGTGAGTGACTATTCACAAATGCTGAAAAGAATGAAAGATTAGATTACAAAATCCAGTTAAGATTATGAGCTGAGAATGAAATAAAAATAATAGCCAAAAAACATGGAAATGTAGATAAGAGCACTAGGGCAAGGAAACAGGATATCTCAATTTTGTCAGTACACGAGAAGAGAAATGATTCATTAGAGACTAGTGTTCTGTAGGGCATGAATGAGGGAAGAAAAATAGATGAAGAGTTGTGAATCATCTGACAGGAAAGTAAAGAAAGCAAAGAGGTTAAAAGAGTAACAGTGGAAAGTGTGGGCTAGGAAAGCTAGGGTTCTCCATAAAGTTATCCAGATGAAGAAGAAAGGTTTGCCCAAGAAATGATTCAGGCTAAAAAAAAAAGTAAGAGAATATGATAGGAACATCCACAAAATCCAAAAGGGGAACGGACGGTCCACTGTGTCCAAAGTGGGAGAGAAATTAAGCAAGACAAACAGAGGGAGATGAATTATTGAGTGCAGAGTCAAGATGATTATAGACTGCAAGCAAAACACTCTCTGTAGTACAGAAAGGGTGAAGGCCACACAGTAAAGATGGACGAAGAGAATTGAGAATCTAAGAAGAATCTAAGAAATGAGAAAGTTAATTAGTACAATATGTTGCAGGAGTTTAGTGACACAAGGAAGAAGATAAACAGTGAGGGCATTAGAAAACAGTAAGGGGCTTATGGTACGTTTTTTTCCAAAGTGGGCAAAATAGAGCGTGCTTTTATGTGTCCAGGAAATAACCAGAAAAGAATGAAAGGCATTCTAATACCATGAGGAATGGAAGTATTAAGGGTTGGAACTGGAGTTCTGCGCATCCCATTAGAAGGTTCAGCAGTAGTGTTAGCACGTTAAGAGCAGAATAAAGTTTAGACTCTGAAACTGAATCAACATAAGAGAAAGTTATAATAACTGGAGAGAGTGCGGTGGTAATGCAACCGTAAGTGGTGAAATGACCCCCACCGCCTCAAACGACCCAAACGACCCAACCTACTATTACTCCACACCCACCCCCATCCTCGATACCCTTAAGTCTGAGGTCAGAAAGCTATGGGTGGTCTAGGACAGCAGTTCTTTACCTGGTATTCCAAACATACTCTGGTGGCTGTGACTGTTTAGAAACGTAAATACTATTAACAGATTATTAAAGTATATAAACATAAAAAATGTCAAACTGAACATTTTAGACAAAGATGGAAAATGTGAAGGAAATGGAAACTGGAGGCTAAAAATTAGTTTGGTATCTATAGCCTGATTCAAAGGAGCAGAAAGAGAACAGTAACGAGAACCTAGTTTGAATGATTGGTGGTCTCAATAAAAGCGCTGGCATGTGCCGACAAAAAGAAGATATATTGATATTCTAAGGTCTAGAGTATTGCTTTCTCTTTTAGAAATATAGCCACATTTTGATAAGCTCCAACATTTCCAATAAAAAGCTGATTTCTGTACGTTTTAACTAAACTATTTCATACTTTGTGTATTTGTTTGATGTATTCTTTTTTCTGTATTTTTGTGTTTGGTTTTGAGGTTCAAACAGAAATTGCTTGGGACAAGTTTTCCTCTTTCAATAGTCATTCAGTGGAGGGCCACAGAAGTCAAAAATTAAAGAACCATAGAAGTAGGACACCAACCTGAGCCTCTTCTCACAAGTAGAAGCAACAGTCAAGTTCACTTTCTATTAACAGTAATGCCTCGAAAAAGTTGTTCTGTTCACAACACAAGAAGATCACTGTCTCTTCGAGGTACAATCTTACAAGTCAGTAAGGGGTCATAAAAGTGAAGAGAATGCTGGAATTTAGAAGAAAAGGAAGAAGAAAGTTGTAAGAAGAATAGGAAATGGGACAGGGAAAAATAGGGAAATGAGCTGAATATAAAGTCAAAAGAGGAACTTCATTTGTGTGAGGAAAGAAATAGGAGCTCACAGAGATGATGGTATTAGGATCAAGAAATGGGAATGGACTATTAATATGAGTGAAGAAAAGTAAGAAGATCGAAAGCCCTCAAAATACAAAAACAATGTGAAATGGGAACATTAGGAAGCCCACGTAAAGTACATGGGTTTGTATAGAAAGACAGAAGACCACCATGGTGGTGGGTAATCAGTAATAACAGGATATGGGTGAAGGAAACACAAAATGAAATTCAAAATGGAGTAAGGGTCAACGAAGGGAGCTGGTGGGAATGCAAGATTAAACAAAATGATCATTATTTGGCCTTGGCTATATGGGTAAGAACTAGGTTATTTTCCTGCGCTTTCTGATATCTCTTTTTCTTGCAGTTTTCATTTTACTGCCATTGCTTGTTTAGGCAATTATATCATCTACTTTCTTCAGTTTATTATTTTTTTTACTTTTTTCCTATTTTCTAGCTTTCTCTCTCAGAGAATTATGTTCCTGGATGGACAAGTCCTGCGCTCCTTTAGTGCAGCAACAGGCCGGGGAAAAAGGGAACTGACTTCAGCCGCTATTGTCAGTCCTGGTGAATTTTTGGCAAGCTTGCTTAAATTATGATCTCATGTTTACCCTATTAATGTAATCCATCATAAAGAAATTGAAGCAAATGCATAGACAAGTCACTTTGAGGGCACAAGGCTAATCCCAATCCCAATAACCAATGGATAAACCACTAACCTGCTGCTTAGCATAAAGCACTTGAATGCCTCCTCAAGGGTTGTTAGTGCTACATGAATGTAATTACAATAAATTACAAAATAATTGTTAATGCACCATACCTAACAATTTATGGATGCTCCTAAAACACAGCTCTTACCATGAGGAGCAGACATGAGACAAGCCGGGTGCCTCAGTGGAGAAGCTGTGTTCACAGCATTGATTTAGAAAATGTAGAGAAGGAGCTGTCCCTAATGGAATTACACCACCCACAGACTGAAAAACAACTGTAAGAGGAGTCTGATAAGCAACTGTTCTCTGCGGAGCTGGCTAGTGACACACTGCACCAAAACAAAAAGGCGCCATTGAGCTGAAAGTGAAAAAAACAATGCCCTAGGAGCAGTTCCTTTTTCTTCTAGAGGAAAAAGGGGAATTTCGCAGAAGCACATTATGTTTACATGTCATAATGCTTTATTTTGCTGTTGTATATTCACAATATGATTAAGAAGTCCTCCTAATGGGTTCAGATAAACGCAGCCCTGGGTCAGGGATCGTCGTGGCAGAGTGTGGGGGGCAGAAGAATCTTCCTTCTGGTTTCCTTCTTCTCATACCAGAGTTGTTTAGTTTCTTCTTCTAAGGGAAATTTTGTGCACAGGAAGCAGGCAGGAAGTGACACAGCACTTACCCACGCAGCTGAGGTCGAGAGAGGAGCCCATCGTGCAAGTAGTGACACCGTCCATGTTGACTCTTTTACATTGTACAAGACATATGGGTGAACTTAGGTGACTTTCCCTATGACCTTTCTTCAGGAGATTCTCTACACTTTCCTCTGGGACCCATTAGAACTATTGCAAAAGCCGTGATCTAGCCATATTAGAAGGAGTTTCCCCGATGAGAGCTATTTGGTGGCTGGTGAACAAAAACTTATGAGTAACAGTTGCAGTAAAGAAAGGAAGAAATTGATAGCTTAAATTTAACACTGGTATCGCTCTTATAAATAAAATATCTAGGTCAAACAAGATACCAGGTGTTTGACTACACAAACCCCTAAAAGGTGGTTATGACAGAGCATCCGACAGCATGAGCAAGACAACTTCCTACATCCCTGTTGCTGAACCTACTAGGTCAAGTCCAGACTTAAGTGTCTCAAAGGCAGGCATGTATTGCACACCCTTAAGCATTCTCTGCTTACACTACCAGTGAGTTAAGGTGGTTCACTTTAAAGCTTTTTGCTCACATGTACAATTTTAATCAAGAGAACAGGGACCCACGCTGCACATCTGTAGTCAAGGGCAGGTATTCCGGTTTCTGGATTCCATTTTTACCATCTTGCACATTTATGGACAACTGCATCTTCTCCAGGCATCTTGGCTGACAATAAGAAGCAAGATATCCAGGATACATGAGAGCACTGCTAAAGAACAGATTTACGCTCAGCACACTTACCATGAGCAATCTTCCCCACATATCATTAAATGGGTTCTATACTCCAAGAGCAGGGCAAAGTTCATATTGAATGGCGACCAACTTCCATGCTCTCCAAATGATTTCAAAATGGTACAAATCTGGCTATTAGTGACTTTCCTATCTGTGGGTAAATATAGTGGTCTTCCTGGAGAGGGAATAGATGCATTTTCATCAATGCTATCTACGCCATACTGGGATCAGTGGATCAAATGCTTCTTCAATGGACCAGTTTCTCATTTCTGTTGCCGCAGTGAGTATTTCATTAACAAGCTTTTTAGTGGATGTGGATCCATATCCACATGGAAGGAGCCACATTCGGTTCAGTATTCTAATCACAGTATTTGTATCCACCAAAAAGGATTGTCCATCGCTGTAGTGTATGCATACCAACTCACCTGTTCAGGCTAATCTGAGCAGCTGGAAGAGCAATGCCTTATTTGACCCAGATAGTGCCCTTGCTGTGTCTGACGATTTTTTTTGTTACAATGGCAAATTTAAAAAGAAAATACATTATCCATTTGTTAATACTGTTGAAAATTAAATCAAGGGAGAATCCTGAAAGGCCCTTTGAGAACTCTCATTCTCCAGATTTAATCTAGTAGAAGTAGTAGATGCTAAAGTGGACACTGGTGTTATTTAATAATTCTAACATATCTGAAGATGTGCCGGATGAATTCTCGAATCATTTAAAAAGGGGAGAAAGAGTCAATGCTGTTGGGGTCCTTTTTCTGCTTCTGGGAAATTTCCTCCTCATGGGTCAGTGAATAGCCATGCAGATGGGTGAACAAAGCTTTTGTGGAGATATCATGACCAAGAAAAACACATCATAGATATCTTGTTTGGACTTTGGTGGGTGGAATCAAGGCCAAATGTGAACAAGTGGCTTCCTCTGTAAGTAACTGTCTGTAATTGAAGGGTGAAACTGAGACCTTTGCACACCTTCCTCAATTAAACATGATGAAACAAAGCAATTTGTTGTTTGTCCTCTATGAGAATGACAATCCACTAGAACAAGGAGTATGTAGTCAGCCGCCACTCAAAGAACACACCTAAAAAAAAATACATTCTCTCTCCTGGAGCACACACCAGCTAGCCACTGAGAGATTTTAGAATCTGCTAAGGATGGTGTGGCATACAACAGAGCCACAAGCACCAAAAACAAAACACAACACTTCTCACTGGAGGCCCTATATATTGATAAGCAAACATGAGGAGCAGGCACAAGGGAAACTCTTATGTCTGCAGACAATATTTACCATTCACATTTACTAAAGGATAAATCGAAATTTTAAGTCTTTTTTGACTTTGTAAGGCACTGTGTCAATGTAAGAGATGAATGTCTCTGCACAGTCTTTAGAAGTTGTGTGTATCCTAATAACAATCATTTCTAAGCTATATAATACAAACTGAATCATTTGGAACTTAACAATAAATCTTTAATACTATAATATTATCTAACTTCCAATAACAAAAGATTGAGTTAAATACTTCAAAGTTTCAAACTCCTGTCTTGCAAAGTTATTAAAGGGGGCATAACTGAGCTATTTTACGAGTATGATAGCATCGATCTAGCATACGATATCTGCAACAAAGGCATAAACCCACTGGGCCTTCTTAAATAAAATGGAAGTCTGTGAACTTCATTTATATGTCATGTTTAGCAGCAGGCACATGAATTATCCACGTTATTTCAGGATGATTCAGACTTGTGATCAGAGAGCATGCACAGACTTCCCGGCTATTCTTTCATGAACTGTTACATATCATTCTCAAGTTTTTGTTAATTATGGCTTTATGTAAAGGACCACATGACTTTCCTAAGCTGTTCTCTTTACATCGTGCTAACAGCTTCCAGTAAAATAGCACTCCACAAAAATAGAAATAAACACATACAGAGATCTATGGAACACAAACCCAGCTAGAGCTACATAAGGCTGGACGAAGCCAGGGTGCCTGATATACTATTAGCAATCATGCAGAGTGAAGCACAATGTTTGTGGTTTCCGAGTCGTATCATGTGGAAATGTAGTGTTTTCTGAACTGGTGGTTTCTCAGCTTCTCTCTGAATTACACAACGGTTGGGACAGTTCTCGTTTGATAGAGGTGTTATTCAAGATCCTGAGAGTCTAGCTGGAGAAAGCATGTTTTCTGATTATATATTTTTAAAGAATTATTGTGAACTGTTACTTGTGGGATGTTGTCTTACTAAGGTAGTTTTTTTCATTCCCAGGCATGCAGAGGAATCGGTTCTGGTGATTTTGTAGGTGATGCAGCTGGTCTTGAACATGATGCATACGTATGTAATGACTCAAATGGAAGGCAAGTAAATAAGTCAAGTAGATACAGTCATATAAACTGACGCTTGCAACAAAAAGTTCACAAACTGGCAACACAAAATGCTACAAAAGCCAGAGGTGGATCATAATAACTAGTGTTTTAGCCAGAACAATTCTCTAGGTTGAGGCTTAATACTAAGATATCACTCTGTCAATGATGGAAGCTCTGGCATAGTTGACCGGTTTGTCTGGGTCCTTGGATAGGGCTCTGCCAGAGAGTTTGTTATTAGTTGAGGGAGGTAACTGCCCACATCGGGTAATCACAATCCCAGTCAAGGTGAAACACTAAAGTCACTAAATAAACTTCAGCTCAGCCCCCTGGTAGCTATGGCACAAAGCAGACATTCTTAACTCATAAACTAAGATATTCTTAACTTAGTTGACCTGCAAAAGAATTTTAAAAAATCCACAAAAAGAATTAGAAAAATAGATTGCATTTTAATAAACAAAATGATGAAAATCCAATAACTGCAACTAAAGATACCGTAGAAATAGCACCAAGAAGCAAAAAGTGCCAAAAAGTCAATGGTCATGTTAGAACAAGACGTAGTAGGAGCAACTGCAGAACAGGACGCACGTGCAATTGGACACTGACTGTAATGGGAGGCAGATCGATTAATCAGGTTCAGCCTGGTCAAAGATTTACCCTTCGGACTTTAGTCCTTCCTGAAAGTCCCAATTAACCACAAGCTTACACTTCTAAAGCCCTTCCAGTACTTCATGCAGAAACTCACGGGGTGGCAGGCAGAGTCCAGTGCTGGTCCAGTTGCTACTGATCAGCTGTGCAACTAGGGGGAAAAGCCTCTTGGGGCCTGTAGTATTCCTGTAGCTTCAACAGGAGGCCAGCCTTATAACCCTTGGAATCTACTTCTTTTCCTGGGTACAAGACAGAGAGAGAGCAGGTCCAGTCCTCCAGCGCTCTTCTCAGGTTGCAGACAACAGGGTCAGTCCTCAGCTAATCTTCCTCAGGTCCAGTTGTATCCTGGAAGGGTGGGGGGGTGGCGTTGAGATTCGACATTTATGCCTGGCATGAGATAGTGGGTGGGAACTAGAGGTGGGCAAGCAAACAAATTAACAGGGAGAGCAGAGTCAAGGATCTGGTTTGGCTCTAAGAGCCCTTGCAAGCGAAGGAAGTGCCCTGGAAATGTTTGCTGTGTAAATCATACATCCCCACCTAAAATATGATATAGACTCTTTATATATTTTTTTTTTAAAGTGTATTCCTTTAACATGTAGAAGCTTTGATATAAAACATCACATTCTAGCACCACACTGAGAGGTACAAATTAGAAGTGCTTTTTTTAAGTATGAACCATTAGTGAACTAAGAGGCAAGACAGTTGTCATGTAAACCCTGTATCTGGGTCCAGATTATAAATAGAGCAACATTATAGACTATTAAATAAAACACGATATGATTTTGTATACTGATATTCTGAGCTTACAAACTTGAAAGTGCTTTCGTATGTGATTATAAAGAAAGGTGAGTGTTGGTGAAAACATATTTGCCTAAGATCACACAATTAAGCAAGGGATCTGCAATTTATCCAAGTATTCTGGTTTCTCTTTGTACAAACCAGGCATTAAGAGGGTATCTCTTTGTCTTTCCTTTTTTTTTTTATACATTAGTTTTACCTCTTTGTGCATTTTGCTGCAGTTTTTTAAAGTGCAAACTCGCCTGAAGGCATCTGAGCACCAATTACATTACATAAGGTCACATTCATTGTTTATACGTGTGAGGAGATTAAGTGATTCGCCCTGAATCACAGGATGTTCAGCCAACAGAGAGACTCAAACCTGGTTCCCCAGTTCCAAAGTCGACAGCTCTAGCCGTAATGTCACTTCCCGGGTAAAGGGAGGGTGGCAGGCAGAAGCCCCATGAAAGCTCAATTCGTCATGAGCTCGAGGTTTTAACAGGCCCTCGAGCTGAGCTAGAGGTCGAGCTTGAGCCTACCTCAAGCTTTTAGTGGCTGGGCCACCTCTAGTGGGAACGACCCCTGGGGGCACCCTAACTGATGGGGTTAAGTTCTGTGGCAATCCAGACCAACGTTTGGCCTACTTAAGATGGCTGAAGTCTTTGGCAAGACTAAACTTGGGATATGAGGGCTGGGGTGTGCATGGGGAGTGTACTGTGGAAATCCTAGTGTCCTCCCACATCCAACACTAAAATCCAGTTTTAGGCAATCCTTGTACCCGCAACATCCTCAGAGACAGATGGGTGGTAGAACAAAGCTGAGTTTTCAGCAACCCGATATTTGATACACAATAACTGCTTTCCCCTCCAGACTTCGCCCTTTGAAGTGTACCCTACATGTGACATATAAACTAGACAGACCTGTCAAGCAAGCTCTGACACTGTAAGGTTAAAAAGAGGCCCACTGTTATCGGGCCTGGATCGCTTGGTAGATAGAAGATGGACACTGCCCAAGTGTCAGTTAACATTTGCCTGTGACAGAAGAAGCCAATTTGATACACTCCCCAAATATCATATGAAAAAGACGTGCAGATCGGCCAAGAAGAGGATGATATTCAATCCGGACTTGACACTTTATTGTCAAAAAGGCTCATCCGAGCCCCCCTGCATATTCTGACAGGTTCAGAAAGGTGATCTCTGCCATGCAGGTCAGCCTACTGTTTGCTCCTGGAAGCACGTTCACACCTCAATAAAGCCTATTCAAATACTAATTACTGGCTGACCAAAGTGGGAGAGCAAAATGAAGATTTAACTTCCAAGAACTTCAGGCAGGGCAATTGTTACTTTTCTGTAATAATTAGAAAAAAAATCTGATTTACAACATTGAATGGTATTTCAATAACTATTAAAAATAGTTAATTATTTTTCTAGCTAGGTCCATTCCCAAGATACAGTAATAGTAATTAATACTGCATCCCAGTGATTTCCTATCAAAACAACAAACCTGGTTCAGTGCAAATAGCTTTAAAGGGCTAGTCTCTGTAAGGATGGCATGTTTAACCTTAAACTTTTACACGTCCTACTTTAAAAGCCATGCATCCTGCCTTAAGGACAATAAAGTCTACTTAGGGTTGACTTATAAATATTTAAAAGAAAGGTTTAACCCTGTCAAAAGGTGTTATTTTGACAAGTCAAATTTGCAGTTAAAAGCTGTGCACCCAAGCTACTAACAGCAGTCCTGCAATCTTGTTTACATTGTAACTGTAGTGGATGGCACACCGGGCGCTGCACTCCACTTGTGATAGTTAACATACCGGCCTTGGGTACACCTTGGTGCCATATACTAGAGACTTATATGTAAGTTAAATATGTCAATCAGTTCATACCAATTTCATCGTGTTTAAAAGGAGGAGCAGATGCACTTTACCCCTAGTTAGCCAGCGTAAAGTGCACAGAGTTCTACAGCCAGCAAAAATTAAGATTAGCAAGAGGCAAAAGAAATAGGGTGGCCTTTCACAAAGGGCAACATTTTCAACAGACTTGGAATAGGTTTACCATGAAACTCTTGGGACGCCAAGTTGTAACTTTGAATGCAATGGAATTAAGTCTTCCCGGTCTATGGACTTTTTGTTGAGAAGAAAAACTCTCGGTAACACCTCTAGAAGTCAACTTCATAGTTCAAATGGGCACCAACAGTGACTCAAATTGACCATTCCTTTTAAAATGTTCAGTTGAAAAGCAGAAGCACTAAAAAGTATCCCCTGGGTCTTTCACAGTAGTTCATCAGTAAAAGCACAGACTATCTCAGCCCTCAAATTAAACTGAGTTCCTCAGTTGACGACCAGAAATTACCTCACAGGTTCTCAAACTGACAGTAATTTCCCCAAGCACCTTCTTGGGTACGAGCCTTTCAGTAAATGCGCTATGGTTGTCGTGGCACATCTGTGGCACAATTAACAATTCCTTCAGGACCCTTAAGAGATACTTTCTCCCATCCCCAGCCCAGCCACTTAGATACGATACTGAATACAAAGATAGACAGGTGGAGCATCCCCTGGGGAATACTATTAAGAAGGTTAGCACAGAAAATGTAGATGTTGAAGAAAATCGCTAGCTCTGATAAAAGAAGAATGTAGAATCTTCCATAACTGAGGGCGGAATACTGCAAGTCCATGTTTTGAAACCAAATACCTCAATTTAGTTTTAAGTTTAACCTGCAGAATACCATAGAACTCTGTTGTAGAAGCCCTGCTATGCAATACCTAAAGTGGGCTTTGGGTCATCCCTATGCATATAATGGACTGGCTTTCTGGTTTATCTCCATTCTTTACTTTAAGTTGCTTTCCTTAATTTATAAGGGTTTGTCCCGCCCCCGGAACATATTTTTGATTGGATATGTTGTATCTTTCCAATGATGACATCAAAGGACTTTTATATTTTTAATTTATCTTTAAGTTCTCGATGGGTGCTGGAAGCTGCACACTGCTACTGGCCGCTGCACAGATAGTGGCTTGCCCATTTATTGCAATTCGCACAGCATCTCATGCACAGTATATTTTTTTTTACAATTTTGAAGTGGTGTTTGCCATATTAGAAAAAAATAAAATCCAAGTTTGCTTCTGCACCAGTGTACAAACACATGAAAGCTATCTGAGAAAAAACAAGCATTAGCAAAATCTCAGGAAAGACTATGGGCTTTGTCAATGCTGTAGCAGAGAGGAAATCACTAATGGATAAAAAGCTTGAATTAATCTCAATCACTGGTAATTACTTAGGGTTGCATTCCAGTTAACTGTTTTTATTTGTCAACCAGGCCACCTCAGACAGGAGTCAGCCATACACAAATCTGCCTAGGCCTGCTCTAAAAGCAACAGGACAGCCCAAGCTGCTAGGCCAAGTCCCCTCTGAACTGGAACACAAGCAACCACAGACCAGTTTGTGCCTATTTGTGTCTATTCAGTAGGGTGCAGCTTGGTTCTACTGACACAATGAGCACGGGACCCACATCTGGAACACCTGTCGCACCTAGGGCACTGCAAAGAGGAAAACAAAAAGGTTTCACGCAGAATGCTCGAATTAATCTCAGCCACTGGTAATTACTCAGGCTGCATCTCACTGCATCATTTTGTTTTTGCTAATCATGCCACTACTAAAAGGAAACATGCATTTGCAAATCATCCTTGTACCTGGTCAATCAAGAACAGTACAGTCCAAAATACCTGGCCATGTGGAGCATCCCAGACACATCGTACCTCGCTGAAATAAGGTGCTCTCTACATAATTTAATGTTTATTTCCTCGTCTCATGAGAGAACTTCTCTTAAATCGTGTTGAAGGGAATACAGATTTATTGCTGATAAATAGGGCCCAAGAAAGTGGCTCCTCATGCAATTAAGGGGTGTGGTGGCACTATGAGATGAGCAACCCAACCACTCTTCCAATCTGAAATAATGGCTGCCAATGCTAAGAACAGAAACAAATAATACAATGCGCTGAATGTGAATACATTTCTAAAGTAAGATATGCCTACTAAATAGAAAATACAACATGAATGCAATCACATTAATTTTAGAAATATTATATTTATCACATTATTATTTAGATATGTAGATAGACAGGTCTTTAAATGAGCAGAGTCTAAGGACAGTGGTGGCGAAGAATGTAATTTATGGGTAATAGATCCCACTGCACCGAAACAGCCACTTTCTTATTTACTCTGATATGGAACTTATTTACTCAGTTATGGCTTAGATACGAATACGGATTTATTTCATAATTAGTATGTCATGTACTATTAATATACTATTCAATATAACATTTTAATGACTAACACTTTGTCTGTGATAAAATCCCTTGATAAGCCCTGAAAAATTATGCAAACATTGCCAAAGCCAATAGGTCTGGCTTGCATTTTGAGTCCCACCTAAAACATTTTTTAAAGGTCTGCTGCAATGAAAGAATAAAACAAAAAAGATTGATTTCAGTGTAAAACACATTTACGAGACAAACAAGTTAATGTGTGATCATTCAGTGTGCTGTAATGTAACATAGTCCCTCATGAATTAAAACATAACATTCCACAGGAGACTGACTATCATAAATACCAAACATCAACACTGTGTAGTGAGAGAGGAATACTCCTCTTGGTGAAGCCACAGCACACATTCTGTACATATTAAAGACTCCATAACAACAAGTCATACAAACTGATGTGTTGTCAAGCTGGACATGAAAACTGATTCCACAGACCAAAGACAAGAAGTGAACCATCATGTCATGGAGCAGGACAATGTCTTGATGAGATAAACAAAAAGGTTCTGTTCACCAGGTGCCGCATTTTCACAAGAGCAAAAACACTAGTGTTTTATTTAATTTGTTAACACGAGATTCTCTTTTCCAGCCTGAGGGCTCTGTTAGATTTACAAGACTTTTCTGAACAATATTAGGCCTGCGTGCCAATTACAAAGCATTTAAACAGTTTGTTTGCCATATTGTTGTTAATGTCGTCTTTCCTTGAGGGCGTTATAACATTGTTTCAGCCTTCAAATGAATCATTAATGACAGGGAACAGAAGAGGCTGTAATAAACACAATTTTTAAGGCGATACAAGGTGCAGATGATAACTGTTGTGACAAAAAAACAATCCCCAAGTAAATGCTACTCCGGTGCTTTCAGATGCTTCATAATTATAGTATGTTTCTGTCTAAACACCCACACACCATTTGATCCTGGAGAACTGAATGTTGACGAGCAGCAGAAATCTCAAACCTACGTCATCCAAGACGAGGCAGGCTGGTGTCTTGCCAACTCAAGCTAAAAGCATTGGCTCACAGTCCCAATTGTAAAAGTGGACTGTTTCCATACATACAGTGTTTAGAACTTTTAAGGTATCAAAAAAATGCACCGCAAGTCAGCTCCCCTACATCGGAAAATGGGATATCATCGTCCCACTGAAGTTGGGGGCACGAAGTGGCCAAGAATGCCTTTCTGGTCTAGTGCTGTGCAAGACTGCTTTCAGATCCAAAGTCTAACTCCTCATGTTTCCTTCCTTGATTAGGGATCGGTTATCAATTTTATTATATAATATACAAACCATGAGCTGTATTTCACTCCTTTAAAGGTGTATGTTTAACTAGACTTGCCCGGCAAGAATATCACTGACTTACAGGACACCACTAGACCAAGGATGTGGCAATATGCCCCATGGACACACATACATCAGATACTTATCAAAATAGTGACTTATGCCATAAGCCTTCACAATGTTAATAAGCATATTTCCTTAAAGTAAATAAAGTATTTATCTTAACAGAAGAAAAACACTGACTGTGCAGAATATTTTTTGAGTAATACTCTGGTGTTCTAAACCATACCATTCACCTAAAGTAAGCCTTAACTGCTAGATCTCACTAACCCCTAAAAGTCAAAGCCCAAATAGTAAGTACATAGCAAAATAGAGCTCACAATAGTATCTATTTTTTTTTGTGCTTCTCAGGACAACAGCAATACTTTTCAGAAAGATTGCCTATTTGCCCATTAGTCCAAAAGGCCCTGGTAAACTGGTGCAACAAATATCAACGGTTACTTTTACGTTTAGAAACCACAGAAGAGAATATCTTTACAATCACTTCCCTGTGACATCACTACAGTCGAACTATGATAAACTAGATTGGTTGGATTGTCAGAAGCACACACAGAAGGTACTTCATCCTAGAACATCATCCTCTTGAACCACAATGGCAACTGATTGTCACTCTTATTTCTGACATCTCTGCAGTCCGTCACTCCTTTTAGGATTACTCAAGAGAAGTACCCACCACCGGTCCATAAATTTAAACAACCTCACCAGAAATTCTAATTCTACTTGATCACCCTCGTAAGCTAGAACAGTAAAGTGAAAACCACCAAGCATACAAAAAGGAAACTGCCACGGTATACACTGCCTTGTAGACAGATGACAGTGCCTTCTCAAAGCACAGACAATCGTTGCAAATAAAACACATTTAGTGACTGTAAGGCAGCTATGTATTACTCGAAAAGGAAAAAGGCATAGTAATTTTAGCACTTACACAACATAACGTAACCCCATCAACCACATTTCGATAATTAAAAGACAAGGTAAAAGACTTGCTAAAATAACCAGGTTATATAACAGAACAAAAAGAAAAATTCAGAACACCTACAACTATAAAAACATAACATTTTTTTTTTTAAAATTTAGAAAGAGTAACCGTTTTTTTAACAAAACATAAAAATATTAGTTATTCACATTAAACGTGTAAATGTCTCCCAGACAAGGGCAACATGCCTGTATATCTTAAACTAAAAACTGGACAGAGGAACAGGGAAACCCTTAAGGAAACCACAAAGAGAAGGGGAGGAAGCAATAAGGAAGGAGGAGAATAATGAGTCGGGGGAGAGAAAATAACTGGTAAAATAAAAAAGGGACGATCAGGTTAAAAACCTCTTTACAATTATCCGCTACCAAATTGGCCACTGGTAAGATTTAACTGTTTAGAATTTTCAGAATATAGGTATAAGGGTTTCTTAAAATATCACTGGTGGTCTAAATCTCTGTAATAAAAATACATTTTACAAAAAGACTTCACAAAATATAAATTGGTCCTTTGTAAACAGACGATGTGCAAAGAGGCATTCGCAAATTGAAGTTTTTGTTGACCTTTTGCTGCTTTGTCACATCAAGTAAAACTATTTGTCTTCATTTTTGAGTGTGGGAAAGGGCCATGACTTACTATAGAAGTTATGGTGCCCCACCCTTCCAGAAACACAATAAACAGTGTATTATGCAATGGTTATCCGCACATACAATTTATACCATGCTATTTTGTTACGTAATAGCTAAAAACTAGGTTACTAGGGGTTACATTTGTGCATCAATTGCGATCACTATGAATTGGCCTTAAGACTATGAGCAGAGTTGTTTTCCCATTTAAAGTGGTTGTAAAATCAAATCAGTGAGCGCTGAGACGTGTTCTCTCATCAATGTACTGTAATTGTAATATGGTAATAGGAGTTTCACTTTTACCTTATAGTAATAAACGGGTGAATGCTAGTTTATTAGCATAATTCTCTGAATAACATGTTTTTTGGTCCACATTAATCTTCACTGGCATTGCACGCGTTATTAATATATGTACAAACACACTTATTACTAAAGAGACATTGCCCCTCCTGCTGTGATGCCTTCTGTTTTTTTTCTGTTTTTCTTTTGTTTTTCTCCTAATGTCTACAAACAATGGGAGAACTCCGTTGTAAGTGCCCAGTGTGAATGCACAGCATTGTGCATCAGCACAGCAGCTCTGCTGTCCATGGAAGTCTAAAGAATTACTTGCGAACGTTCTCAAAAAATATACTCAATTTACAATTCATGCTAGACACTCACTTTCTACTATATAACTCAAAATTGGCTTTAGAGATTTTCATCAAAATCAAGATAAGATACAGAAAGATGGAAACGCTGCCGTACAATGTAAACCTGGTGACCGTACATTCAACTCCTACTGGAAATGCCATTTTATCGGTAAGTGACAACACTCAATGCTTAAGTCAATGTAAGCACTGTTTCTTTTAATGGGAAATGCGGGTTTTGCGTGTATGTTTTATGTTACAGATAGTAATATATTTTATGATGGGTTATATGTGTAGAGTATTGAGTCATGTTTACGGACTACGGTCTAAATAAACTTATTTTGATTAATAAAGAAAAGCACTAAGGTTTACTACTTTGTTTACCAATGTGAAATCATAAGGTCTTAGCTAATGACAGACTTAATGATAAGTGACATGTGCCACCTGGATTCCAGCCAAGGACCTGCAGGTAAAACACAGATCAATGCAGTGAGCACCCACAGAGTTATCTTGTCAACTGAATAAGGACACCAGAAAAAGAATACAATTCTTTCAGTCCACCAAACTACATCCCTCCTTTCTTGTGGTGTCTCTCACTCGTTTAAATGTTTTTTTTAAATGCATGCAATAAAAGCTTTAGGTAGTATTTGTTAACCTGTGCCGAATAAAATGTGATCTTTTCACCCGATTATTTTTTTATTGACATTTTCAGTTGCGATAATTATATAATGCATTTAGTACTTTCTGTTAAAGTACACCCCAATGGGTTTTATGGGTAACAGTCACTGAAAACACTGCCAAGTTCTGCAGGATTCTCGTTGACTGGTGTTTCAACTCTCTGTGGAATGTGGATGAAAGAGTCCACCCAGATGTTCATTTTTCGGTTAAACAGTGTCAAGATCCTGGCCAGGGCTGAGGCGATAACAAAAGTAAAAATGAAATGCTCTGCCAAAAAGTCTTTCTTGTGCAGACACCGTTTCAAACTCAGACTAACACAGGAGTGGAAAGGTGAGGGAGGGCATCCAGAAAGTAACTTAGACTTCCAGAAAGCCATACCAAGAATTGGTAGACATTTATCTTGGAGACATCAGCCAATATTCTCAAAAGGAATTTGCTGCTTCTCGACTTACTTCTACAACATAGCATGCAGCAGAAAGTATAACTGTATGCTCCTTATATATTGTTGTGCTATTTAGACATAAGCCTATTGCATTAACAGTCTACTTATCAGCAGGGCATAATTAGCGTCTCAATGTGGTTTTGACATATATTAGGTGAAAGGGTCTAAAATCCTCCAGACATAAAGCGTAGAGGAGGTACATGCAACAGTTTAGAGAGCGTCCCTGGAAATTTCAGTACTTCTGATGGACATGCACAATCTCTTCTAGGCTTCTACCTCTCATACTCTTTAATTTCAAAATACATATCCATTGTACAGAAACTACTCACGTATGCATGGTAAACTGGAGCCGAACATGCAATCCTGAACTGTAGGATCTGAGCTACCTTTGATAAGATCTCCCCTATAGTCTTGCAAATCCATAAAATCATTTCTCTGACGAATTATCTTCCCTTTCGCCTTACAGAATTCTATGATCAATTTCTTTTCCGTAAACTTGTAAAAACTTGGCTTTTTACAGAGTAAATCTGTTGAACTTTTGCTATCCTATGAGCTAAAACCAAACCTTCAGAACACCTTAAACCATGAGTGCCATTTATAATTAAACATAACAAATTAATGTAAATAAGGATGGTGAACCTTAAAAGTTGCAACAGTTATGTTATGAGCCCCTTATTTTAGAATATTGGTTCTCATAGACATTAACAAAACTCGGGGAACAAGGACTATCAGCCACCTAGTGAAACATGAACCAAAAGACCAGAATTTCAAAATTAATATGCTGAATAAACAGTGGGTTAAATCAGAAAAGTACATGTAATTTCTTTGACCTTCTTTTAGTTAAACATGATTTCATAATATTTCACTACAACGAAACAGCAAACTAACATTTTTTTGTTCTTCTTGTGGCTATATATTTATATATATTTATTTATATACAGCCTCAATTTCTATGAGAGGGGTCACTGTAATTATTCAATTATGCAGATACGTTTTCTTCATAATTAAGGATTTGCTGCATTTGTTACATGATCTGTCATCTGCTGCATAATCAGATTTAAAAGAAGAATTTGTCTCTAGCTCCAACGGAACAAGAGTTCCTAAAACATAACTAAACTTGTTACCACACAGTTTAAAGGCAATTCACAAAGTTTGAGTGGTCACCTTTCTGTTGCTTATTGCTATATTCGACTATTAAACTGGTACTAATGAGGTGAAAACCTATATCCAGACAGTGTTAAGAAGTGTAAGAATCTCAAAATAATGAAATAATACTACAACAAAATGTGCCACGTAACGCCAGAAAATCTGTGTTTTCTTGCTGAAAAATGTTGTTCACCTTGCTGCATAATTCGGTTTTTCCCTGCCACATAATCCACTGGCCCTGACTATTAGCCACGGCTACTCATAATCTCTGCCTGCTACTGCTGAAAGGGTGAAAAGTACATTTGTATACACCAAGGACAGTCCAACACTATAGCAGAGACAGCATGAACATAAAATTGCAAAAATGAACTTCATTAACATGGTTTGTGTCAGCTCCCGCTATCCGAAGAAACAGCACAGCTATGATGCTCTACGTCGTCCACGATTCATGCTATCAATCATTGCATTGCCCTTAAAAGCATCTACTTGGATGGTAATAATTTTGATGTACTATGTACATCATATAGTGTAATAACAAAGCAGACATCTCCTCTCTTTATACCACTTGCTTAAAAGCTGGATAAAAATTTAGCAAAATAAAAAAGTACATCATAGAAAAATAAAAAAATAGCAAGAATAAAATTACTAGCCGAGTGTTAAAATTTATCAACAACGAAGATCACAACCCACCAACTGGAATTATATTCTACATCTACAAATGAATGCAAAGACACTATATCAGCACAATATAAGCACTATGTTTGAGGATTTGCCGAAGTCTCCCATATCAAGTGCAGTTCATTCTCTTTCTTTTATTCGATATTAGATCATTAAAGGCTGTGTCATACAACAATAGCTGCGAACTCTAACAAACTAAATATGTACACTTAAATCAGGGAAATGCACGTTCCACTTTGACTTGTGTTTATCACTGTGCGTAAATATGGATGTAAGTGTAACTGTAACAATACATGAATATATTCATCAGACCTTACATACTAATTTTCATCAAAACAGACTTACTTCAAAAATCCTCAAGTGATGGAGCACATTACTACATGTACTGCACGTTATTCATAGAGATGCTGTGAGAATGCTATGAGATCACACAAACAGAATATGTACCACAAATGCACACACTGCATGTTTTTAGCTTAGTCCATGGAAGAATTTCATTTTGCAATTGCCATTTCCAAAACGGAGACGTGCAGCAT
Source organism: Pleurodeles waltl (assembly GCF_031143425.1). NCBI lineage: Eukaryota > Metazoa > Chordata > Amphibia > Caudata > Salamandridae > Pleurodeles > Pleurodeles waltl. The sequence continues at coordinate 638,634,327 of NC_090451.1, read as the reverse complement.
TTTCTTTACCTCACTGATGGGAACAGAGGCATATTATACTGTCCACAGTATCACTGTCTTTTCCAGACTGCCATAATTGGTAAAAATAACTGTGGTCAAATGTATTCAGAACACTGGTGCACAAAAAGGACATAGTGGACGTGTATTCAGTAAAACCAAAAATGTATGTATATATGGACATCAACGCATACCAATGATGATACACTACATCTATTCAATACTTACACATATCCAACAAAACTGTTCCTATATGGTACACAATTTATCCTTATTAAAGGTTTCTACTGATTTGCCAACATGGTGTCCCAATACATTCAATAGCTATTACAATACTAGTTACATACTTCAACTGATTATTTGCAATATACGAAATGCCTAGATATTATTTGTTTTAGATATACGACATCCTACAGTTTATAGATTATACTACCTCTACTTTGTACTGTCTATACCACAAGATGTTACTCGACCATATTCGCCAAACTGGGATTTTTAAGCACACCTTTTCCAAGGCAGTTTGTGTATTCCATTAACAAAGAATCAATTGTCTAAAAGGTTTTCGTTAAAGCATCTATCTGTCATAATATGAAATAGAATTAAGAAAGAAAAATCATATCAAGTAGTGTTATGATTCTCATCAGGCTCCAATCAATTATTTGCATAAGGTACCTTTCGCAGCTCCTCTCACCTTACTTATACAAATAAAAAACAATAAATGGTACAGGATTTCCATTGCCAGCAACTGACAGATCATAAGCGTAAAAAACAGGAATGCATATCAGCTAAAATCCATGACTTTTATTTAGTAAGTGCTTGCAGGTAGGGAACTGCCAGCCAACTGCTTGTGTAAGAATGCCTCACTCAAAAGAATGTATACAGAACACTTTGATGCAGTTCCTAAAGAGGACAAAAATACACAGCTACTAGGATGGTATACTAACCCATCCTGCCGATTAGCCACGAGGCTCAACTAAGTCTGTCTGCTTGCTTCTCTTCCTTCCATGCTTTATGTTTCAAATAGCCGATCATAATTATGGTGATGTATAGAACCAAATACTGTTTGAATTAATTTAGTTGGAAAATATTGTATTGGCTCTTAACAGACAATTGCAATGCAAATATCGCACTCCTCCATCCTGCCCAAAACAGAGAGATAGTTTTAGCAAAATGTGTGGCACACAGGCGACGATAAAACGAAATGCATTTCAAATCACTTTAACATTGCTCTTAAAATATCTGGTCACAGACTATGGAATAAACTGTTATAAAGGTTATGTTGCCAGTGGGCGATGGGAGAACATAGTTTTTGGGCACGCACCCTCAGGCATCCTCTGTTCCAGGCCTGACAAGTTCTAACGCTACACAACCCCTCTTCCCTTTAGGCACACCTGCCGCTTTCAGCACCTGAGAAATTCCTATGCTATTCAGCGTCAGTCAAATCCACTTTACGGATTCAAACTGGAGAACCATCTCCATCTGCTCTACTGCCAACTTTTTCCTTTCACTCGACATAACATTTACCAGGCCACTTGCTTGACAGAAAAATTACCACCAACATAACCCTACTGCTTAAACTCCTTCACCAGCAGAATGACCATGCCTCTAAGTAGTTAGTGAACTTCCCCTGTGCCCCTCCCACATCGGTGACACAATAACAAACATGCCCCCAACCTCCGGTACATGACAGTATACCCTTTTTCTAGGACACCTGCGTCAATTATTGACAACAACTTCACTCACTAAAGCAAACTACTGGCTAGCATCCCTTCGCCCAGTATCAGCCCCTCCCGCTGACAAATACTTCACGCGGAGTTTTTCCCTAACCCTCCCGAGCGCCTTCACAGACCCTTATCGACCGCCGAGTCTATTACAAACCATAAATCCCCTTGACTGGTAGATCGAGCACTACTGGCAGTGCCTTCCCTACACACCTGCCCACTGACAGCCCAATGAACACTGACAGCACCCCTCCCTCGATCTGACAGCTCCGCCTCTTCTCCTAGCCCCTCCTCCTCACCCGTGTGGAGCCGATGTCCATCATAACCTCCTCGAAGGCTGCCGTCTCCTCAGCTTGCCGCTGTCGTTGCAGTGCGATCTTCTCGCTGAACTTGCGGGGGTTGGACGAGGCCGAACTCGGCCCGTTGGGCGCCGCCGCCATCTTCGCCCTGCCGCCGCTGCACCGCACAGCCGGAGCCGCAGGGACCGCCGGGAGGTGTAGTACGAGCGTGAGTGGAAGGGTTCCTCATGCGCACAGGGAGCCAGCGTAAACGGACTACAAATCCCAGTGTTCTACCGGACTTCAACAACCCAAGGCAAGGGAACGCACTGTATGCCGGAAGTTGTGGTGCACGACGAATGTGGCGTTGCACGTCGCAGCGACTCGCAGTACAAAAATGGAGTTCAATCGTATCAACGCTGAGGTGCTGTCGGGATATGTATTGCGGATAAAGGGCGGTAGCTGCACAGATCCAAATCATGACTACACAGAAGGACTACAAGTTCCGGGAAAGAGCGCGGCAAAAAGGAAGCTCGTAGTGGGGCAGCTAGGAGAGAGGGTTAAAAAAGAAGAGAGCGCCCTTTATTTCCATATGGCACAAACGTTTCTAAAGGTGCTAGTGCGCTTTACAACAAAATTGCTCTGGAACGTAAACGCAGAAACGACTTAAAACTCTTGAGAAAAATGTTGATGTAACGCTGGAGTTTCCTGAGGATGAAATGGTAAGTGAGAAAATAATTTACACATTATAAATCAAACACTCAGCTTACATTTGACAGGCACTACACTGATATTTTACTGGTGTGACGCAACATATGTGTTACGATAAAATGTTTACTTTAGTTCGACATCATGTACTAAAGAAGAAACGATACTGTTCTATAGGACGTGTGACTTTTTGTAGCCTTGTGAGCCAGTGAAGATCCGTGCACCTGCGCGAGACAGTGACGTAAGACACCGAAGAGGTTGCTGGGAGATGAAGTATTGCTGTGGCTGGAGGCCCCCCCCCACCCATTATACTGAACGACCCGCTTCCACGCTTAAAAGAACCCACGCAGAATAAAGAAGGAAGTACCTCACTACCTTTATCCACATGAGCTTGTCGTCACGTTTTTACAGAGGAAGTCGATCGCTGACTCCGGTGGGTAGAAACGAACTGTCTCCTCACATTTCAGTGAACGACACTTTTGTGGCATAGTTCGTGAGTTTACAATTTCTCCAAAGTTTTGCCCCCTTTACCTCTTGTTGCAAGTTAAATTTGACATTGTTTCTCGCATTTCCTCGTGTTTTCTTTGAAAGCTGTAAAGCTTTTTAATCTTCGTTTTTTGTTGGCGTATTTTCATCTGATTGCTCCTTCTCGGATAGGTTAGGAGAAATGACTCTAGCTAGTCCCCTTCCCGCCCCCGCTTACAGTGGAGGCACACTGTAGCTTCCCCGGGTTTCCACATCTGTTTATTGTTTATTATGACAGTAAGTCATAACTCCTATTTAAGAATCTTGGGGGTTTAGATCGAATTTTTGGGGTGATTAAGTCAAACGCAAGAAGTCCTTGATTTAATATTCCCGAATAGTCTGGCTTCTAAAATCATTATCTAATACATCTATGCATGGACTGGACGTTTTGAAAACGAGAGGATTAATGGGCAACATTTGCAAATTGTTATTGTTTCACATCTGGCAAGGTTAAATCCCCTCCCGTTGTTGGTTTTTATGTTAAGTGCCAACCTTGCTGCTTTATTGGTCTAAATACATTTTTAGTAAAGCAATTGTGTGCAAAGAACATAGAAGCAGTGGCGTAGCGTGGGTTGTCAGCACCCGGGGCAAGGCAAGTCATTTGCGCCCCCTAACCCGTGGATTTTAGCACTCGATTCTATGTCAGGACCGGAGGCTTCGGATTATGCTTCTCTTAACTTTACTGACAAACACAGCAGCCAATAAACAAACATTTTTTCCAAAAACTACATTTTCCATGAGCCTTAGCCCACCAATCATAGCACGATAATGTCCGTAAATAGCTCAGACACCACAGTCCTTCCTCTTTCTTTGCTGCTCCAGCAGCCAGTTAAGTCACGCACGCTGCGCTCTGTATTTGTTTAAGCTATTTAGGGAATTATCGGCGCGTCTAAGTTTGATTGCTAATGTTTTCGAAATGCGTTTTAATAAGTGTTATTGTATTGTTTTAAGGAGCTCTTGCTCCCTGTACCATTGCAGTTGATTTGTGGAGTGGGAGTAGGCCTTAAGCAACGAGCGTTTCGCTCGTGTTGGAGGACGCAGTCCTCTTTTGATGCGCGCGCGCGCGCACCATTTCCCGATCGGAAGAGCTTTCCGATCGGCTTGGTGCGACGCGAGCTACGCGCTGGGCACCTCGTGCAATTTTGTGGCCTCAGAGCGCCCGTAGGGGCTGTAATAATACTGTCTGAGCCTGGCTCAGGAGGCTTTTTGTTCTAAGACTTAAAACTTTTTGAATATTAGGACAGGTGGCTCCCTCCACTATATATAGATAGAAATACAGTCTCTAACTGTTACACCTGTCCAGGGCGCCTCCCCCTGTTAACTCCTCCTAGCAGATCAACATTTTATAATCTAAGGATGGCGTACTATGCCGAGGAAGAAGAGCAGTATGAGCAACTGCAAGAGAATCCTTCCGAACATCATATGGAGGAAAGACTGGTGGAAGCACTTGGTTTCCATGTGCAAGATTCCGTGAATTGGGCGTTAATTCAGGCTCTCAAGCCATTTACCCAACCTCTATCTAATTTTGCTAGAAGGGAATTTCTAGGCGAAGGTAGTCCACCTCGCAGGCAGACCGGGGAGTCTGGTGAGGTGCTGGATCTTAACGTACAGCGCTCAGGTGGCACTTCCTCTGCGGAAATATTGTCTCAAATGGCAACTTCAGTGTTGCGCGAACATGCATATGGAGGTCTATTGCCTCCTCAAAGCTCATCTTCCTTCCCGGTGCAAGCATCATCACAATCTAGCTATCACGACCCGTCATCCTCAAAATCGGACTCAGATGAGTCGCAGGTGGATCCCCAACCGCGCAAAAAACGGCGCAAGACGAAGCATGGCGCTTCTAAAGAGGACGTTAATCAAGGCAAGAACCTTTTATTCTCCCCGGAAGATATCATCCATCCTCGCTCTACCGAGTGGGTTCCTCATCAAGAGGTTGCAAACTATGTGCAGGACAGGCTGCGCAAAAGCTTCGAGAAAGATGTGCGCAACACTCTTAGATCTGAGTGTCCCCGCCCCTTCCTACTGGGCAAGGTAGCAGACACACCAGAGCTGTATCCCAACATGGCATCCTTTCTCCGCAAATTCGCTAAGGATCCAAAGAAGGGCCTAGACCGGGCCTGGAAAGGCTGCCAGGACAAATTATTAGATTTATCCGGCCCGCTTACAAAAATTTTGGATTTAGCGGTAGAATCCAAAGAATCCGAAACCCCTCTAGATACGGAAGCTATTCTTCAATGGGCCCAGAGGGCCATTTGCCTTTTAGGCAACGCAAATTGCGCCATGTCAGCGGAGCGCAGGCGGTCCTTCCTGATTCGCTTGGACCCAAAGCTGGCCGAATTGGCCATTAACGAAGCCGGTCCGGCAGCTAATGGAATGCTCTTCGGAGAGAAATTCATCTCCAATTTAAGCAAATATGTGGCTACATTCACAGCTCTTGATAAGGCCCAGTCTAACATAAAAAAGGTATTCAACAATACTCTTTTTCTTCGGGCCGGACGCTTCAGGGGTCGAGCGCCGGGCCGAAGATTCCAGAACCCCAGATATGCTTCCCAGGGTAATAGAGGAAGTTATTCAAACCAAGGCAACTTCTATCCCAATCGATACAGAGGTCGAGGTAGAAATTCAAGAGGGTACCGGGGAGCTAACTCCATTCAAGACAGCACTAACTCAGGTGAGAGTCATTCTTCCCTCAGAAGTAATATTGGGGGGCAGAATTGGTCTGTTTCTTCCGATTTGGGAATCCATTACGCAAGATCCTTGGGTTCTGCAGACGGTTCAGGGTTTCCATCTAGAGTTTTACGCACCCCCAAAACAATCGAACCCTCCCACGCCCCTCCTTTTTTCCCTCTCAGATCGCAATTTCATAAAAGAAGAGATTCTTTCTCTCATTCAGAAAGGGGCGGTGGTGGAATCGTCAGCACTATCTTTTTTGTGCAAAAGAAAGGCGGCGGAGCCAGACTAGTCCTGAATTTAAAATATTTCAATTCCTGGATGGTGTATCGCCATTTCAAGATGGAGGGTATTCACCTGCTCAGGGATCTTTTGAGGGACAGGTACTGGATGGTTCGATTAGACCTCAAAGACGCCTACCTCTCAGTTCCAATATTCGCCCCACACAGACGTTTCCTCCAATTCCAATGGGGTTCCCAATGGTTCGAATTCAAAGTACTTCCGTTCGGCCTATCATCAGCACCCTGGTGTTTCACCAAACTCCTCCGACCTGTAGTGCAATACTTGAGAGAGAGAGAGGAGTACGTCTAATTATTTATCTAGACGATATTCTCATCATGGCCCAGGAGAAAGATCTAGTGCTGATTCATCTAAATTCGACAATAAAATTGCTCCAGGACCTCAGGTTTGTCCTGAATTCAGAGAAATCCAGCCTGATCCCTTCACAGAATATGGAGTTTCTGGGTTTTCAGATAGATTCCTTAACGTCATTACTGATTCTTCCAGTCAGCAAACGGAACCTGATCAAGAAGGAGTTGAGGAGAGCGCTTGCCTCTCCGACTATATCCTTGAGGACTTTAGCCCGCCTGGTCGGTCTTTTAGCATCATCCATTCAGGCGATCTTCCCGGGGCCTTTACACTACAGGGCACTTCAGAGGTTGAAGATTCGTCACCTTCAGAAGGGTCTTCAGTATTCAGAGTTGGTTCCCCTCTCAGAGGAAGCCAAGATGGAAATATCGTGGTGGCTGGATCACATGGATGCATGGAATGGCAGAGCGATTTTTCCCTCCTCCCCAGACGTAGTGATAGAGTCGGATGCCAGTCGTTGGGGCTGGGGAGCCCGGTGCGGCCGGGTGGAGACAGGAGGCCGTTGGTCCCCGGGGGAGTTATCCTATCACATCAACTGTCTGGAACTCCTGGCAGGATCTTTCGCCATAAAATCCTTGGCCCCTCGCCAGGCTCATTGCTGCATCCTTCTGCGGATGGACAATGTCTCCGCAGTAAGGTACATCAATCGCCTAGGGGGAACCAGATCTCGTCTCCTAGCGGAGATAGCGAAGGAATTCTGGCATTTCTGCCTCAATCAGAGGATTTCGGTGATAGCGGAATACATTCCGGGCAGCATCAATACAGCTGCGGATTGGAATTCTCGCTTCCTCCGGGATGGCAGCGATTGGATGCTCAATCGGAGCATTTTTCAAGCGCTGCAATCTCGTTGGGGGACATGTCAGATGGATCTTTTTGCTTCGCGTCTGAACTGTCTAGTTCCCTGTTTCTTCAGTTGGAGGCCGGACCCTCAAGCGAAGGGGCGGACGCATTCATGCAAGTATGGCCGAGAGTCCTTCTCTATGCCTTACCTCCCTTTGTGATGATCCCGCGCGTCCTGGCACAAGTGCGTCGCCAACGTTCGGAGATCATTCTTGTGACTCCCTGGTGGAGTGCTCAACCATGGTTCCCTTCCACAATGAATCAGTCATGCGACCTTCCGGTGAGAATTCCGTGGTCGGAAGATCTTCTATCAGACCCATCGAGCAGCTTTCATCCATTGGTGATACAAGGTCTGTTAACCCTGATGGCCTGGAGACTTTCAGACGACGATGGCAAGTGCCGGGAGTTTCGGAATCAGCATTGTTTTTCCTATCCCAATCTTGGGCCCCCTCCACGCACAAAAGATACGAACAAGCCTGGAAGAAATGGTTACGTTGGTGCGATTCAAGGAGTGTGGATCCCCTGGGGTCAGAGATTCACGTCATAGCCAATTTTTTGTCGGATTTGGCTTCCCAGGGTCTGGCTTATAGGACAATTAACAATTGTCGTTCAGCCCTTTCAGCCGGTCATCCACACATCCAAGGGAAACCGGTAGGTGAACACCCTTTGATTTGTAAGTTACTTAGAGGTATCCGTATGGTAAAACCACCACAACCAAAATATTCCGCGTTGTGGGATGTTAACGTTATTTTACCTTTCCTCGGGATCTGGCCAGACAATGAGGAGCTATCCCGTAAACAACTGTCTGCAAAATTGACTATGCTTTTATGCTTATTATCTTGCAGAAGGGTGTCGGATGTTAAAGCTCTGGATCTAACAGGTAGAGTATTCACTCCTACTGGGGTATCCTTTTCTATTTCCAGACGTACAAAAACCTCATCCAAATGCATTTCTTACCCTTCGTTTCCACACAACAAAAAGTTATGTGTTGTTCAATGTTTGAAGTGTTACGAAGAAGTCACACGAGATTTCAGACAGGATGTTTCAGGGCAACTGTTGATTTCATTACAAAAACCGTTTAAGCCTGTATCTACAGCAACGTTAGCCCGATGGGTCAAGTGGCTTTTAGCCGAAGCAGGCATTGACATAAATATGTTCGGTGCTCATTCAGTTAGAGGGGCCATGGCCTCCAAAGCCTATGCGACAGGAGCCAGATTGGAAGACATCATGGCTGCAGCTGACTGGTCCAATGATTCTACATTTAAGGTTTTCTATCATAAGCCTATTGTGGATGTGGTATCGGAGGTGGTAAACAGACTTTGAACTAGCATAATCCGAAGCCTCCGGTCCTGACATAGAATAAAAAATTTTCTAGCTATCGCGTCAAGAATTTTAGATTCTATTAAGGACACGGAGGCGAGGATTATCCCACCCAGTTTTTTAGCTATATTATCAAGATGGTTAAGGTTTGATGGTCATTTAAGTCAATAATATGAGTATGATCAATTGTCATAATTTTTTTAATAATGAGAATGATGCCCACCCATGATACTTTGATATTAGTGGTTGTGTTTTTTCGTTATTTCAGGAAATCCTAATACGACTTCATGAAGGATATCAAGGAAGCAGGTGTTTTGAGTTCATCTTCCAGTTCGGGAGATCTTCATTAAAGAGTTGGAAGGAGTTCTAGATCAAGTTGGCAAGTTCGCATGTTTGAACTGTTTCGCAAAGAAAGAGGAAGGACTGTGGTGTCTGAGCTATTTACGGACATTATCGTGCTATGATTGGTGGGCTAAGGCTCATGGGAAATGTAGTTTTTGGAAAAAATGTTTGTTTATTGGCTGCTGTGTTTGTCAGTAAAGTTAAGAGAAGCATAATCCTCGCCTCCGTGTCCTTAATAGAATCTAAAATTCTTGACGCGATAGCTAGAAATTTTTTACGTCTCTTCCAAGATGTTGCGCCCGGTGCGGCCGGCCCCCCTGCACCCCCCCACGCTACGCCACTGCATAGAAGTAGAGTATATAAAAACGTAATAGTGGTAAAACCAACATTGTAATGAGAGCTATTCAACCTCTCCAACTCTGCATAATCCCTGCCATTCCCATAATTTGTCATCCTCGATCTAATATCTGTTCAGTTCTCACTCCTTTTCTGATACTAGCAAAGGAGCCGGGAAGAGGTTTAGGGGTATGATCCTTCCTTTTGTCTTATTTCTGGTGATTGAGATGAGAATTGTTTCCTGCCCGAATACCAAATCAGTTTTTTCTAAATCTCTTTTGGTCTCCATATGCAGTATGGTGTTTTCAAACTCCTTCCATTTTAGATCTCATGACTGCCCGGTGGTCTGCCCTGGGCCTCAGGTGCTTTCCAACTGTTGCAATTAGTTGTTTTGTTAAGACTAGTGCCAGATCAAAAACCTGCTAGTGGCTTTCTTTCCCTTGGGGCATACAAGTATACAAGATTCGGTGTGCAACTTGATGGTTTTATTGGGTGTCTTGTGTATGAGCTTCATAACGTCTTCCTGCAGTACGAATCCAATGGCACCTCCATATCATCTGATTGCGATCCTCATCTATTTACCCACACCTTAGACCTTTCCATTGGGTCCCAGAAATAATCTATTTACCCACTTGGTACGATGAGGACTCTATATCCTTGGGGCATTAACCAAAATACGCTTCCAGCCTTGATCAGCGAATGGTTTATTATTATCTAGAACCCATTTGTCTCCTGGGTTGTTCAGTGAGCCTTTTTGACTGTTCCAGTAATGCATTACTTTTACTGCTTTTTCCCTGCCACTGCAAGTGCATACTGTTCTGAGCCGGCGGTGTGTTGGTGGCTCGTTGTGCTCAATTATCTGACATCTTTCATTTTCCTTTCTACATAGATCTCCATCCCTTATCAAGCTACAAATGTGCCCCTCTTAGATTCCCTGTATGGTGTAGCGCATATAAACTAGTACCTTTCATCAAGGAAATTAACCAGAAGGACACGCAGATTTCTAGTTCAACCGTGCCACATTTCCATGTCGTCCAGCAATTTATTACCCCATATTCTTGGTTCCATTTTTATTTCCTGGCTAAGGACCTTACTCTTACATCCCTGAACCAACCATCTACACTCGGAATTTGGGGGCTCACCCATTGTATTGCCTGTCGCCTTTTAGCCAGCAGAAGTATAACATGTTCTCTCTAGCTTGTTCTTTGACTGGCCAGCTCTTGTATCTATGAGACACGTTTGTGGCTCCAATGATAGATCCACTCTTATGCCGTCTCTGCATCTGCCAGCTACGTGTCTCCAATAATCATTCACCTGTGCACAATCCCACATCAAATGGTAATATGTTGTCTCTGTTTGCTGACATTTTGGACACCTATTCCAGTTAACATGTTATATTGCTTTTTTAGCCACTATGGTATCTGTATTAGTGGCTTTTAGGAACAGCGTATATCCAGTTTAGTTGTCCTATACATACTTGTGCTGTGTGGCCAGTGTATGATAGGGAAATCCAAATTCCAAACCTTCCACCCATTACCATTTTATCCATCTCAGCGTATATGTGTTTATTGCAGAGTACAGAATACTATCAGAAAATCCATCAATAGTATTAATGTATTTGGATGGGTGTCAGGTGAGTGATTAGGGGCTTAGAGCAATACCCTGATGGTAGTTGGAATGATGCGCCTTGGGGTGTATTAACCTTTACGTTAATAGTAGGTGTCTAGTTGTGAATATTTTGCTGAATGCTTTGTAATTAGAAATGGCATCGACCGCGTCTATATGATTTAATTTCTGTTTTGTCTCAGCCCTGTTTAGGTAAGGATACAATTACTGCCCCTATAGTCCAATGGCGGAGACCCCACTCTTTCTGTGCAGTCTTATATACACCTCCCACTGTTGATGCTACATTATATAAAATTCTGCTAGAAGTCAGTCTATGTCCTTAGTTTTCCCCATGGCTATACTTTTATTTAAGGCTCTGACTTCTGACTCAGTGACTGCCACCTCATTAGAGTGTACTCTGGTGAGTCCTGCATCCCGCAACTAAACCTTTGTCAAGTGGCCATCTGTTAGACTGCGGAGTGGACAGCCTTTTGTAGTATTCTGTAATGTCTCTTTGTGAGTGCACCATGTCACCCCTACTCTTTCGGATACCCGTAATGAGGGGGGGAAGGGGCTCTCCTTTTTTCTGTGCTCGCCAGCTAAGAGCTTTCTGGCTGTATCGCATGCATTGTGGGATCTTGCCACATAATTAAAATATTTAAGTCTTTCCAAAAGTTGTACTAGCTTTTCCCTTTCCTCTGTTAGTAACTCATGCTAATAGGACACGTCTTCTATTCTCAAGGTCTTGTTATGTTATTTCCTGCTTCTCAGTGTCACACAATATTGTCAGTCTAATCCCTACCTTTGTTTTAATGCGGAACCCTCTTATTACCGTTTTAAAGACACCCACTCAACTAATGTTGAAGAAGCAGTGTCCTAATTTTCGTTGGAGTAACTTTGAATCGTTTCTCTTTTCGTTTCAAAACACCTGGTCTTTTAGTGTCTCCGTTTTCAGTTTATACGTAGGAATTACTGCTCTGAGCTTGCCCCATCTCACAGCTAAAAGTAACAGATGAGGATCTGAAAGCTTACAAGTGGCGATATGGGACCATGATCACCTGTTGTTCCTGCTGACCCTCCACACTATAGCCATCATGGTACTTAAGTTCAGTGTTGCTGGATATTCCCTTCAGTGCTTTTGTTGTGTTAGTCTCCAATGGGTATCTCTTGTGTTTCTCACAGTTCAACTGCAGTTCTCAAAGTAACAGAAGAAACAATGCTGCAAGTTTGTTGTCAGGCTGACACCAAGCCTCCCTCTCCCCCCCCCACCCCCCTTTAAGTGGCGCCAGGCCCCCTAGGAATCTCTACCCCACACTATGAAGACCACTGCTCCACTGGATGTTATAGCCTCAGTGTGGTTTCTAGTTGGTTCATTTTCTCAGCCTCCACAGATTTCAGTGGGAGGTGAGGTATCTGCTGGGGTGCCATTCGCCCTGTTCTCCGGTCCTGCTCTGGCTTCTGCTTCAATTTAGAATGCCACCCCTTTACTGATTGACTTGGGGCACCTTTCGCAATTCAGGGTTAATTGCCAGTAGATTGAGGTTGTGCTTCATAATTAGGCCAATTCTCAATCTGGGGACTGGTAGCTTCCTACTGATCCCTCAGTGCATTTTGGTGTTTTTGTTTAAAGTTGGCAGCATAGTCTGTATTTATCTTCCTCCTCCATGGGCCTCATGATCTTAGGTGTTTCTAGGGAGCTCGGCACCGCTCCTTTCCTCCCATCTCTTGTTGTCCTCCAGCATCCACTGTAGAGCCTGGCAGAAGGCTGTTTCAACCTCTCACTTTATTCTTTGTCTTTTTCAGGGTGATAGCAGAGAACTAGCTGGGAACACTATCACACCCACACCTTTTGTAGGCTCCCACTACATTTCTTGGATTCTGTTATGGGAGGGCTTATTCATGGAAAATAAATATTCAATGTAGGAACCCAGAGTGTCCTTGCCACTGATCTGGCTGTCTGTCTGGCATTCATCCCTGCACTCACGCTTCGTTTGACCACGCCGGCCTGTTCCATCCCCTTGCTGCTGCCAAAGGGCTGTTTGCTCCACCTACTATTCACTCACCCGCATCATCGCTTCCCCTCACTTTAATACTGGCTTGTGGGCCATCCAATCCGATGTTAGGTATAGAAGCTGTGGACCCACTGAAAGCTCCTGCTATCTCTTTGCTGGTGAATATAGTGGAACGTATCACCAGACACAGACATCGGGTAGAAACGTGGAAAAGCCATAAGTGAGAAATCCTGGCCAGGAGCCCACTTACCTTTTGTATTTGGTGCCATCCCTTGAAATAGGCAGCCTACCTGCATGTAGGTTGATGTGGTTAGTTAAGACCAAGGGCAGATGGTCAGTAAATAATACCAGCTGAGTAACAAAGAGTAAATAACATGAAACCAGGCTTACTGGTTCCAGCAGCGGATGGTGCTATAACGAGCCAGGAGCTGACCAGGAATCCAGGTAAGGCCCTGGGGCGCTGCAGAGCTCTCATCAGTAAAACTATGTAAAGTGGTCTAAAGATAACACAACAAAATGAAACGGCTTTGAAGGGAATAACTGGAAACAAGAGGTGGGAGGGGGAATACAAGCATTGAGCAACACAATACTTGTACAAACTATGGTAAAAGTAGGAAAGGCACTGCAATTACACAATTTATTGCTAGGGAAAGACTTGATCCCTATTTAAGACTAAATTGAATCTTAAATATGCTTATGCCAGTGTTGAACTGGAAATTACTGCCATCCCAGGAAGTTAGTCAAACAGTCTAGTGTTCCAGCCACTCTACGCTTTCTCTAGCACATTTTTCAGCCTGCCTTCTATCTAACATAAATCCTGAAAGTACTCTGCTTCTCTGAAAAATGCCTCCATTCCTCGGAGGGGGGGTGCCACTCACAAAAGGTGCGGAATTTGCTGTTTGGAGCAAGTTACACGGTCAAATAAAGCTCAGACTGGGCATTTGAGTAGGAAGGATGTTGGGGGTGGGGGGTGGTTCCCCAGGTTATTTCTCCACCTCAAGTCCGGGTGAAGAAATAGCGGTCATGTGGTGACCTGGGTTACCAAATAAGAGTCGCCGTGTCTGAAGAATCTGTCAGACCACAGGTACGCGTGTTGTCACAGTATGGCGGGGTGTCATCTTGTTCAACTGTTTGAAGAACTATCCTTGAAGTGTAGCCCAGTGAGAAGAGATGGGACGTTTACAGAGATGACGTACCTCCTCAAAGAGAAGGGCATCCTCTGCTCGTCCCCATTTGTGCCACCGAAGGCATAAAGCCTGAGTGGTCGGGGTGCACGGTCGAGGTGATGACCCCACAAATTCTGTTAGCTAGGGCCTTTGCCAGTATTTTAGCCTCCACATTTAACTGAGATACTGAACTCTAAGAACTGCAGTCTGTCTGTGGCTTACCTTCTTTATGTGTAACTACAATAGTTGCAGTCCTTTGATCCTCTGGCAGGCAGCCTACTTTGCACTGCTCTTGGAACATATCGGGCGAGGTTTTGCTAAAATATCTGCCATTCCTTTATACAGCTCGACCAGTAGGCCGCTAGGACCCGGCGCCTTCCCAGACTGGGGGTCGCGCAGCACCCACGGCAATTTCTCCACAGTTAGGTCGGGTTCCAGTGTCTCCGCTCTTCCCTAGTATGTTCCTGGAGGGAGATGTCCCTCAAGATGTTGTCACAATCATTGGATTTCATGGGGGCGTATAGGTCTTAGTAATTAGGTTAGGGCAGAATCCTTGTATCAAAATGATAAGGAACATCACACCAGTTGAAAGCACTGTTTGATTTAAATGTGGTGTACAGTTGAAGCTAGTGATCCATTATTTTAAAGTATTTTTGAACACAGTGTAAAAAGGAGAGTTTTATAGTGGGAGTGGGATTTACAGTGGTAGGGAAATCTGGTTTCTTATTGCTGCAACACAAATACTGGCATTTGTATAATGGTTTTCGCCCTTTTCCTTAAACAATGAATTTGCCTTGTTGAAACCAGTAATCTGAAAGACAAAAAGCACCATTTAAAGTGAGTGTCAGCTTGACATAATATATCAGATTGTGGCATTCAAGATGATTTATAATTGCAGAATAACGTTTTACATCAGGAGACTATTAGTAAGCTATACTTGTGTTAATTATTTACCATTTTTATTATCCTCAGCGGATCTAGCCATGTCTGGCCAAGTCAAGGACAAAGATGCCTTTCAGAGGCTTAATTTCCTCTACCAAGCAGCCCACTGCGTTCTGGCGCAAAACCCAGAAAATATAGAACTGTCTCGGTTCTACTGCTATACAGAAAGGACCATCAGCAAACGACTGGTGCTACGACAGGACCCTTCAATTAAAAGGACAGTGTGTAAGAAGTGCTACTCCCTTCTAGTACCTGGGGTGACTGCTACAGTGCGACAACGAAAAACACGGGGACAGAAGAGAACAGTGGTGCGGTGCCTCAGCTGTGGCCTTGTCAAAAGATTTGTAAACGATCCAAATTATAAGCTCTGGTCTGAACAGCCTGAAGCAAGGTTGGAGAATCAGCCAAAGAAAGATGAGAAACCACCTGTTCGTCAGATCAAGCCTAAGGAGAAAGAAGCAGCTCAAGGCCAGGGAGATGCCAAGTTCTGAACCTATGTTACCCTACAAATGTAGGAGGTGTTTTCGTAGTGTACTGATTATTTAAAATATTTATTTTGTAATATGATTTGATGCTGTATTTTTTTGTTTTGTTTTATATGTACATGCTTCAAGAGAGTAATTTGCCACTTCTGTCTGTTTCTTAGTTTGCTTAAAGTAAAAGGATTTTGAAAATGCAATTGTACGAGCAACACAGGACTGATAAAAATGGAGCCTCTAACAATAAATAAGCGCATTTTCAATGATAGTCTCATTCAATGGGCTGTCTTGGTTTTCATAGTGCATATATTGATCCATTTCATTTTGTTGTCAAACTGAAAATGTGGAGTGCCCCGTTTGATAACATGCTTGCAGCCGATAGTCATAAGATAGCCCCACCTTAGAGAAATAATGTTTGCAAAAAACTGCAGCTTCTTTTTAAAAAAGTGGAATAGCTGCTGTGATGCGCTTTTAATACATTTTGTTGACAATGGCTTAGTAAGACATCAGCATGATGCATGTTTGTGGGGGGGGGGGGGGGGGGGAGGGGAGGGGGAGAATGGGGGAGGTGAAGACCAAATAAGTCCTTTTAGTATTGGGAAATATATGGTCTAATGTATGTTGATCAGCGATTATAGGAACCTCTGCATAAAAACAAAACAATTAAAAAAACAAAAAACAATTTTGAGTAGCATCATGTTGGTATTTTGAAGGATTATGAATGGTACCTTGCTCCGGCCACCAAAGGCTTAACAATAGTTAGATTTGTCTTCATTTTACAAGAAGGAACTAGGAGCCAGATGTATCAAAGGGTTTTACCCATTCTGTGTCTATGAAAAAATGTTTTTTTTAATACATCTGGCCCTAAATGTTTATTCAGACTCCAATAAACAATGGGTCTGGATCATCATAATTTGGAACAAATGTTTTGTACACTTGCATCTCAGGCAGGAAGTTAGTCTTCTGAGCTGTTCAGGGTCTAACCAGTCCCAAAGACCTGAGCGCATGGCAGAGTTTCTGTTGTGCACAGTAATAGTCCAGCTCCCCCACTCTGCGCACCCCACTTAACCCTCTACGGAATTATCAGTATCACTATCTCGTCTGTTCGTAAAATTCGGTCCAGCCTTTTACAAGTAGGCCCTATAGCTCATCTCATAAAAGATCCTTCCAGGTGAATTCCACATCACCTTAAATCTCCATATAAAGCATTTAACAGTGGTCTTCTTGGATGTTCTACTTACCTTCAAGAATATCGAACTTGGTGGGACTGAGTTGTCTGATACTGAGTGCAGTTCTTGAGGAAAAGTTTACAATAAAGAAGGCAAAGAGTTCGGTTGTGGTCTCCAAAAAGGTCCCATTTGATAGCCTGTGCCTAAGACCATGACTTCGCTTGCAGTGTGGAGGGCTAGTTATAAAGACTTTGGCTGAGTGGGGGTAGTGCCAGGGAGAGTTGTCAAAAGAAAAAGGCAAAACTGTCATTATAAGAAAAATACAAAGTAATGGTTGGAATGCTTGCAAAAGTCTCAGTCAATGGGAGTTGTTTTGGTACATTGTTTCCAGCCCACTTTCCCACTTCAGATGGAGATCAACCAAATGCAAATCAGCCTTAGTCCAGCTCCATAGGTACAGTCCAGAACTAACGTGCCAAACCAGGTCCCATCTGAATGGATCACAGGCAACCTTGTCAGTAATGTACAGCCTGAGGCCTGCGGTACAATGGCCATAGGCCCCACATCTGGGCATACAGGTCTCACTGTGGAAAATACGAAGGTGATGAGTGGAATGTTTTTGCAATGTCTTGCTCACAGGCAATCACTCTTGGTCACATGTAATCAAAATTGTTCTAAGTAATGTTATGCAGCATACCAACTGGTTGTACTGTGGCTCTCTCTCTGGAGTGGTATATAATGTGAACTTTTGTAGAGCCACATTTTAAGGGATTTGTGAAAGAAATTATATGATCAATATTTACTAATGTTCAATGGAGGCTTTTCAATAGTATAGTGGCCTACTCACGTTTATCACTGTGATGAGGAAGTCTCAATAGAAGGCATAACAAGAGTGAAGATTGTTGAGTAGGCAGTATTTACAGATTTCTTCCTGGAGAAAAAGAGAACACAGTCGTCAAATGCTCTGTGAACAATATGGTAGCAGCACAAAAACTCACTTTTCTCAACAACACAATCCCTCATATGTCCACACACAGGGAAGCCCCACAAATTCACTTTGAACAGAACAGCAACACCATGGATATCCCTGAACTAAGGACCTCTCCACAGTTAGCATTTTAATATTAAAATCTGCTTCTACCAAACTTCCTCTACTTTGTTTAGCCACTCCTTCCATCTAAGATGTACGATCATCAATCCATATCCGTGCCCAAAAACAAAAATTTCGCTGTGACAAAAGGACCTCTTGTTAACTAAGGAAACGTGGCTGGGATATAATTGGCTCTGGCACTTTACTAGGATACCAGTGCTGTACGCAGAACCACCAAAACAAAAATGGAGTAGGTCAGGATGTGATAATCAATGAAGATATAGCCATCACAAAAATGGTGAATATATGAATACCAGAATTTGAAAATTTGCTGACTATATGCAATCCTAGACCATTAGTTCTTGCACATTTCTATTATTACGTAGACTGCCACCTAACAACTGAGCATTCACAGATACCTTTCTATACAGCTTGTAAGACCTTTTGTCAAAATATTCCAACTTGTGTTTCATCAGTGATCTAAACATTTAGTTTGTCAAACCTAAAAATGCGACCACCTGCTATCATCGCATCCGGATTCTATATGTCAGAACTGTAGGCGATGATTATGCTGTTCCTTCTTCACCTTTTTATTGCTAGCAGCCATTTTGTCTTAATGTAAGCAAGACAAATTAGGTAAAAACTTAATTTCCCATGAAACCCTGGGAGAACAAAACAATCGGTCCGTCCAATCCGCATTCACGAACACCGTTCAAGACCCTCTGCGGACACTCCTGCCTCCTCTTTCTTCCCGGCTCCAGCTGCCTTCAGTTTGGTGTTTCAGACCACCGCGTCTTCTTTTAATGTAATGCTATACACAGTTGATATTGGTAATTGGTTTATATGGGTAGAAGCGCTTATTGTGCCTCGCTTGTTTTTCCCTTTCGGCGCGGCCGCGCATAGGGGCAGTTTCACACCGGCTCGTGACACGGTGCGATCAGCTGATCGCCATAGTGCTTTGTGCACGTCCTGTCTCGTGCTCAGTGCGCCCTACATCCTGAGAGCCGCACATCAGTTTCACCTAGTCTGCAGCAGTGAAGCGCAACTGGGTATGTCCTGCAAGGGGGCTGGATCTGAGTTTCAAGCTGTAACAGAAGCCACCCACCTGGAGTCTGAACACTAGGGTGGGTCTGCATTAGCCATTGCTGCGGCTTCTATAGTTTAGGACATGGCCCGGGAGGTATTGTGTCTCTTTTCTCTCCAACCTGGAGTGAATGTGGTGTCCCTGGGCCGACTTTGCTGCCTGCCCCTGACTGAATACCTGTGCAGTATCCCTATTTGTACTACTTCTGGGCCACCCCAGTACACCTATTGCCCTCTCTACTTGCGTACCTTTGAGTGCACCTTTTTGTACAGTTTCTGCCCCCTCCTCCCTCCCCGCCTATATTGCCCTTTTGAAATGCAGGACCCTGTAGCTGATAATATGGAGGAGAAAGAAATGATTTCCCAATTGATGACAACTTTTGTAATATCACGGATGCCTTCAGACTGAAAGCAGTATCCCAAGCAGTGGCACCTTTGGGGAGGAAACTTCTCCAGATGGCACCGTAAGGCCAGCAACTCCTCTGAGGGAAGACTCCTTTGGGCCCCATACATCCAGGGAAGCCTATTGCACCACTGGCGGTGACTGAGCGCAAACGCTCAGACGACCCTGGTGTTGATCTAGATGCTTTTGCTAGCCTCAAAACAACCTTCATGGGCTCCTAACCCCTCCTCATCGAGTCCCCTGCTGCCCCACTCCCTAGTACTTCAAAGGGACACCGCCCTTTCCCAGACACGCCCATCTTCAGAAACCTGGGGCAGGGATTACTCCCCTAATGCCTCGGATGGCGAGATTGTGACAGTGAACCCTGGTGCCCTTCTACCAATACCTCTTTTCCTGTGGCTGAATCCAAACCAGACAATGCCCCACCCCCCTTCCCAGACTCAGATATGCTTGACCTGGATCACCCACACATCCAAGCTCTGCAGAGTGGATGCTAGTACCAAAGGTTGCTTCATATGTAGTGGGCCACTTGCAGAAACCACTGGACAAAGAGGTCTGCAGTCGCTCACCCCCTGAAATTGATGCCAGGATGGCTTCCTCCTTGGCAAAATTTGTCCGAGACCCAAAGAAGGGGATACAGTGCTCCTGGTGCTCATGCCAGGATAAGTTACTGGACGGGGGGGGGGGGAGTTTAGGCAAGGCTATCCAAGATCCTGGACATGGCCGAAGATGCTAAGATCTCGGAGCTCCGATTTCCCCAGGGGCACTATCGGGCTGGGCCCAGCAGGCCATAACTTTCCTTGGGACCGCTAATTGCATGATTTCTCCTGAAAGGCATAAGTTCCCTCTAATAAAAATCAACCTGAAATTGGGAGAACTAGCAGCACATCTGAGGCAGGCCCCATTTCACAAGAGGGTCTCTTTGGAGATCTGTTTTTATGCAAATTGGGGAAATTTGTGACTACATTTAATTCACTAGACAAGGCTCAGACCTCAATCATAAGAATTATTACTCCACAGGTTTTTGCCAAGGCTGGTTGTGGAAGGGTCCGCTCGATCATCCGTGCTCTCCACCAGGCCACCAGAGGCTCAAGGGAATGAAGGGGCCAGTGACAGGATCCCTCCCAGTTTGGCACCTACTACCCCTACTAGAAGCCACCCCCAACAGCGAGGTTTGAGAGGAAACTCCAAAGACAACACTGCCTACACTACCCCTCAAGGTGAATGTTAATCCCTGTCTGAGATCCAACTGGGGGCAGACTGTCAAGAGTTTTTCTCTATTTGGGAGATTTTCACATCAGATGCCTGGGTCCTTCAAGCGGTGAGAGGCTTCCTAATAGAATTTTACGGTTCACCATACCAACCACTGAGACCAAGGCCCCTGTCCTTCTCTCCAGTTCATCCGCTCTTGTGGATTCAGAGGTAACACAACTCTAGAAGAAAGGGACGATTGTTTAAACACATTTACATCCCTATGGTTTTCTCAGCAACCTCTTCATGGGGGAGTGAAGTGGTGTACGCCATGTCATACAGCTAAGGGAATTCAACCAGTGGCTGGTTTTCTTCTACTTCAAGATGGAAGGCATCAGTCTCCTCAGAGACTTGCTGTGTCGAACGATTGGATGGTGTGTCTGGACTTGAAAGATGTCTATCTCCCGATTTTCAGCTTGCCTCCTCATCAGTGCTTCCTGCGGTTTCAATGGTGTTCTAAATTCTGCAAATTTATCACTTTTCCTTTCAGTCCGTCTTGGAGCCAGTGGGGGATCACCTACAAGCCCAGGCTATCAGATTCTTTGTATATATGGATGATATCCTTATGGATTAGTACCTGGAGAGACTGTTGGACCATCTGCAACTGACGTTGACATTCTGGAGTCACTTGGCTTCGTCATCATTGAACATCTGTCACTACCCCAATACAGTTCCTACAATTTCGGGGTTTTGTAGTAGATTCAGTCATGGCCACTCCAAGTCTTCCATCTTGGAAGCTCACCAAAACAAAACACAAATTCAGGAGGGCACTGGCCAAAACCCACTACCTCCCTACGACAGCTCACCCGCATTGTGGGACTCCTGTCATCGATACAGGCCATCTATCCGGGACCTCTACATTGTCGTGCTTTACAACGCCTCAAGATCTTTCATCTTCAACGAGGCCTCACCTACTGTCAGTTGATCCCTCTACCAGAGGAAGCTAAGGAGGAACTGCAGTGGTGGATCGCCCAGATGGAGGCCTGGAATGGCCAGGCAATTGTCGGCTCCCAGTCTGATCTGGTGACAGAATCCAATGCCAGCAGCTTAGGTTGGGGAACATGATGTGGGGAGTTCTCCACAGGAGGAACATGGTCATCCGCAGAGCAATCACTTCACTTAAACTGTTTGGAGTTGATAGCAGGGTAATTTGCGGTGAAATTGTGGACCACAGACAGGTCCAGTGTTGTGTTCTCAAGACTGACAATGTAGCAGCAGTCCACTACATCAATCACCTTGTCGGAACGAGATAGAAATCCCCCTCTGACTTAGCCCAGAGCTTTTGGGCCCACTGCCTGGCCAACCAAATTTCTATGATGGTGGAACATCTTCCGGGGAAATCCAATCCGGCAGAGAATTGGCATTTACAGCATTGGCATGACGCATATCTCTGGAAATTGGATCTGCAGATGTCCCTAGAGCTGCAGTCCAGGTGGGGTCCCTTCACAATGGATCTTTTGCCTCCCGGCTGGAACATCAACTAAACCTGTACTGCAGTTACAGACCCCAGTGTAGTAATGACAGATGCCTTCCTCCACGATTGGAGCAAAGAGAAAGGGTATGCATTTCCACCATTCACCATAATCATGAGACTATACACCCTAGTTCAGAAACAGCAAGCGGACGTGGTGGTAGTCACCCTGATCTAGAGGTCTCAAGTCTGGTTTCCAGTTCTGATGAAACTTTCTTGGGATGCTCCAATCTGTCTGCTCCTGTTTCCAGATCTCCTCCGGGATCCCCTGGGAAATCCTCATCACCTGCTGCTGGAAGGCTCTTTGTGTCTCATGTTATGGAGGATAACCGTAAAAACTGGAAAGTCCCAGGCATTTCTCGGGAAGCTGATTTGCTGCTCGTCAAAGGAAGTGCAGACAGCACAACCAAGTGATACCATCTGGCCTGGTTTCCATGGTTGGGTTAGTGTCATCAACGACCGCTGTATCAAGTGGGGTCAGAAATTGTCCACATCTTGAACTTCTTGCCTCTTTAGCTTCAGAGGGCATGGCATATAGGTCAATCAACAGCTTTCGCTCGGCAAATTTGGCAGGCCATTCCCAGGTGGGCGGGCATCCAGTGGGGGAACACCCTTTGGTATGTAAGCTCCTTTGGGGCATCAGACTTTCCCTTCCCACAGAACCCAGATATTTTACTGTATGGGATGTCAATAAGGTCTTGCGTTTATTTAAATCCTGGCAGTCTAACAAGCATTTGTCACAAAAACAGATGTTGGCAAAATTGGCTGCCTTACTGTGCTTGGTATCTTGTCGTAGACCTTCGGGTATCTAAGCCCTGGATATAACAGGTAGAGCATTTACTTTGGATGAAGTTACCTTTCATATGTCCAGGAGAGAAAAATGTAATTCAAACGTTTCATACCCTGTGTTTCCAGGTGTTCGAAAATGTGTGTAGTAATAGCAAAAGGAGCTTATGAAGCTATGACAGAGGATCTCCATTCCCCAGGGGAACATCAGCTACTCATTGCTCTCGCTAAACCTCATAAAGCAGTATCCTCCCCTACCATTGCCATCAAGTCAGATAGGCCATGCAGGAAGTTTAGCACTGACACTAAACTGTTTGGGGCTCATTCTGGGACAAAAGCCATAGCCTCCAAGGCTTTTTCATGGGGAGCTTGACTGGAAGACATTCTTAAAGCATCAGACTGGTCCTCAGACTCTATGCTTAAGAGGTTTTATTTTAAGCCAGTCCAGAACCTAGCATTGCTAGTGGTGGGGAAACTGAACCAACATAATCCTTGCCTCCGGCCCGACATAGAAGTGAAACTTTCCTTAACGATAGCTAGGAAATTTTCTTATTCTATTGAGGACACAAAGGTCAAGGATTAGCCCACCCTTATGTAGTAAAATTCTTTCTACCTGCCCAATATGGGGTGGTGTTATGAAGTGGTATGTCAAAGGAAGAACAATATTCCAGTTGCATGTATGTACTTGATCATCTTCTCTGTTGTTCGGATGTCTATTGCTTTGCTAGAACTGTGACAATGGTGATTTTTTTCTGATTATGGAACTATGTGTCTCTTGTTTTCGATGTACCACATTCTATTTGGGAATTGACTCACGTGATTGTTATTTTTCCTTGCGGACAGATTCCAAATAAGGATGAGTCACAAAACAATCTGCTGTGGTCACAGGGAGGAAGGAGCGTCTGCAGAGGGTCTTGAAGGGCATTTATGGATGCAGATTGGACGGACTGATTGTCAGTGGCGGCTGCCACTGACCCGCAGGAGAGGGGGATAGGGGGAAATATATATATATTTTTTAAACTAAAAGAAACACTTACCTCTTTCCTATGGATGGAAATGGATTTGTCTCCTCTGTCCTCTTCCCAGAAGTACACAGGCTTCCAGACTCCCCTCCAATCACAACACTGCAAACAAAAAAACAAAAAAAACACTTCCCTCTTTCCTACGGATGGAGATGGGTTTGTCTCCTCTGTCCTCTTCCCAGAAGCACACAGGCTTCCAGACTCCCCTCACGACACTGCTGTCACCAGCATTGGTGTGAGCACCCTGCTTCTCCGCTCACATTGGGTATGGTACCCTGTGCACTTTCTCCTCCTGGCTGTTCAATACAGACGGGTGGAGAAATGCAAAGTGTGCATGTCTGTCTGGTAGGCAGAACACGGCCGGCCAAACCGACATGCGCACTTATGGCGCACTTATTTTTACCTGGAAAAGGTTAGGTGCAAAGTTACTTAGTGTGAGGGCACCCTGGCACTAGCCAAGGTGCCCCCACATTGTTCAGGGCCAATTCCCTGAACTTTGTGAGTGCGGGGACACCATTACACGCGTGCACTACATATAGGTCACTACCTATATATAGCTTCACAATGGTAACTCCGAATATGGCCATGTAACATGTCTAAGATCATGGAATTGCCCCCTCTATGCCATCCTGGCATTGTTGGCACAATCCCATGATCCCAGTGGTCTGTAGCACATACCCTGGTACTGCCAAACTGCCTTTCCTGGGGTTTCACTGCAGCTGCTGCTGCTGCCAACCCCTCAGACAGGCATCTGCCCTCCTGGGGTCCAGCCAGGCCTGGCCCAGGATGGCAGAACAAAGGACTTCCTCTGAGAGAGGGTGTTACACCCTCTCCCTTTGGAAAATGGTGTGAAGGCAGGGGAGGAGTAGCCTCCCCCAGCCTCTGGAAATGCTTTCTTGGGCACAGATGTGCCCAATTCTGCATAAGCCAGTCTACACCGGTTCAGGGGACCCCTTAGCCCTGCTCTGGCACGAAACTGGACAAAGGAAAGGGGAGTGACCACTCCCCTGACCTGCACCTCCCCTGGGAGGTGTCCAGAGCTCCTCCAGTGTTCTCCAGACCTCTGCCATCTTGGAAACAGAGGTGCTGCTGGCACACTGGACTGCTCTGAGTGGCCAGTGCCACCAGGTGACGTCAGAGACTCCTTGTGATAGGCTCCTTCAGGTGTTGCTAGCCTATCCTCTCTCCTAGGTAGCCAAACCCTCTTTTCTGGCTATTTAGGGTCTCTGTCTCTGGGGAAACTTTAGATAACGAATGCAAGAGCTCAGCCGAGTTCCTCTGCATCTCTCTCTTCACCTTCTGCCAAGGAATCGACTGCTGACCGCGCTGGAAGCCTGCAAAACTGCAACATAGTAGCAAAGACGACTACTGCAACTCTGTAACACTGATCCTGCCGCCTTCTCGACTGTTTTCCTGGTGGTGCATGCAGTGGGGGTAGTCTGCCTCCTCTCTGCACTAGAAGCTCCGAAGAAATCTCCCGTGGGTCGACGGAATCTTCCCCCTGCAACCGCAGGCACCAAAAAGCTGCATTACCGGTCCCTTGGGTCTCCTCTCAGCACGACAAGCGAGGTCCCTCGAATCCAGCAACTCTGTCCAAGTGACTCCCACAGTCCAGTGACTCTTCAGTCCAAGTTTGGTGGAGGTAAGTCCTTGCCTCACCTCGCTAGACTGCATTGCTGGGAACCGCGACTTTTGCAGCTACTCCGGCCTCCGTGCACTTCCGGCGGAAATCCTTTGTGCACAGTCCAGCCTGGGTCCACGCACTCTAACCTGCATTGCACGACCTCCTAAGTTGTTCTCCGGCGACGTGGGACTTCTTTGTGCGACTTCGGGTGAGCACTGTTTCACGCATCCTCGTAGTGCCTGTTTCTGGCACTTCTCCGGGTGCTACCTGCTGCTAAGAGGGCTCCTTGTCTTGCTCGACGTCCCCTCTACCTCCTGGTCCAATTTGCGACCTCCTGGTCCCTCCTGGGCCACAGCAGCATCCAAAAACGCTAACCGCACGATTTGCAGCTAGCAAGGCTTGTTGGCGTTCTTTCGGCGGGAAAACACTTCTGCACGACTCTACAAGGCGAGAGGGATCCGTCCTCTAAAGGGGAAGTCTCTAGCCCTTTGCGTTCCTGCAGAAACCGCAGCTTCTTCTGTCCAGTAGAAGCTTCTTTGCACCCGCAGCTGGCATTTCCTGGGCATCTGCCCATCTCCGACTTGCTTGTGACTTTTGGACTTGGTCCCCTTGTTCCACAGGTACCCTAGATTGGAAATCCACAGTTGTTGCATTGTTGGTTTGTGTCTTTCCTGCATTATTCCTCTAACACGACTTCTTTGTCCTTATGGGAACTTTAGTGCACTTTGCACTCACTTTTCAGGGTCTTGGGGAGGGTTATTTTTCTAACTCTCACTATTTTCTAATAGTCCCAGCAACCCTCTACAAGGTCACTTAGGTTTGGGGTCCATTCGTGGTTCGCATTCCACTTTTGGAGTATATGGTTTGTGTTGCCCCTATCCCTATGTTTCCCCATTGCATCCTATTGTAACTATACATTGTTTGCACTGTTTTCTAAGACTATACTGCATATTTTTGCTATTGTGTATATATATCTTGTGTACATTTCCTATCCTCTCACTGAGGGTACACTCTAAGATACTTTGGCATATTGTCATAAAAATAAAGTACCTTTATTTTTAGTATAACTGTGTATTGTGTTTTCTTATGATATTGTGCATATGACACTAAGTGGTACTGTAGTAGCTTCACACGTCTCCTAGTTCAGCCTAAGCTGCTCTGCTAAGCTACCATTATCTATCAGCCTAAGCTGCTAGACACCCTATACACTAATAAGGGATAACTGGGCCTGGTGCAAGGTGCAAGTACCCCTTGGTACTCACTACAAGCCAGTCCAGCCTCCTACAGTGAGTGCTTCGTAGAGTGCATTAAAGTATTAAAGCCTGCTGGTAATCAGGGCATGGGTAAGTGTTTTCATGGTGTTTTCTGGTAGGCATTTGAAGATCTTTCATAGCATCTTCAGAATATAGAATTGCGTGGAGGTCACACTGTTCACTTGAATATTCATGCCCAGATTGGTGTTCAGGACGATTCCCAAATTTCTAGCATGGGTGGTAGCGGTAGGTGTGGGATCGAGGTCAGTTGCTTACCAGATGGAGTCCCAAGGGGATGCTTTCCTTCCCAAGATTACCACTTAATTTTGTCTGAGTTGAATTTGAGTTCAACAGCTTTTGACTTTTCATATTGGACTATGCTTAGAAATATTTGACCAGAAGATGTTACCTACTGACTCCAAGCCAAACACTTAGAAAACTGAGGTTCTAGGAAATCCAAGATCAATCTCTTTCCAACCATTTAGCCCAAAGTATAAAACCTCTCAGCATCAGGCTTGGCTGAAGTGAGGGACCTGGAGTTTGAGACAGACTCCAATGGATCCCTTACATCTAGGGCTACTAGAATTATGCTGCAAGTGAGGACCAAATTGTGCAGTGATAAAAGGCAAATTACGTTGGATTATGCGGTACATGATATGGCAGTATTATTTAGCTAGTTTGTCATTTCAACATTGTGAGAAAACAGCCTCTTTCTAGCACCTGTTTGTCAGTGTGCTTTTACTTTCTCACTGGGGTCCTGCTAGCCGGGACCACAGTGCTCATAGTTTGAGACCGATTTGTCAGTTTGTTTTTACTGTTACGCTGGGATCCTGCTAGCCAGCACCTTAGTGCTCATAGTTTGTGGCCTATATGTGTTGTCAGTATGCTTGACTGTGTCACTGGAGTTCTGCTAACCAGAACTCCAGAGCTTATGCTCTCTCTGTTTACCAAATTTGTCACTATAGTTTAGGGACTCCATACTCCAATTCTGATTGGCACACCGGACCTCCTTATAAGTCCTAGTATATGCTACCTAAGTACCCAGGGCATTGGGGTTCCAGGAGATCCTTATGGGCTTCAGCATTTCTTTTGCCACCCATAAGGAGCTCATACAAACACTCCTTCAGGACTGCCACTGCAGCCTGAGTGAAATTGTGCACACACTATTTCACAACCATTTTCACTGCACCAGGGAACTTATAATTCACCCATATGTCTAACCTTCAGTTACTGAAGGCTAGGTGCAAAGTTACTGTGTGTGAGGGCACCCTTGCATTAGCAAAGGTTCCCCCACGTGTCCAGGCCCAAATTCCCAGACTTCGTGAGTGCGGAGACACCATAAGCGTGCACTACATATATGTCAATACATATATGTAGCTTCACAATGGTAACTCCAAATATGGCCATGTGAGGTGTCTAAGATTGTGAAATTAAACCCCCAATCCAAATCTGGTATTGGGGGGCCAATTCCATGCACCCTGGGGGCTCCACCATGGACCCCCAGTACTGCCAATCCAGCTGTCTGAGGTTTCCACTGCGGCCCCAGCTGCTGCCACCTCACAGACAGGGTTCTGCCCTCCTGGGGATTGAGCAGCTCAATCTAGGAAGGCGGAACAATGCATTTCCTTTAGGAGAGGGGTGTCCTCCCAGAGCCTCTGGAAATGCTTTGAAGGGCACAAACGGTGCCCTCCTTGCATAATCCAGTGTACACTGGTTCAGAGACCCCCAGTCCCTGCTCTGGCGCAAAACTGTACAAAGGAAAGGTAGTGACCACTCCCCTGTCCATCATCACCCCAGGGGTGGTGCCCAAAGCTCCTCCAAAGTGTCCCTGGCGTTAGCCATCTTGGATTCCAAGGTGTGGGGACCCTCTGGGAGCATCTGAGTGGTCAGTGCCAGCAGATGATGTCAGAGACCCCTCCTGATAGGTGCATACCTGGGTAGGTAGCCAATCCCGCTTTCAGGGCTATTTAGGTCTCTCCTTTGGGTGTTTTCCCAGATTCTGTTTGCAAGACTCCACCAGGACTGCTCTGCATCCTCTACTTCAGCCTCTGGAAATGCTTTGAAGGGCACAAACGGTGCCCTCCTTGCATAATCCAGTCTACACCGGTTCAGAGACCCCCAGTCCCTGCTATGGCGCAAAACTGTACAAAGGAATGGGGAGTGACCACTCCCCTGTCCATCATCACCCCAGGGGTGGTGCCCAGAGCTCCTCCAAAGTGTCCCTGGCGTTAGCCATCTTGGATTCCAAGGTGTGGGGACCCTCTGGGAGCATCCGAGTGGCCAGTGCCAGCAGATGACGTCAGAGACCCCTCCTGATAGGTGCATACCTGGGTAGGTAGCCAATCCCCCTCTCAGGGCTATTTAGGTCTCTCCTTAGGGTGTTTTCTCAGATTCTGTTTGCAAGACTCCACCAAGACTGTTCTGCATCCTCTACTTCAGCTTCTGAATGTCGGATCAACCGCAGACTGCTCCAGGAACCGCTGTAACTGCAACAAAGTATCCAGAAAGGCTACGGAGACCTGCAACTTCAGCTCCAGCCAACAACTGCAATTGTTTCCAGGTTGTGCACGCTCTGAGGACTGCCTGTCTTCACCCTGCACCAGGAGAACCGAAGGAATCTCCAGAGGAGTGACAGAGTCACTTCCCTGCTTCAGCAGGCACCTCTCTGCAATGACGACCGGTACTCTGGGACTCCTCTCATGTCGACGAGCTTGATCCCTGTAACACAGGTTGTGGACCTAAGTGATCCTGACTGTCCAAAGGTCCAGCTGTCCAAATTTGGTGGGGGTAAGGGCTTGCCTCCCCGTGCCAGACAGTACCCCTGTGCATCGTGTCCTCTGCAGCTCCCTTGGGTTCTGTGCACTTCTTCCAAAAGTTCTTCGTGCACAGCATAGCTCAGGTCCCCAGCACTCTTTCCTGCGACGCTCAGCTCCCTGAGTTGTTCTCCGGCGGCGTGGGATCCCTTTATTTAGTGCTGCAACGACTGTGCTCGTGTCCTGGGACTCCCGTGGGTGCTGCCTGGTCTTCTGAGGGCTCTCTCAAGTGCTGTGAGCCCCCTCTGTCTCCTCAGTCCGAGTTGAGACCCCCAGGTCCCTCCTGGGTCCGGGCAGCTCCTCTTTGCCGCAAAATGCGTTCTTGCATGAACCAAGGCTTGTTGGCAACGCAAACAGCTTGCATCCAATGACTCGACGTGGGACATCTCTTGCACCAAGCAGGAACACGCAGCTATCTTCTTTGGTGCATTTCTGTACTGTTCTTCCAACCGGAGAATCCACTTTTGCACCTTCTTCCAGGTTGGCAGGGGCTCCTGTTCTTCCTGGACTCTTCATCGACTTCTGGACTTGGTCTCCTCTCTACACAGGTCTTCAGGTCCAGGAATCCATCGTTGGTTTCTTGCAGTCTTGCTTGGTTCTTGCATAATCCTTCACCATGACTTCTAGTGTGTTCTGAGGAAAATTGCTGTACTTTACTCGTGTTTTCCTGGGCTCTGGGGTGGGGTACTTTACTTACCTTTGGTGTTTTCTTACACTCCAAGCGGCCCTCTACACACTACACTTGCCTAGGGGGGAAATCAGACTTTCGCATTCCACTATTTTAGTGTATGGTTTGTGTTGCCCCCTAGGCCCACTGCAATCTATTGTGTTTTTCACTATTTGTACTATTCTATGACTGTTTGCTTACCTGATTTTGGTTACTAGTGTATATATTGTGTATAATACTTACCTCCAGTAGGAGTATTGCCTCTAAGATATTTGTGGCCTTGTGCCACTAAAATAAAGTACCTTTACTTTTGGTTACACTGAGTATTGTCTTTTATTGTGTATAAGTACTGTGTGACTACAGTAGTATTGCAAGATCTTTGCATGTCTCCTAGTTCAGCCTTGGCTGCTCTGCTACAGCTACCCCTAGACAGCCTAAGCTGCTAGACACTGCCTACATTTCACTAATAAGGAATAACTGGACCTGGTATAAGGTGTAAGTACTTTAGGTACCCACTACAAACCAGGCCAGCCCCCTACAAACATTCAATAGCACTCTCCAGGCAAACGTCTTACCTCATTAGTAGGAGCTGAACACTTGGATAAACAATCTGGAACTGAAAGGTGACTAATGAATTTCTGGAAAGAGTCTACTGCTATGGACCACAATGTAAGGTGCTTATTTTATTCACTTTCAGTTACAAGTATGCGAAACTCACAAAAATACTTAGAAGGCAAATCTGTCATCCTGACATATATTTTAGTACGAAATGCACCCTTGTGTCAATTTTTGGTACGAGGATGCATTTAAATATGAGCACCGCAAATAACAGTAGCTTACGTTCTGTTGTACTTGTGGGTTTGCGGTAAATTTTTACAGCGAATTGCGCCAGTGGCAATATATTTTTACTGCAAATGGAGCATAATTACGTGAAGTGGTGTAATTTTGGGGATTTAATGTAGGGGGAAATTCCCAAAATTACACAAATTTCACCCAATTCCACCTTCGGTCTGTTGGAGCTTGAGACGTTTTAGGTGAAATTTGCTAATCATTCAGCAGGTGGTGAATCATGTGGCAAGTGTGGTGAAAAGGAATTATTCCGACCATGTTGCTGTCACATAATCCCGAGTGCCCTGTTAAGACCACATGTAAACTAAGCTTCGAAATGATGAATTGTCCCACACTTTAGCTTCTCTCAGAGCTGTAGCTGCTATTGAGTGAGTTCTCCTGCGCATGGCTGTATGTGTGCATGGGCTATATCTATAAGCTCCTATTTGTACTTCCTGATTTACAGTAAACGTAGAATGAAGCTGAGAGACAACTTCTTGTTCAATGTATGCAGATTCATATCCCTACCCTGGCTGGCAACCATTAATGCAAAGTGCAACGTTCATTGGGCAACCTGGAGGCCTGGAACACTTCTATTTCCACAAATACCCCACACCTATTGACAAACACGACATCTGTGCTCCAGGCTAGCTCCTCTATTACCTCTGCCACCCTTTAAAAAGTCGCAACCTGGTAGAAGCTACTGAACCTTCCTGCCAGCTTCTCCTGCAATCTGCCTAAATATGAATTAAGCCTCATATCAATCTCTGGAGTGCCATAAAATGATGACCCATGTATACAATCACAGGATGCAGATGATCATGCAAATTAGTAAATCGGTATACTCTCTCCTAAAAACATCATGCGTATGTTCAGTGGTGAGCATATGCAATAGCACCATGTTTGAAACCTGGATCTTACGCAGCATCTCGCGTAAAGATATTCTGACTCCACCACCATCCATCCACTTGCTCCAAAAAGTTGCTCAGGAAACCAATTACAATCTGAGCGTCTCAAGACCTCATCAGGAGTACAAATGCTGCAAACCAAAATCACTATAGTCATCTCCCTCTTGGGACTCTGCTACTAATACATCCAACTGTTTTATTAAGTACTCATCATTACTTAACAATAGATATCTGTCGGATCAAGGGGCAGCAACATGGCATTCACTTGATCACATGCTGACACTACTTTGTTCTGCAGCCCCCTCTCCCACAGCCCACTGACATCTGGGCCCTTGCTGAGGGCGCCTTGTTTTGTAGACCCCTCTAGTACAGCCAACTGTCCTGTGGCCGGCGGGTCCTGCACTATGGCTGGCAAATTTAAGTTAAGTTTTTACCATGTATGTAATCTCCACATTTACATTTTGTGTAAGTAGAACTCCAAAACTTCGAGCAAGGATTTATCGCAATCTGGGAGATTTGTTCTTATTTTTGGCACAATGTTAAGATCATGAAAGGGCAATAAAATAGTTTGAATGTTTTTGCATACAAAGGGCCCGATTTAAAGTATGGCAGAGCGGGTACTCCTCGCCGCCAAACTCTCCAGTCTGATTTACGACTGGGCAGACCAACAGTATGTAGACAAAAGAGCGTACTTTAGTTCAGTCCTCTACATAGCCTCCTGACGGCCCTGAAGAGTACAGGCCATTAACGGGAAGCCATCCGACCATCAGCTGGATTTAGTGTGGGATGTTCGATGTTTTTTTTTTTTTTGCTGTCTTTCACCGCCAGGTAAAAGTTGGGTCACCGGATCAGCAGTGAACTTTCAATTTGGAGGGTGGAGTGAAGGGAGGGTGGCAGATGTAACTCCTTGCAATGAAAGAGGCTTCTTTTGAATGGATAATTTATTGCCGGTTTCATCGAATTTGGCAAGTACTGAGCGGTATCAGTGTCACCATAGTTAAAAAGCATGTTAGGTTTAGTTTTTCCTCCCCAAAAAGAATTTATATTATTTATGTATCAGGAACGTGTAACATCAATGCTAATAACCTTTCGGTATTCCTAGTTTTTTGCCCTGAGCTGTGCTCTCAGGGCAACACTTTCTACAATTCAAAATTAATACTTTTTAACCCTTCATAAAAAAAGGGGGGGGGAGGGAATTTATAACATCCCCCAAAATATTCCAGGGGTGGAGTTAATATATACATCAGGTTCCTGGAATGGGTAAAGTTGCACTTTCTCCAACTGATCTAGTATTGGATTTAGAATAGTAAATTTGACCACCCATTATCTTCCATGTCCAGGGCAAAGTTCAAGGCAAGAAAACTTTTTTTCAACATTTTCCTTAATCCCGGGTTAAACAGTCATATTTGGGTTGGTATGTTCTTATAAGGTTCAGGGTGAAGTTGCACTCATCTTTACAGCTTAAAACCCCGCTCTTTCTAAGAAATAACCCCTGCTTTATTATTATGTCAAGGCACTGTTTATTCTACAAAGGAGTTTCAAGTTGGAGTTATTACTCAATGCCCGATGTCTTTTGCTGCTACCCACAGGCAGAAATGCCCTTGTACTTTTGGTTCAATATTCCTGTAAGTGGCTCTCAGTACATACCATAGTCCGTTTTCATGGATCGTCACACTGGTCATGTGGATAGTTATTTTTTTGCCTACCCAGCAAGTTCCACATCCCCCGAAGTGGCACACAATTTGACCATTATTTATTGTTCTCATCCGACTTGAGTTTGGCGGATGGGATACTCCTTCACAAACATGATGGATGTCCCACCCACCGTACTACAAGCCACTGGGTGTAATGCATTTGCAACAAGGCGAATGCAATATTGTGATGTTTGCGAGGGAGTATTCCATTCGCCAAACCCTAAATCAGACCCAAAGTCAAATTACATTTTGTGAAGGCTGTTTTCTCCGGTTTAGAAGTTGCCTGGGGCAGAATTTACATAGAATGTGGTAGGCTCCAGTGTTGGTGTTTCTCACATTCTTTTGTTTGCAAAGTCTTCATACTAGAATCTTCCCTGTAACTTCTCCTGAGGGCATGGTTCCAGTTGTTCTCTTTCTCCAGCTGTTGAACTTCTTACCAGGGGAGGCATTGTGTGAAAAACGTAACTTTCATTATATTTTGCTTTCTGACTCCTTATCAACTTATTTGGCATCTGGTTCGTTGGTTGTTATATAGCTGTTATGTTTGCCTTCTCGTCATGTTCGTCTTCATCCATGTATGCAAGTCTAATGTTCATAGCAATGGTTATTATTTGTCATTCCTCATTTTTAGGTCTGGCATTAGCTAAAACGTGTTGTTTTTAATCAAACAATATACATTCTATACATACTTACAGAGGCTTTTTTCAGTCAGCACTCTTCAGCCATTGGTCTGTTGGTGTGTCATTCACATTTTGCTTTGTATAGTGTGCATAGAAAAACCTGCCATGATGATCACACCGCGTGGCTCTGGTCAGTGATAACAGCTAACTGGCTAATTTAGGTTGTTGTGAATATTTCTAATTTGAGTAGCTACCATGTTCTATACTTTCCCAGTCTTGACTTAAAAAGTGGATACCATGTTCTGGATGTCAATCACATAGGGATTTCAACATTGTGTATAGTGTTATTAAAAAACTTTACTCTGGAGGAAGAATTGTCCAACTTGGTCGCTAAGACATGTTTAGGAAATCCCAGGAAAGGTAAGCTTCTCCCTAAGGTTCTCAATCGATTGAAGAAGATCTTGAAGTCTGCGTTGATATGTGTTCCGAGGAATAGGCCAGTGTTCAGAGTGGATACTTAACTAGCCGGCTTCTGCCGGCACCAGACTCTGGCCATCATGTGCGGGAGTGAGTTTAAGAAGGTTTCTTGTCATCCAACTAAAAATGGCAGACAGGATCAGAGATTGGTGTTGGTTTCAGTAGGCAAAGAATCTGACAGCAATGCTGTACAGGGTTGGAGAGGAAGAAAAATATCCGAATATGGTGGTGACGTTCCAGCAGAATGGGGTAATGGATCATGGCACATAACTCCAACTATTACTTCTACATTCTTTCATACTCTCACATCTGTGAGAGCTGTACCACATGCCCTGTCATCCCTCCAACTGTCTACAAAATAATAACGTCCATCTAACAAGCCACCTTATCTTGCAATCACATCTTCGCCATGGCCAAATGCAAGTTCCATTTATGATCTACAGCCACATTTACCTCCTTCCCATCCATGCTCTTCCCTCCTTTAAACAGTGCAACAATACTTGTATAGTATAGTATTGTTACAGCACAGTACGGCCATACCTTGACGGTATCATAAACAAATATAAATGTGAGCCAATAAGTGGGTCTGTCATTGAAAGAATAGTACAACAATTTATTTAAACCATTCCATTTATTGCTGCAGTTCTTGCAAGATTGCTCCTCAGGATATGTTTCTGTCATTATCAGTAAGGACGATAGGACGGTGCAGTTAGCTATTTTAACAATTAAGTTGCTGCAAAGCTGACAGGTATTCCATGGAGAGCAGGACTGACTAGAGTGATTATCACAGTTCAGGAAGTTACTCCACAGACTACGCCACTGACAGCCACAGGATGGGACTCAGTTCAGAGCAGTAAACAATATTAAAAAAGTCTTGATCAAAAGCCTCACTTTCAGAAAAAGAAAGTTGTGAATTTGCAGCATGTCTCAGAAAAGGGAGCGCTCAAACTAAACGGGAAATGGGCTGCACCACTTCTATGCAACACAAACGAAGTCACAATAACCCACCTGAACCTCCAGACTCGTGGCTGACAGATGAATGCAATCAAGTTAAGATTTCCAAAGGTCACTTAAATTCCCTACATCAAAAATAAAGTACAAAATTTCAAACAGGAGATAAAATAGTCTTCTGGTCACATTTATCAAGATGATATAACTGTATTCAAGCATGTCTGTATTCTACTTTTTGTGATGGATACACTGCACAGGTAAAAGGTAGTAATGGTGCTCACCTTGGTATCAATATCTCTCTTGGACAAATATGCATAGGAGTACACTCAAAAACAAGGCCCCACCTTTTGTGAAAAGAAAATCCTAATGCCATCCCTCTGATAAGTGAACCACGGGTTTGTTCAATACCTTCTGAAAGGAGAAGCCTAGCAGGATATAAAAGCCCTCCTTGCTGAGCTTCCCGACTTAACAGTAAGCAATGTTCCTGGAAATAGAGCTTCATTCTGAGAGAAGCAGTATTGAAGGCTAACTACATACAATACTCATAAAAGTCTGCGGAGGTGCTACTCACCATCACACAAGCAACAGACATCATATTTTCATCATCAAAGCAAAATAAAACGGCCTCTATTTTCAGGGGTAGTATTGGCACAAGCAGTTCAAACTTCGGTCACACTCACTGTCCCCACAGCCCAGTGTAATTTAATTTCCTTATACACCTAATAGAGCACTATTGTTAGTCAAATGTAAGAACAATATCAAATGTTAACAACATTTCAAACCAGTTTAATATTACCAGTCTTTGAACTTTGTTCCAATGACCTGCCATTTATAAAAATATGTTACGGTATAAAGTGTGGGTAGTAAATATCAATATATGAAAAAAATATATGTCTAATCTGTAAGCACTAACAAATGTAAAAATAATACATACTTTCTCATATGTACAACATATTTCCTCACTCACTCATAAAATCAGGTATTGCAAAATTTCTGTTCAACAAGTCCATACTGACCTCAAGTGAGACAGCGTTGAAATCCCTGGACGCTTGCTTGCTAACACTTAAAACATATATTATGTAAGGTTCTACAGGGCAAAATCAGGTGTGGCATAGGTCAGAGTAACTGCCAAAAAATACTTTATGCCCTAGTGACATATGGGAATTGGACAAAGACCCCATAATGTAATACTGAGAAGATCAGGGTTTACAACAGTGGTATATAGGTTATGCCACAAAGTTTGCATCGTCGATTCCCCAGTTAGATTAAAACATATAATTGTTTAGCAGCTTTCAAGACCACAAGATGCTCCATGAGCCAGAAATCTAGAAAGAAGGGATATTCTGGCGTCTTGAAAGCAGACATCTAAAATATGCCGGAGGTGTTTCCCTTAGTAAGAACTCATCTTAAATTAAACTATCTGGGCACCAAGTAACACATTCATGATAGCAGGAATTTCTTAATGGGAAATACCTTTTTAATATAATACCAGTGGTTACTTGGTTTCAGAGTGCTCCTAAAAATCAGTGCCTTTGCAAAAGATCGCACAACATTAGTTGTGCGAATTCCAGACTAGAAAACAAGCTACTGATTGTACGTGCAACATCTTACACACTGGAACACACATATCCCTGGTGTACAAGGAGAAACCAAATGGAGGGGGGCTTCTATGACCTCAAACTGTACAAGTGGCCTTATTCCAGCATCAGTGTTCCTCGCCAGTGACCAGAATGCACAACAGTGCTAGATCTTGATGAACAGGACACCAGCTACCACAGAAAAACCGAGGAGGAGTACAATGAGCTTGGGGATGCGCTCCTTGTTAGAGTTCAGTTCATGAGGCAGGATCTCGAGGAAAGTAATGTAGATGAAGGTGCCCGTGGCAATGCCCTTCATCACACTGCGTGTCAGCTGATTCACTGTGCCACCCGACTCACTTAGGCTGACACCTATTCCGATTCCCAGTGGCGACATAATAGCAAAGAGGATCAGACAGAAAAGCACCACTCGGTGACGCAGACGGCTCTGTACCAACTTTAGGGTTACGCTGAATGCAATGATGGATTTGTGCAGTAGCAGTGCCACGCAGATCTCTAGCACCTTTGAGGAATCCTCCTGAAGCCCGACAGCCAGGCCCTCGAAGACCGAGTGCAGGGACAGCGAGAAGACCAGGATGAAGGAACGCAGGGCAGAGTGCGAGTTTAAGTCTATATGAACATGGACCTCACTGTGGCGTCTGGATTCGGGCGCTGGCACATCGAGCCAGTGTGGGGCCTGAACATTGTTTTCCACAGACGACCCTAGCAGTGCTCGTGTTTCCTCCATAGACCCAGACTGATCTTTGTAGGCCAAGACGATCTGCTCCATCACCAGTATCAGGAAGAAGCCCATGGCAATAATGAACTCCTGCAGTGGGAACTCAAGCTGTAATGAAAAAGACAGGTGTCACAAGTGAATAAGTAGGGGGGGGACAACACAGGTGGGAGCTTCTGTAGATAAAACAACAAACAAGATCTCAGAAATATGGAGAAACATAGGAGAGGGAGTATAACTGTGGGGAACTCAGGAAGGGTGGGCGCAGGTAGAAAGAACGAAGGCAAGCGATACTAAGAGAAAGCGACATACAAGACCAGGAAAATATTTGAGCACAGGTCAAAACTCGGTGCAGAGGGAGTGGAGGAAGGTAGGAAAGAGAGAGAAAGAAATCCAAGACTAGGGGAAATAAAACAACACAATCAAAAGCGCAAGGGGTGGAGTGCTCTACGATAAAGAGCAGTGCAACTTTTTACTTCAGAGGGAGCAGAGGAGAAGCAGCAACATGGGGCAGAAAGCTACAGGAGAGGGGGAAACAGAGAGACCGTGGTCTTCACGGTGACTGTTCCACAGGAGGCTCCACCTGCACTGCTCAGACACGTATGTTGGTGGGGTGTGCCCAGAGGGCAGAGGATACAGACAGGGGGCCTTTTGGAGGATAAAGCAATACAGAAATGATTTTTTCAGGACAATGCCATAGATAACACACACTCTAAAGTGGGAGCACTGCAAACAAGAGTTTCACATTGATTGAGCAATCTAGAAAAAATGGGCCCAGGGACAAAGCCCAATAAACATAGGAGCCTCAGAGAAAGAGAGAGTAGCGAGAGAGAGGACACAGAGGAGAGGTAAGGGAGAGAGAAGCGAGAGAGAAAGAGGGAGAGAGACAAGAGAGGACACAGAGAAAAGAGAGTGAGAGACAGAGATTCAAGGGGTCCTGAAAACATAGAGCAACACAGGCAGGCCCAATAAATAACCCTAACCTTACCTGAAGGCCCCAGCTGCGGCTCAGAAATGGACCCTTATTTAGTAGATTTCCCTAGGAAGGATCAGCTGCTATTGAATTCCTCAGATGTAAGGTGATCTATACGTAAATGCAGTGATCTGTATGTACATGGGCTCATCTAGGCAGGGCATGGATTTAAGATGGAAAGCTGCAGAAAAGGGTAAGGCTCTAGGGGAGAAAGAGATACAAGAGAGCTTCTGAATGAGTGACACATACAGACATCTAGGGAGGGGAGCAGATTAAGACTGTGGGATATGGCTCCATAGTGAAAGGCAAGGAGAGATGGGACCTCGCAGGAGATTTACACTTGTAGACAGGTCTCCCTGCTGCTTGCCAACATCCTCTCTCCACTGTATTTGTTTCTCAACAAACATACTGGTAATTTCACTTCTGTGAACAAATGTCTTTTGTTAATCAAATTCTAGAATTCTATGAAACTCCTATACCTTTGTTCCGCTCTCTCTCAAATCCTGCAGCCTTTGGATGGTGAAGGTGGGCAGCTGGCAGATACCACTCGCTACAGATCCAAACAAAATGTACAGCCTAACTACCAAGCTTGATATCCACAGAAAATGAGGTATGCAATCTCTTGTTGCTCGGAAAAGCCTTTGTCCCCACCAATCACAATTTCTCACTTGGCAGCCTGAAGAACCAGAAATTAAATTGGGAATGGAGTCTTATTTAGAAAGTGACAACTGTTCTGGGAAAAGGCAAATACTGTGAAAATATCCATTACCAGAATTTTCTCACTGGAGAGAAAGGAAAAACGAGACCAATGCAGGAAGTTGTGAGCAGGAAAAGGGCTGAAACTGAAGGCAGCTTCTCATCTTTAGGAAGGGACTTCTGGCCAAGGTTTGAGAAGGACAAGCAGTGACAAAAAGGTGAATACATAAGCATCGCAGGGGCTTTGGTAACTCTGCACCTGTAAGTAAACACTTTGACATTTGTGTACCTTCAGACTGAGAGCCGCACCCTGTATATGCCTAGAGTGTACTCTGACTGTTAATGTTGGCACAAAGCCCTGTTTTACAGTGTAATCTGAGAATAAACCTACTGAGTGCTTTCAAAATTATAAACACTGTAACAGTTCCCTTTACCTATATTCTTTAACTTTAAATTTATAATTTGTTAAATGCACGTTCACCAACAGAGGCATCTTGGTGCCATGGAATGGAAGGCTAATTGGTAAAGATGATCACTGGTTTCCAGTAAAACATTGTGGAAAAAAACGTAGACCGAGAAGTTGTGTCAAAAATGTTGTCTACTGAAAAAAATAGAATGAAAAGCATTATACAGTGTTGAGCCTTAAAGGGCAAAGGTAAGTGCACTGGGAGCAGGGGCAAGGGGAGCATCATCCTGCTAAAACAAGAGGAGAGGATTTACAGTGGGATGCTGGGGGGGGGGGGCGTTATTAAGGAGGTTTTAGGTAGTGTTAAAGGGGTGTAAGGGATTGGTTCAGTTACAGGGTTGGTAACATTAAGGGGTTATTAGTGGTTTTTAGGGAAGGGTCGTGTTAACAGAAAAAGGGCAGAGGACCATAGCATTAAGGGATGGTTTGAAAGTGTTAGAATTTCAAGGATGAGTAGCATAAAAATGTTATAATGGGCGGTGAAAGGCTAGCAAAGGTTTTTTCAAGGGACCTGTAAGGGTTTTTTTAGGATTTAGGGAAAGGCAGCAATAGGGGGTATTAAGGGCTTTCTAGGTTTCAGATAAGGGTAAAAATAAGTGGCAGAAAGAAGTTTGAGGGATGGTACCATTATGAGACAGTAAAGGTTTTTAGGGTTCAGGGAAGAGTAGCATTAAAGGGTAGTAAAAGGTTTGAAGGTTTGGGAAAGGGTGGCATTTAACAGTACTAAGGGGTTATTAGGGCTCAGATTAATTAAAGAATTCATGGAATAAAACATTTTGATTCAGCCTTTTTGGAACTGTCCTTCATTATTACCTATGACAAGTCATTTTTCGACCGTCGATTCTACTCGATTCGTCAAGTCCTTGTTCACTCCTCGATTCCACTCGACTTTAATGAAAGCAACATTTTAAAAGTTGACAATGTTATATACAACCCGGCCACTATGACTCACAAGTAAGACTAAAACAAATCAGATCTGGATCTCAGGAAATTTGCAATTAGAGTTTACAGTAATAAAATGAGTCAGAGTAAAAAGGTTTTTGTTTTTTTTTCCCCAGAGGTTGAGTGAGGGGAAATGCGTCTGATCAATAGGCATTTGTTACACAGTTAAGAGTCAATTAAACTAAGGTAACAACTTCCAGACTTTATTTTTTTTTTAA
Source organism: Pleurodeles waltl (assembly GCF_031143425.1). Taxonomy (NCBI): domain Eukaryota; kingdom Metazoa; phylum Chordata; class Amphibia; order Caudata; family Salamandridae; genus Pleurodeles; species Pleurodeles waltl. Next base: position 638,593,020 of record NC_090451.1, on the reverse strand, counting down.
GTGGCATGGACATATTATAATTTGTGCACAGAGTTCTTACCGCTCAAATAAACATGACTACCGAGTCTCATACAACTTTGTGCGTAGCACAGAGGGATTTGAAACTATTTATTTCAATAGGGGTTAATGGAGTTCCCGTATGGGTTGGAAAACATACTCATATCTCGCTAGATGAGTGGTTTTTCAGACTGCAATGTTTGAGAATTTGCTGTAGTTTAGATAACAAGCTTCCAGCAGCCCCAAATATAAAAGATTACAATAGGTAATTCTGGACACCACTAAGGCGCAGACTACTTGTGCAAAAAATGGGGATGGTATGAAAGGTAGGATTCTTCCAAAAACCCTTCCAAGCCTTCATTACAATTTGCCTGAATTTCCCCTCCCCCAGAGTACCCGATTCAAGTGGTACTGGTAAATGCAGCAATGAGGAAAATCCGGCCCATTAGGCATTTGAAACAAAGTTTCTACTAGGAAATGCAGAATTACTGAGGGAATAATTCATTCCAGGTTGATTCCCCTGCTAATTCCACATTCTGCCAGAGACATCCACATGGAGGTTTTGGCTGTTGTGATCTTAGGGTTGAAGGAGAGGTCTCTGTTAATGATTACTCTAAGGAATTTTTCCTTTCAATAGACATAGGAGCATCTATAGTCTGCATAGAAGATCACAGAGAAGCCACAGGATCTGACCTGCAATGGCTATGGTTTTACGTACCCATTAACAGCCGCAGCCCGTCCTTTAGGGCAACGGGGCCAAGCACCCCACCTTTTGCCCCACATGAATAGTGCTTGTCAGGCTGAGCAAAGGTCAGCCTGAAAGACACGCTTCATGTTCAGATAGAGGCAGCCAGGAGCGAGACATGCACGATTTGCGCAGACTCCTGGCTGCCTGAGCTGAACTTTGCTAGGCTGAAGAGGTCACCGCTCCTATAGGCGTGACCTCCTCAGCTCAGCAAAGGTGCCACGAGGCCCTTCCCCTCGATGATGAGGGAAGCATCACCCATTGACTCCGACCTAAGAGCTTCAGCTTTAAGCCCTGAGACGCCCAGGGTTAGTGTCAATCAGTGACACCTCGCACAGAGTGGGGTGGGGTCAGCAGTCTCACTGACCACATCCCACTCTGTGACGAACTTGGGACAGCTGCCTTCCCTCACTGGCTGACCTAAGGTCAACCAGTGACGGAAGGCAGCAGTCCTAACCCTCCTGGGACCTCTGAGGCAGAGCTGAGGGTAAGTGTATTTTTTTTTATTAATGTTTGGTGCGTGTATGTTTGAATATTTGATGAGTGTTGTGAATGGATGTGCGTGTGTGTGTGTGTGTGTGTGAATGAATGAATGAGTGTCCTTCCCGCCCGCCTCCCTCCCTCCTAAAAATCACCGTCAGCCACTACCCATTAAACACTTTGGGTGCCCAGTTAAATGGTGATTTACTATCCATCTCCTTTTTAAATTTATAATGTGTTTAAGTAACATTAAAGCTGCCTGTGATTTGGGTGCTTTGTCATGCAGTAGTTTATTCTTGCTCCCTCTCATAATAAAATAATGATAACTGTAAAATGCATGGCACAATTAAACATTTAGTTATCTAAAAAACATCCTTCATCTAATGCCCACATCAGTACATGACTGCTAAATGTATCATTTTTAATGCACGCCTGTGGCAGCCACTTTTAGTTTTTTTACCTCCATTTTAGGTCTAGCCTTAGCAAAGACATTTTGATTTTACTAAATGTATTTATAGTAGACTAACTTATAGGGGCTTTCAGCTAGCCCTCTTCGTTACCCCAACTGCTGTACAGCCATTCAGGTTTTTATTCCACCTTACCTAGCATAACATGAGCCAGTGGGTCGGACCAATGCAGCCAATGGCTATTTTTCACTGTGAGTGACTGCATTCAGCTTTTTCAAAAATTACACATCCACACAAAAAGGCGGTCTTCTTTACCAAGGACTGCTCTAATAGCTAAGAGTGTTTTGTGAAGCCAGACAATAGTTTTGCTTGTAACTGATTTTTATTGTTTATGTTGGCGAGGGACCGACAGCTTCCCAAAAAGAGTTTTACCAAAACTAAAACAAAGTTAAACAAGCAATGACAAAGCTGAAAGGCTTACATCGACTTTGCCAATGTTTACTCTATTTGTGACATATACTTCCAATAAAAGATAAAAAAAGAATTAACCACAGCTTGGAAAGACCAGAGCTATTTACTTTGCCAACTTTCTTTTTTTTATAATTCTCTTTATTAGTTTCAAATGAACAATCAACAACACTGGCGATATCATGCAATATGCTGCCCAGGGTAAGGATTATTATATTAGCAAGAGCAGGGGAGAGCACTGAAACACAAGATTGAATGAAGCGAGGCAAGCGGGCATGGATTGTTAAATACGTTTATATGCTGGTTCACCTAATGTGGACACTGTACACTCAGCATGTAGGTAGTGGCCTGGTGACTTCCTACACCGTGCTCTCAATTTGTAAACATTGTTACAATGCAGTGCACAGCGGGTTGCCTAAAACATGTCAAATATACCACAGTAGACAGCACACATTCAGTTCCTAACAGTGGGAAAAACACAGCAACTGCGGTGTGCTGCTGTTCTGTAAACAATGGCACGGTCACCTGCCTGCAGCATGTACTCAGTCGGTACGCACTTCCATGACACCCGTTACTTGCACAGTTCTTTCATCATTTTTATTTAAAAACAAAATTGTCATAATACTGAAGCAAATTGACATAAGGTATGTGCGGCACTTCATGTGTTGGCCAGCTGTAACCTTTGCATTAAGACAAAAGGATTACAGCTGAGCTAGACAAAATGTCAACAAATTGCCCAAACAACCCAAGATCCAATACCAATAGCTTAATGAGACCTCCCCTTGCCCCCCCCCCCCCACCCCCCTCCCCCGGTTCTCCACGTGAATAATTTCACATGGTCTTTGCATGACATTACCTCTGCAATACTACATTTAAATATAGTGGTTAAAAAAAGAAGTATGTTCTCTTAAGAATCTATGTTGCTGCATATTACAGAGGTGCAGTCATGAAAACATGAGTGTCTAGAGTGCAAGTCAAAATACGTATATTCTTAAAATAGTTTGCACACGATGGATAAGATGATAAACAATGAAAAATGCCATAGTGTGTATGTCCAACACTGTGCATAAAGATGGGAAACTCAAGAAGCCCCAGAGTTTGAAACCAATTTGGGAGGGGGGGGGGGCACAAAAAAAGAGAAGGGGGAGAGTTGATGCAGCATATCTTTTCGCCCTGGGCTTCGGGGGGGCAATTGTGTGTAGCATATATGTGACACACAGCACAGGACTAATTGCACGTAACCTTGACCACATTTAATCTTAAGAGAATGTAACAGGCTTGGGGTTTAGAAAAAGAGATTTCCGATTTGAATGAAACGTTAACAAATGGGTGCTGAACCATCATGTTTTTTTGTTTAGAAACTCCTTGTTATCTAATACCGTTCAAACTAACAGGGCAGAGAAAAACTCCTTTCCACATCTCCGGAGCATGTGTGGTACCTGAGGCTGCTAGGCAAAGATGAACTTTTAGAGTCGTCTAGGATGGAGGACGAACAGCACTGGCTTCAGTATGCTACTGAAAAGGGGCAATGCTTTCGGATGATACAGGAAAGCAGAGGATTTCTCGTTCCCTAAGACACCACTGGCAGAAATGGTATATTAGAAACTAGCGCAAGGGTAGAGTCAGACATGCGGTCCGGCTGCTGAGCAGAGATGCTGAACCACATCCCAGGACCCAAGGACTGCATAAAGGTACACAGGGAAACTATCCTTGGCTTGGCATAATAGTAGGTTACTAAAATGAATACAGTCATCGAATTTGGAAGGGCGACAACATTTTAGAGACTTTTGGTGGGGAATACACAAACAGGTTAAGGATGTATAATAAAACGTGACTGGGGCCCATCTAACATTTGCCCTAATTTGCATATTATCTGCTGAGTTGACTATAATCATTATGATCATTGTGATAAACATGATTTGTAGATAAATACTAACTAATCATGAGACTTTAAAATACCACACATTAGGAGTGTGAGCTTATTTGTGGGTATAAGGACGGGGTTCCATTTTATCATCTCCTGAGGATAAAAGAATCTCTTACAGGTTTATTTGAGTTCTAACACCTACTGCCTAACACAAAACCCACTAGTATATAAATCAGACACCTACCAGTACTTCTTTTCTCCACCAAAAAGGGGACACTTCCTGTTGGGGCAAAGGGGAACTACCGAAAGTGACCCCAATTATATTGTGGCAAGCACAACAGCTGTGTCCACAATTTAGAGAACAGCACTGGAAGAGACAGAGCCCTTCATTATGAGTTTGGTGGGCAGAAAATGCCGCATGACAAACTCCTGCATTCAGGAGACCGCCAGTGCGGTCTCCGTCCCGCTGCCCCTATTACGAGTTTCCCAATGGCCCAGCGGAAAATAGCCCACAACACTGACCCTGGCTTGTAATCGAGCAATGCGGTGTGTCAGGTGCAGCAGCACCCGTTGTCATTTTCACTGTCTGCTAAGCAGACAGTGAAAAGTGTGACTGGGCTGTCCAAGGGGACATAAGTTGTCCAGGTTGGTAGGGGGCAACTGCCATGTAAAAGCCAGCGGAAAGGGGACTCGTAATCCACAGGGCAGCGCTACCGTGGTGGATTAAGACCGCCGTCAGGCTGTCGAAAAAATGGTGGTGCCAGCGGTCCGACCGTGGCGCGTTTGCCACAGTCATAATGTGGAGGCCGGACTGCCGCATTGACATCGGTCTGACCGCCACCACGAGTCTGGCGGATCTAGGACCGCCAGACTGGTAATGAGGGCCATAATCTGCTGCCCGTGCTGTGTTTGGAACAGAGTGGTGGGACACCAGGAGTGAGGCAGAAAGAGGTAGACTGCCTGGGGGATACCCAGGGGGTTTCCCCATCAGGGAGAGGCATATAAAGAACCAAGAGAGGGTAGGCGTTACTAAAATCAGTGAAGCAAGCTGTGACCGCAGGGGAGGCGGGTCACATAGGAGCTTCAATTGGCACAAAGAAGTAAAGTAGGAAAGGGGGGGGCAACACAAGACAAGCTAGGGTGGAAGCAAGGGGCCCAGGAAGTGATGTGGCAAGGCAGCACACAGTGGCTCGACAGACTAGGCTAGCAGGCACACTATGGGCTTGCTCCACTAAGAGGCAATGAAAGGGCAGGGCTGGGCTAGACCACGAGGGGCTGCAGGGGGGCAAGGTGACGCACAGTATGGTATAGTAAGAAGAAAGCACATATATGAACTGCAGGAATCAAAGCCACCATTATTCACAAACACATATACCAACACAGCAGCCTGCATATGTGAATGCACCCATCACACCTCATCAAATATTTACACATTCGCCATAATAAGTACTCACATACACATTCATACACCAACCCCATGTCATACATCCACACAATAAGTTCATACGACAACACACCCACATAAATATATCCACACAATCAACATCACTGACACACCAACCATCATACTCCAACACAACCACCAGCATACTCTAACACACTGAACAGTCATCTGCACAACCAACATCTTACACCAACATGCCCAACATCATATGTCCACAGAACTAACAAGAAAGGCCAACACACCAACCATCATATGCAAATACACCCAGCCATCAAATGTGCACAAAACATCATCTGCCAACATACTGACCACTGTACATTCACACATCAATCAAGGTGCCCTGAGACATCCATCTTACATCAGCACAGCAAAGATCATATATTCAAAAACACAATCATAAGTCCACACAATAGAAACGCTACTCAAGCCACCATCCAGCCCACGTCAGACCCTCAAAACATACACCTTTATACAGTCATACAACTCACATCAGACGCAGGCTAAGTCACAATCATACACACACAGAGCCACCATCATACATTCACACAACCCAAATCATATGCACTTACACCACCATCAGGCGCAAACAAACACATCTTCATTCATGAACATACCTGCTGTCACATCCATAACATCAACACCATTTATCAACAGACAAAATTCATCACTGTATTGTCGACGAGACCATCGGCATCAACGACGACGATGACATTTTCCACACTGGTGCCAATTTCATCTGTGAGGCTCTCGGAGACATCTAAGACTTCACCAGAGGCGCCGTCAACGGCATCACCACTGGTGACGCTGCCATTGTCAACCCTTCCATCGTCGATGCTCCTGCCGTCAACACTCCCAACACTACCACCATCGAGGGTTACTCCGTCTACAGTTCTATCGTCGACGCTTCCGTCCACGAAGACAATGTCGACGAGCATCAAGATCAGAACTTACCACAAGCCTACCAGGACTTATGTGACAAACAATTCACCTCTTCTTCCAAGTCACCTTTTAGACTAGGAGGACTCGGATGATGAAGGACCTTTTGGACAGGCTCATAGTCCCTCGGAGCTCAATGTAAAATATCAGGAGGAGGAAGAGGAAGACGAATACTATGATGATGATCAGAGGGATACTATTGCACACCCTCCACTCAGAACTACGCAGAACACCTCTATTATACAGACTATCATCGCCCGCAGGAGCAGGCGGTTATGCCTCGTTCACTTATAGAGGATCTTCAGGGCATGCTGGCAGATTACAAACGGCGTTTTCCGCCACAGGCAGAAGTACCACCATCTAGTCCGCCAAATACAGCCTCAGTTCCGCCACCAGACTTTCCACCTCCAATGACACCCAGAATGACGCCACCTCCACATGCTGTTCCTCTGGCTAAGGATGATCCTTCTACATCGGAGGATGAAACTAGGGAAGAAGGTGAAATACCATCTCAGCATGAGGAATGGCAGGATTATGTTATCCCTACTCCATCTCCTCCTCAATATCCTTCAGCTGACTCCCCTCCTGAAGACATTAGAGGGTTTCACTTGATTATGGAAAGAGCAGCAGAGAGGTTTAATTTACCCATCACAGTGAAGCATTCCGATTTCTTCTTGTATGACTTCAAGGATCAAGTACAAAGTCGATAAGGTCTATTCCTATCATTGACCACTTATGGCAGGAGGGTGTCAGGATCATGAAAAACCACACTACGGTGCCAGCGGTCCTGCCTCGGATTGACAAAAAATACAGGGCTCCGAATGATGCTCCTGCATGTCCCCAGGGGCATCCTAGGCCGGACTCTGTGATATCACAGGCTGTGCAGAGACGTTCTAAAATTCCAGCAGCCCCTATCTCAGTGCCACCTAACAGAGATGGTTGACGCCTTGACACAATAGGGAAAAGGTTTTCTCTCATGTCGGCCGTTAAAGTAAGAGCAGCTAATGCCGTGGCTATCATAGCATGTTACAATAGGCAGATATGGTCAGATAGTAAGCCGTTCCTAGATCTCATCTTGGAGGGGCAGAAGCAAGACGCAAAGAAGATTTTACAGGAGGGGGAGCGAGCCTCTTTTGAGATTATTGATAATGCCATGGACATAGCCTCAACTGGATTTCGGCAATTAGCAGGCGCTGCAGTTCTGAGACGCCAGGGATGGTTGAAAGCCACTTCATTTCGACCGGAGGTACAAACAAAGATTTTGGAATATGGCATACGATGGAGACATGCTTTTTGGCAACCATATAGATGAGGCTCTTCTTGCCATTAAAACTGACACTGATACCGCCAAGTCCCTTGGTTCTTTACAATATAGAAAACTGCCTTTCCGAGGTGCAAGGGGGCGTGGCTCTTCCTCCTACAGAGGAACATATTTCCGTTCTCAGCAGTTTCATACAGATCATCACAATCGTATAGACAACCTACTACGGCTGGTTTCTCTAGAAAGGGTGCCCATCGAAAGTCTTCTCATCAGCCCAGAGACACAGGTCGTAAACAATGACCCTGCAGTAGTACCAGCTACTCGTCTATCCCAACACCAAGTAGGAGCAAACATAACCAGATATTTGCGCAACTGGAAGACTATCACCCTGGACCAATGGGTTTTGGACATTGTGGCTTACGGGCACACCCTAGACTTCACTGTCAGGCCACCAATCACTCCCCCAAAAGGGGCGCATTCCCCTCGTCTTCACTTATTGAAAAAGGAAGTCGAATTGATGCTTCTCAAGGGAGCAGTAGAAAAAGTTCCAATGGCTCAGAGAGGCAAAGGATTCTATTCCCGTTTTTTCCTTGTGTGAAAGAAATCGGGGGAATGGAGACCTATTCTGGACCTTCGTCATCTCAACAAGTACCGTTGCAAGCAAACTTTCAGAATGATCACTCTTTCAGACATATTAAACCTCCTGAAGAGTGGCGACTATGACATCTCTAGACCTGGAGGACCCTTATTTTCATATCCTCATCCATCCCAAGCATCGCAGATATCTAAGTTTCACAGTGGCTGGTACTCACTATCAGTTCCGAGTCCTTCCCTTCGGGCTCAGATCAGCTGCTCGCATATTCACCAAATGTCTGGCACCAGTAGCAGCCGCTCTCAGGCAGCAGGGTCACCAGGTGTTTCCATATCTGGCTTCTCAATGCTCCCACCACGCAAAGAACTTTCGCAGCGACAAACGATTGTATTACACTTTTCCAAAAACTAAGTCTCATGCTCAATGTCAAAAAATCTTGCACAACGCCCACTCAAGAGGATGATTTTTCTCTGAGCTATCCTGGAAAACCCCAGCAAAGGCGGTCTAGAGCGCATTCAACGAGAGCAGTTTCAACTTCCATGGCTCTGTTTGCTGGGGTGCTGCTGGATCAAATATGCTGTGCTGCTACTTGGAAGAGTACCCACTCCTTCGCAAAGCTCTATTGCCTTCAGGCTACCCATAAGACGGATGTGGCCGTGAGCCAAGCAGTTCTACAACACCTGTTCCAGTAAAGGTGAGCCTCTTGGTAATGTAGAATTTCGTTTTTTATTGTTATTACCATATCTCTTATTCTCGTATTTTCTGATTACTGTTCCAAGTTCAACGTCTTTGCTTTCGCCATAGTCTTGCTATGATTCTTATACATACTGGCTGCTTTGTTTTCACAAAAAAAAAGTATATGTATAAATATATCAAGAAAGAGAGAGAAAGGGAAAACACAATATTTTTTCTTTCCCTCCACCCACGTCAATGTTGCGATAGTGCTTGTTATTCTGATTTAAGCATGTGAATCCATGAAAGATCCAATACTGGATAAGAAATGAGTTACTTACCTGTAACTGCAGTTATCCAGTATTGGTATCTTTCATAAATTAACATGCGACCCACACTTCTCCCCTTAGAGGCTCCCTTTTACTTACTCAGGTAACTTACTTCATTCTCACGCTGAAAATCTGAGGAAGGGAGCCTCTCTTGGGAGTGTTATGAGGGTGCTGTCGCCTGACTGGCTATGGTTCAAGTTTGGTCCATTTTAAATAATGACATGGACAATCTGTCAAATTTAGGCCTGTTTGCATTGCAAACTCTATGGTCAGTTTGATTATTACTATGTACTGCTTTGTAGGATACCATGTTACTCCCACTTCAATGACGGGAGAGATTCAAACATGTGAATCTATGAAAGATCCAATACTGGATAACTAAAAATTCTCACAGGGAGGTGTCAAACTTCTTTTTTATCTGTAGTACTGCCTACATTTCTACTTCAAGGTGCTCTTTTTTGCACTGGACCGTGAAGTCTTCGGCGTCGAGTGAAGGAGTCGATTTTCTCTTAGACATGGAGGTTTCAGACCCCTTTGTTTGGCTTAACTTGGATCGTCTTTCAGCGCTGTCGTCTTCTCAGTTGTTTGCCTGCCTGCAGTGCCATTACTATGGAACCCGAGGGGCTCTTTTGGCCTCTGCTTGCATCTGTCGGCAAGCTCTTCAACGCTGAGGCAACTTTTTGTGACTTTGAGGCTGTGTTCGAGACTCGCCCTCACTCTTTTTTCGATGTTATCTGCAAGCATTTGTCTTTCTGTTCTCGCTGTTCTTTCTCAACATCTCTTTTCGGGGTCTGAGCCCTTTCATTCAGCAACTCTGGCGATGTTGTCTTCCTCCTTGCTCAACAACCCATGGTCTCTCAGCGATGGGGTATCTTTAGGTCCCTGACCGGCGTAGTGTACTTGCCTCTTTTTGTCTCTTGCCTTTAAACTTTTTGGTTTGAAGTTGGCGCAGACCTCGCAGTTGTTACATTTGTGGTCTAGAGAAAGGCAAAGGTCGCACACCTGGTGTTTATCCATTTGTGCAAATTCATGGTGGCACTTCAGGCAGAATTGGAAGGGTGTGTTCTCCATGTCACACAGAACAGGGGGACTCCTGTCCAGACATTCGCCAGTTCACCCTCGACGTGTAGTCTCAATAAATCTCAAATTTTACATCCATACCCAGTTTTGGTAGTTTTCTGCGGTACTACTACTTCTTTCAAAATGATCCTACAATAACATTTTCTTCCTTTGTTGATTGGAAAGCCTTCGGCAATGCTTCCAGACCCAACAAAGGAAAAAAAGAATCTGAAGAGGGCGTCCACATGTGAGAGCTTCTGGGGAGGGCATACGGCATCACAAGAGGCTGGATTAGGCACCAAATGGTGAGACCGTCAATGCCGAGCAACAGCAAAATAAACAGATAAATAAGAAGGACTACTAATACGAAGGAAAATTCCGGACCCAACCACTAGATGGCACAATAATGCACAGCATGTTAATCTAGAAAAGACTCAAACTGCAAAACCAACATTCCTATTCTATATATTAGTCTTGCATGATCTAGGACACATTATGGCACACTTCTCCTTATAAAAAAGCTCAGTGACGTTTGACAGCATCTCAGTGGGTCTGAAATGGGAGTTGAACATTCCAAAATGTTTAATTCTTTTACTTTAAAACCAAAAAAAAAAAAAAAGAGGTGGGTGGAATGCTGACACAAGACTCTGCTACTGGCAACTGCTCGGGCCGCATATGAGTGTGTAATCTTCTCTAGATACTGGACAACCACAGTGGGAGCACAAGGAACTAAAAACAGATTTCAAGCTTGTTGGGTCTCATCACTGAGCTACTGCTTTGATGCTGTGGCACTGTGACCATAGGACTCAGGCTTGGGCGTTTGTTTTTAAGTCTTTCAGTCACAGTATTACTGGTGTGCTTTGAATCACTGTCCTGTTGCACCATCTACTTGAGTCACTGGTCATAAGTTCAAGCATTCTCCTCAAGGATGTGCTTTATAGAGTGGGTTGGCTCAATGAATGTTAGAGGTCTAGGTTTTGCGACTGCACATCAGGCCCAAATCATCATCATGTTTTACGGCTACTTTTAGGTTTTTGTAGTAATATGATGGGTTTGCTTTTCACCAACCACGTTTAAATCAAAAGATAAGTGATAAGTCTTGTGGTTCATTCAGCAGCTTTTTTCCCCAAAACTAAACTTTGCAAGCAGGTTATTTCTGGTGAGAAATGTTTTTCCTGACAATTTCAAGAAAACTATACTTGTCCCCATGGCAGAATGATTAGTTCTAATGTTTACCTACTGAGAGACACCTATCCATCCTTGGATGTTGCACTGCAAGGCTTTGTGATCTCTAGAACTATATTATACATTTGTTCTTGGGGTGAATTTGCTGGACTCGTCCTGATTTGACTGGCGACCATCTTGAACATTCACCATTTACTACAAGACTTTGTGATCTCTATATTATATTATATTACTATACTATATTATAGGTTTGGTCTTATGGTGAATTTGATGGACTACCTGTCCCGATTTGACGGGCAACCATCTTGAACAATAACCATTTCTAAATAATCTTTCTCACTGTGAAATGCTATATTTCTTTTAGTTGACTATGGCTTTATAACCCTCCCTAAAAAAAAATAGAAATATAGTTCATTCTTCAAGTCTGCCACAGAGACATTGATCTAGGTATGATGTGCTACCACAAACCTCAATGTTCAACAGCACACAGACAAAGTTTCTAATTGTATATATAGATGTAGCACTTCCAGATGCTCAACTACTAATGTCCATTTGTTCAGCTTGACCCAATTCTAATTGCCTTAACAGATTTGGAAGCAGTAAGGATGCACTTACTTTTTCACACAATGATACTGAATGTTGACTGATTTTCTTCTTTAAAAAAAAAAAAAGACAATAAAGTAAATTCTGTGTTTTCCACGTGAGGTTAGATTTATGTACCGTTAGGACTTGAGGAGGCCTCGAAAAAGGTCAGATATATGTATTAATATATAAGAACATAGAATCATAGGAAGGTGTACTTTTTTGCACACCACTATATGACCAGAGTCCGTTTCCTTGTAAGCGCAAGTAAAAACATAAAACAAGCCATTTCAGATGGCTCAGAAGAGTAGTGCACTGAGTGCAGAGATCTGTGGTTGATCCCATGGCCACAAGTTAGAATCTCAGTAAGTTTAACTAACATTTCAAAAGTTAATAAAAGGCGTGCCACTGATTTGGGTAACAATAAACACCAACTATCTGACAGGAGCTTTGGATACCCTGTTGAGGGTGAATGTGGGAGTTACAGGTATGGCTGTTGGCTTACAATATAAGAGTGGGCAAATGGTAGTCAGTGATAGCTAGAGGGTGTCTGAACCTTCAGCAATTCAAAGAACCTTCAAAAGATAAAAATTCTCTACCCTGAGCATATCAAGTGAAAATTCCACTTAACCCAGTTAGTTTTTATTTGGCAGAGCAAGTAGCTGAACAGAATTTTTTGAAAAATGTAAGGAGGTGGTGGTATGGGTGGCAAGGTTAGGTATGTGAAATGTAAAGTAAGTGGATTTGCACTGATGTGATAGGCTAATAGTGCATTAGCATCACATGGTTGACACAGCACTCATGTGAGACCATTATTTAATTAATGAAATTGAGCGACAGCTTAAATGCCCTCGTCTGCGTTATGAGACCACTCACCTCACCATCCAGTGAAGAATGAACACCCAACCCTAGCACCCACCCAAAGGAGAAAAACCCAGCAGTCACATCCCTCTGTGCCTGCTCAGGTCCCATGCACTACGCATCAGCCCATGCAGTGGAGTGCTGGTGAACAATTAACACTTACTGTGACATTGAGAGCATCCAAGGCATTGTTAATACTAGACAGGTAATCTGGCACCAGGTCCAGGAGGCAGGTAGCAAGGAACACACCACCGGCAAAGCAGCTCAACAGGCTGATGATTTTTCTGCGACGGGCTGAAAAAAAACCACAACAGCTGATGTGACAAAACAGTGTGTTGGAGGGAAGGTTCTAACAACTTACTCTTCACGGAGTATACAATTAGCATCCAGATGCTACTAAACACTAGTTAAAAGTAAATCCATACAATAATTCCTTAACTAAACCTCACAGTCAAAGATTCCTCAGACAAGCCAACTCACACAGTGCCACTGTAAGTCACATGGGATTGGCTTCCTTCACACAGGTATGCATGCATGTGTTTAAGACACTGTCACATGGAGAACACTAGAGTTGCATAGAGTAAATTTCCAGCTTGTGGTTGGTGGTCCTGCGTTGATGCAATCTGTTGCAGGTCTTCCAAACCCCTTTTTGGGCATGGGAGAGACCCTAGTCACCTTTGGTTGTGCTGCTTAGATGTGTGGCTATGACCTTTGGCAAAGTGTAAAAACTATGCCCTCTGGTAAGGTGTGACCCTCCGGGCCAAACATGGGAGATCTGAGAGTAGTACTTGCTCCAAAGCCCTGCCCCATCTCCAGAAGCCCACCCCCCATACAAGAATCATGCACGCCAACTCTGCAGTAAAGCGCAAGTATCAGGCATTTCAGACTCTTGATGCAATCATTATTAGAGACCTGGGCATTTGCAAACACATTGCACATCCACAGCATCTGCACACTGGCTGGGGGAACAGACCACACACATGCTCTGCAGAAATCCACCAACTATAATGACACTGCATCCCCACTGACAACTTGTTGTAAGATACATTAAGGTTCATACTTGCCATAATAAGCTGGAAACATTGCAAACTATCACCTTCCCCTTTACTTTGATCAACCATCCGGATGATTCCGGAACAAGATCTCAAATCAGTTGTGCAGTCTCTTCTTCTCTCCAGAAGATAAGTATGACATTGACCTTTTCTAAGGCATTCCCAAAGTTCACCTAGGCCCACTGAGAGCAACACTACATGCTACAGCACGCTTCGTCTTATGTCTCAAGAAATTTGACCATATTTCCCCCGCCCTAATAATCCTCCAATGGCTCCCCATTAAAGTGTGGGCCCAATTCAAAATCGCTTGCATCACCCATAGAGCGCTGCACTCCTCCTCACCCCTCCTATCTAAACGAGAAACTGAAAAACTCAGGAGCAAATAAGCATTCCAGAAATGCCCAATCCCTGCTCCTGCAACCCCCCAACTACAGGCAAGAAGTATACATGAATCAGTCCTTCTCTGGCAGCATCTCCAGAATCTGGGTCTCTCTGCCTTCCTCACTCAGTCTAACCACTTGCCTAGCAACCTTCAAAAAGGACCTCAAGATCCTCCCATTTGACAGACATATTGGGTAACTCACCCTCGACCAGACTTATTTACTTACTTACTTTGCACCCTGATCTGCCTTTGTTTAACTGTTCATGTCCCCAGCCCTATTGTTGTAACTATCTTTCGAGATACCTCCTGTATACATACACTGATGTAAACGTCTGTAACCCGCTGTAACCCTGTATTCTGTGTGTTGTAAAGCGCTCTGATGCCTTCGGGCCAAGTCCACGCTATATAAAATTGCAAAATAAAATAAACATACCAACCCAGGACCCGCGCAGAGCCTTACCTTCAGAGCTTGCACACCCCGGCCTCTGGAGGATGCAGAGGGGGACCAGGCCGAATACGACAGTCAGCAGTAGCAGGGACACCAGTGCCCCCAGCTTCACCTCCAGGTCCTTGGTCGACCGCGGCGCAGACTTGAACCCTGGGTTCCACTCCATGGGGGCAGGGCTGGCAGATGGAGCAGTCGGCTCACTGAACATCTCCAGACTGGGCTGGATCTTTGGTCCCTTCTAACAATGCAGAGCCTTGCTCACTGCTCTGGCATGGCATGGGTGTGCAGGCTGCGGGCTCCAGGAGCCATCATCCTGAAATTAAAAGGATAGTAGAGCGTCAGGCAAGGTCAACGTGACAGGATGATCCAGAAATACCACCTGCTTTCACCGTGAAAAGATGCAGAAGCGTGCATATCAACAATTTAGAAGAGGTAGATGGGAGACTTTAAAAAACATAATCGGGAGAATATATTTCCCCCATCGACTTCTATTGGACTAGAGGCAATTTTGGGTGGGAGTCTCCCACCTGAATCTGTTCTATCGGCATGTATGTGGGAACTCTGTGAGAAAAGGGAAGGGGAGGGGTGAAGGGTGAGAAGATTTGTGTGCTGTCAGTGAAAACATCAGGTGGTCTTTGAGAGCTTGAAAAGGGAGATGTGAAGGGGCAAGACATTTTGTTGCAGCAGACGAAAAGGGCAGGCTGGGTTATGCGGGTAGTATGCAGGAGTCGGGCGGTCAGTGCATGGTGTGCAAGGGTTGGTCCGGGAAGTGAGGTGGTGTGTAGGAGACGGGCGGTGATGGGATGGGATGGCCTGCAAGGACTGGGCTTAAATGCGAGGACAAGTTTGCTGAGACGAAAGAATGCAAGATGAGCGAAAGATTCTGTAGTGGCAAGGAGTGAACAGGTGAAAGGAGGGAAGAGATGGTCTGTGGTTTGAGAGAGGTGTGTTTAGGAACTGGGAAGGGGTTTTCAGCAGTCTGAAAGAGCATACATACCAGGGATATTCCGGGATCCCTGCTCCCCTATTCTTAGAAAACTCTCCACCTCAATGCAACCCTGTGAGGGTGTTTGAGAAGGGGTTTTATTTGTGAGGTTGGATGGGGACCAGCAAACCAGGGGAGGATAGTCTGATGGGAGAAAGGAAGCAGTGTAAGTGGGGGAGAGAAACTGTGAAAACCATTAAGGGGTACAGGCCCAGTTCTAGATGGAGGGCCACGACTTCCCAAAGTAGCCCCATTCCTCACAGGGACCATTTACAATTAGAAATGCAGCTTTTGCTCTTTTTCTTAATGATTCGCCGGGGCCTGCAACGTCACTTGCTCAGCTAAATTGTCTAACTTTCATAAATAACATCAATAGTACTTGAAGTACCCGGGACATATAGACAATCAGTCAGGATGGTGGCCTTTATCCTGCATGTTAGAACAGCAGTACCTGTGACAATCCTACTATATCAAGAGATTGACTCAAGTTCCTATCACACGTTACTAAAGAGACACCATGGAGCAGAAAGAAAGAGACTGATGAAATACGAGTAAATGGGTGAGTAGAAATAAAATGGAGAAGAAAATGGCAGTTGATTAGAGAGGATTAGGAGGGTAATGGGTGTTATACCGAAGAGAAGATGAGAAAGATGTTGTGAGAGATGGAAGAAGAAGGATGAAAACGGAGTCTGAGGAAGTAGGATGATGGGGCAGGATAATGACGAGCAATGATGGGGGTAGGGCTATGGGTAGTTAAGTACTGAGAGGAGAGCGATAAGAGGTAAGTAGAGGAAGAGAAGTAGGGAAGGGTGAAGGCAAAGGATGAGGCTGTTGAAGGATGATTTTGATGAGTAAAGAAGGTGGTCAAAGAGAAGGCTGGAAAGAAAATGGTCAGGGGTGGGTGAGAGGCCAGAGATGGAAGAAGTGACTGGAGGAGATTGGTAGAAGAAAAGGGCCAGGCGGGGAGAGTGATGGAGAAAGAGCGGGTGATGGTACTGGTAGAGAGTAATGGGAAAGAGGAAAGAACGTGAAAGAGGCTGTATCTTGACAGTCACAATTTAGGAGTTTTGATTTCGGGCACTCACATTAGCTGTACGCTCCTCATTGTACCCCTCGTAATACATTCTGCTCAAGAAAATTACAACCAAATATTCTTTGAGAAAATAGACACCAACCGAGAAGTTCAGTTGTGAACATGACGAGCTCTATTCTTGACACAGAGGGCAGCTACAAACTGAAAGAGCCCCGCTTTTGATGTTTAGTTGGTTCTCATGTTGCCAACTTTGATTATTCTTCCAATTGTTGTACTTTTTTGGGAGTAAATGTACAGAATAGCCACTATCCACAACTTAAAGAAGTTCCACAGCTCCTTACTATCTCTTTAGGATACACATGGGTGCCCCGGTTTTGGTAGATCTTGTTCATGAGCTCGCTCTATATAATCCAGGCCTTAGTGCTGCTACTGTTCAAATGTTGTTGAGAGCTACTGGTGAAGAATACGTCCAATTACACACACACACACTTGAATAATCAACTGCTTCTATAGCACCATCATAGCTTCCAAATAGCCCTGCTCCCTGTTTGGACATTTAGCCACTACTGGCTGTTTAGCCAACAGGAATTTGTTTGCAAAGATTTCTTTTTCACCATACTTAAGTAGTACTGTACTTTTAAACGCGTAATGTCCAGCAGCACGCTGCTCTGGGAACCAGGGTTAGTGGTTTGTCCAGTGTTTACTGGTTATTGTTGGTTACTGGGATTCGTCTTATGCTGTCTGCGAAATCTTATCATGCAGCACTTAAAGTAAAAGTCCAAAAAGAAAGAAAGCACTATATCGTCTAAAAAGTCAGGATTATCTGAGGTCGCCACGCAAGGCAAGGACCACCGGGCTGTGTTGCACCGTTTACAGTTCTAAGAATCAATCTCCTCGCTGGCAACAAGACCCAGAGAGCGAGCAAGTTCCCTGCACCGTAGTCACTGAACGAGGACCGCACCCGGCTCCCATCACAGGCGCTATTCGCAGTCACCGGTGTCTCTGCCCTCGAGCAGTACTCACAGACGGGCATTCTTTAGAAATGGGTCACATTAACTGAAGCCCCTGCTCACATCAGGCCTCCGATCTCGAAACCCTGGGAGTCACGCTGCATCACGGGACCCTCGGCAACAATGCACTCCCTTGTGAAAGGAGCGCTCGTCGGCTTCCAGGAAACTCGAGCCCGGCGTCTACCAGAGGTTCACGCGCAGTGCAGGCCCGCGTCACGTCCAGTAACTGGCTGCTGGGAAATGAGCAACTGCTGGACAAACACAGGCTTCCTGAGGAAGAGGGCTGGTGCTACGCGTGTCTCGTGCAACTCAGGAGCCGTGCAGGGAAGGAGCTATGCACGAAAATTAGAGAGTGAGTGTGTGTGAGGGAGAGGGAGTGTATGGGAGGGAGAGAGGAGTGGGTGGGTGGTTTAAACGCTTGAGGACTGATCACTGATTTGCATTCACCAGGCCATGCAATAATGCTCGCTGATCCACCAAATACAGGAAAAAATGAGAGGTACTCAGAAATGCTGTTTAATCGACTATTATCAGTAACAAACCTTGTGAACACAAACTACACTCTAGTATCACCTGCAGATTATATACAGTACGAGTAAGTTTACATTTGGCAAACGTGCAACATTCCACTAAAACAGTCCTAGAATTAGCAGACGGATCCAAGGTTCCATACCTTGTGAATCCATCAACACCTGAAAAACCACTAACAAGCCTGCATTTGTTTCTTTAAATATTCAGCTGGTAGTGCGTATTCTGTACTCTATGCAGAACAATATGCGTAACCGCATTTCTACACGGTCTAACTAGACGTGTCTGCATATTCTTTCTGTTTGCTGGACCCCAAGCTAAGCTCCCGTGAGCTCCTGTGTCTTTGCATATCCTGTATGTATCTCCATACTTCAAAGGACGCTGCTTTTGAGGATTCGTGGGGATCTCCTCCGCACTTAGACTCTAGCTGTACTGGCCAATGTAGCATAAAGGGCACTTCATCTCTTCGTTGCTATATGGCACAAGTTGCTTATTCTCCCTTCTTCACACTGGTGGGCGGTTGTAGTCATGTCTGATAATGCTATCTCACAGATGAATACTGCTGTGGTTTGTTTCACAGTTTAATACTGTCGTCCTCCTCAGCACAAAATGATATATCTGATGGTGTCAGATGTTGTTTGGCATGTTCAGCAAAGGCGAGGCCCAAGGACACACTACCATTAACCCTGGATCCCTTAAAGGAGGGCAATACTGAGACAAAAGAGAAACCACATACAGAGCATAGTTTTAACTCCAACTGACCTCTTCCGCAGGAGTCATACTTAAGAGGTGACTGGCCCACCTATCAGTATGGCCTGTGTTTAGGAAAGGCACGCCTTGCTGCCTTCCGCAGCAACTCACCAGTGGGTACAATACCCTGAGGCGAAGCAAAGGTGTAGCTATCAATAGTGCAGCAGATGCAGTGGTACCGGGGCAGGGCTTGGAGGAGAGCGGCCCTGTGCACCCTAATTATGGATATTTCTTACTTCTCAACATGGGTACAGGGACCCCTTTTCTAAGCCTGCCTCAGGGGCCACTGCACCACTCTATGCCTCTGTGCAGAAGAGCTTACCTATCAGCAGTTATTTATTTCAGTGCACGTTTTTATATGGTCCTAACCCTCCCTCAGAGGGTGGGGTACCACTATAGGCATGCCAACAAGAAAAGCACTGCAGTATGTTCACAGGTGGACATACCATCAGCGCAGACAGCCACATAGATATTTTACATAAACAAATACTTTAACGTCAGTTATAGAGAAATACCATTAATACAGACAGAAACATGCATTGGAAGATGCAACCCAGCAGTCTGGTCATTGGGATGGGCTGGAAGTTAAGAGTGAGTGGAGGCTGTTGTTGTGGGAAGAATATAAAGAGGGTTGAGTCCCTCAGAAGAGCCGCGTTACAGACATTCTCCCAGAAACTCCTACCACTTTTCGGTGTAAGTGAAACTTTTATTCATTAAAGTATAAGTCACAGCTGACACTTCCTTGATAAATCACCCAACTAGTCAAACATTTCTCACAAAAGACAACTGATGGAGATTCTTCCAATGCCTTCCGATCCCTCATCACATACCACACCACAAGGACAAAGCCAAACCAGCTTAAAACACGTATCTAAGGTGCACAATGCATGTAGATTTACCTCTAAGCACAGGGGACATATGTTTCCCGCTTCAAGTCAATCACAGCTAGTTTTCTACGTCAGAAATAGCAACAGGTTGAGAGGGCTCAGTCAAAATTCCAGTTCTCGACAATCTCAGATTAGTCACATCACCGCCTCGTTTCCTAACAGGCAACAGTCTCATACGCCAATAAAATATGTTTAAAGAAGGTCAACACTTTCCCTCATCTGTGTAGTGTCTCTGGGTACTGCCTGGTGGGTGCCATCAGGGAAAGTAGAGGAACAGGCATCAGGGAAAGTAGAGGAACTAGAAGGGAGGAAAGGGAAAATATCTATCAGGACTTGAGTAGAAAGTGAGCAAGGATGGACTAAAAAAGGGAAGTGAAGGATGAGATGAGAAGCACTGGGGAAGAAAGGGACGAAGGTAGGAAGGATCTTAGTAGTGGTGGAAGAGAGAGCAAGAAACAGGAATGGGCAACAGACAAAGGGATTCAAGAAACAACCTGTGGAACTTAGAACCGAAAGAAGGAATGAAGTGAGGGATGTGAAAAGGTAATGAATAAGGCAAGATAAAAAGCAAGGAGGGAGCAGAAGAAAGAAAAAAGGTAAAGTATGAAGGAAAAAAGGAATAAAAAAGGAAAGTCAGCATAAATGTAATGCAGAAAGATGGCATAAATGGATGAAAGCAACGCAGACCAAGCATTGGCAAAGGCTATGCTAGATGTATTGGCTGTCATGTTTTTTTTGGCAGTGTCTTACAACTTTAGTACAAATTACTACATCGATGTATTGTATAATATATATTTTAACTCAATGCTCCTTCTTGTTTCAAAAAGGAATCCTTCAAAACTCCAGGTCGCTGCAAAAATCTTCATTAGAAAACCGCCGCCTGCGAAGGAGTGTGTGAATTAATATTATGGACGACTGGAGCCCGACTCAGTCAGAGTGTCACATAGTAGTAATCCTAGAACTATATATCAGGGGAGTTCCCAAGTTTTAGGTGGAGAGCAGATGCTTTATATGGAGCACTCCACACACTCTAACACTGCTCATCTCACATGTTTCGTTTTCTAGCAGCGTTTTTAAGCAAAGGATTAGCTTGCTTTGGATTGGACTGGAAGCCTGAAACAGTATTGCTTTGTCTTATACTGTCCTCCCTTGTGTCTGGACAAAGCTATGTCCCTCTGACGAACTCTAATAAGAGCAAAACGTGTGTCAGGGACAGCTTGTATTCATTCCAGGTTGGGGTGGATGGTATTTTACTAATCCAAAGTGATAATACTGTTTCTGAAACAATAAAAGGCTGTCATTTTTCAGTTCAGCATGGATGGCACTGGCTAATCTTACGGTTAAAGACTTTGCTGCAAAAATTACAAAGGACTTTGTCACTTTTCTAGCTCAACGGGGGTGGCACTGAGCCAATCCTAGGCTTTAAAACTCTGCTAGAAAAACAAAAATTTGAGGTGAGCAGTTTTAGGGCATTGGTGTGATTGTATAGGGTTCCATATAAAGGAGTCGCTCTCCACCTAAAGCCCGTAACTACCCAGAGTTCCCTACTTCCTTTCTTTGCATAATGTATGTGGCACTTCAAGTCTGAAAGAGTATTGCTTTGATACATCATACAATAATATTTTAATAAGACTGTATGAAAACCTTTGCATGGTACGGCTGGTTCTTGTATAGTACTATACGGGCCGTCATTGAATAGTATGATATGGCTTCTCATTGTATAGTAAGTTATGGCCTGGAATAGTATGATATATGGGTTGGCCTGACATGTTGTTTAACTTCATTGTGCCCATATTTTGGATACTCCTGCTTGGAAAAAGCCTAATTCCTATCCGCCGTGCGAACTACCACTTTGCACAAAGGCTGTGTCTAATGAGCAGACTGAAAATTACATTTCAAAGAGAACAGACTCAAACTGTCTTTGAATCCTTAGACAGTGGCTCCACAGCCCCAAGTTGGAAAACTGTATAAAACAGGATAAAAATAAGAGCACCATGTTCCAGCACTGCGTTCTTCTGGATCAAGCAAGGAGTGCTGAACAAAGTACTCAAAGGGCTCCTGCATTCCTGACAGCAAGTCTCCCTGATGTGAGAGGACATCACTTGAAATCTGCACTTTCTAATAGAGCAGATGACGGTCTGCCTGAAGTGCCTTGAAGGCTGTCTGCCTGCTGAGGGATGGAAGGACGTTCTTTGTTCTGCAGTAGGAAAGACTGTACAAAAGGAGAAATCCAGTATGTTCTCAGTGTGCGCAGCAGTCAGAGAGAGCTGACAATTCCAGACAGCAAAGAGAGGAATTACCCATGCCATGATGGAGTCCATCAGTCTCTCTGTGATGTTCCCTTGTGAGTCACATTACGACTGTGAAAGCTCAATTATTACTGTTTCGCCCGTCAGGTCACAGAAGGCTCAAAACACTGGTGCTGTGGCTCCCAAAGCAGGAGAAGGTGAAGCCGCATCACTGTTCAAGCAAGAAGCCATGATCAGTCTGGAGGCAGCAAGTGCCAAATGCCCACCACCGCAGATGACAGAGCTTGGAGGCTGCAACTTCCAAATTTGAAGGTCTTGCTGAAAAAGGTAACCGCAGCCAAAGACAAGGGTTGCAGTGCAAATCTGCCATGTGGATCTCATTACCTCCACTGTCCTGTGTTGAAGATGCTGCTATGGCCCACACGGAAAAGGAGTTGACAACCATCATGCACATCTACTGCACTGCAACAGCTTCACAGATAGCCATCAGTTAAACGGGTAGCTTAGCCTGCACCAGGGACAAGAGACTAGCATGTGCAGATGAGTGTGCCAGGCAAACAAGACTTTTGCTGGAGGGATCTAAACAGTGAACTCAATTGCACATTTGACCAATGCGAGTATTTGAAGCTATCTGCACCTGATTGATGCTTAAGCCATAGCGTTTGTGGACCTTTTAGACGTAGGATCCTCACCCTAGCAGAGAGTGAGCTGGAGAACAGTGGAATGGTGTGGGGCTGAACCTTTTCACTGTTAAACGCTGTTTAGATTAAAACCATGTGTTACGTTCCCATCGAACTGTGTAGTATTTAATTCTGATGGAAAGCACTTTGTTTTACATCAAAGATAAACAGCTGGGTTGGATAATATGTTATTTTGTCTGTTGGTTGACTGTTGAGTTCTCAGCTCCTGCCCTGCACTACCTCCATGAGCAGCTTTTGGCTGCTTGACTTCGCTGTTCTCAGAGTGAAGTGTGGAAAGGGTTGTACTTGGTCTAGTTTCTGGTTTTCACAGCCATAGCAGGACAGACCACAGGACAACAGTAACAAAAAGCAGCAAACAACCACAAACACCACAGCTAGGGCCTAGTGGCCCTTTTCATCTCTGCAGCACCTGAAAGGAGTCAGAGAGGTACACAATAACTTCCTCCAAAAATCCTTTAAAAGCCTTGTGGTTCCCGAAGTCCTCCTTTAAAAAACTATCATGGTCAAGTCACACTTAAATGGTATGGCCCTTTCAGACAAAATGACTACACGCTTTTCAACGTTTCCATCAACAGCCTGAAAATCTGCAACACTATGATTGGGGTTAGTCCAAACAGACCATCCCATGATCCTACATAGGCTCTACTAGAGAACTGGGAAGCCAAGGCAATTTAGAGATGTAACCAAACTGAGCACCATTTTACTGAACAAATCACTTGCAGGAGGCCTAATTTGCATGTGAAAACAGTTATTTGGCAGTCCTACCTTTTGCAGAAGTAGTATAGGTCCTAAATATATTCTGCATCCTTTTATACATCATTCACAGACATCTAAACACATGGCTTAACATTTCTGGCTTCATTACGTTTCCATTAGTTTCTGTGTACCGCCACATTCTTCTTCACATTCACAGTTGTGTTACAACAAGCACCTAATGAACAGGTGGTGGTTTTAAACAGATTGTTTATTACCCATTCTATTGAAAATAACTTCTTTAGTATTACCTTTCCTGTTGCTGTGAACAAAACCAAATGTTCTAAGTAGCAATCCTGAGTTTGTGGGTACACTATTTTGAAAGTAATTGGAAACGTGTTTGGTCATACTCTTAATAGTTTTGTTAACCTTTAGTATATCAGAGTGTGACACATCAAATTGTATTCGTAATATGACGTATCACATAACAAAGCTGATGTGTTTCATCAATATATGACTTTCTCCGTAGATAAAACACAAGTATTGCATCAAAAGATTTACAAGTGTCCAAATCTGTTTCAGAAGTGCTGTTCTCAGTAATGGTTGCATAGTGTGAAATATAGGCACTAGAGATTGATTGTACTAGGACTGCACCCCAGTGTTGCTGAGTAAAGACCAAGTTAACGCAATGTGCTGCAGCAGTGGCAACTAGTTGAATGAATTATTTGAATAACCAAATTCACCGTTCCAGGGACATCGTAAGGATTTGGGGGGCCCTGGGATTAACGTATTTTGGGAGTTCCTGCTCAGAACAACCTTTAATTTCTGATACAGTTTCAGTTTTTTCACGCAGTCTTTGGCCAGGTCACTGACAGAGCACAGGCCCACTTGTCCAAATTCTAAATGTGATTACATCAATTATTCAGTAATAGTTATCTGTGTTTTCAATATTGCAAGCAGCTCATTAGTATTACTGCAAATAATCTCCGTGACACCCTATCATTTCTCATATATTTGATCTAATAGAAATCTTTTTTATGGATGTTGCATGAAACAAACACATTTGTCTGCAAAAAGTCTGTAATAGATTCTCACACATCACCCACATTCAAAATAAATTACAAGAAAACGCTATTTAAAACAAATTGTTTAAGAAATATTCCGGGTCATGAGGCGGAACTCTCTAGAACAGAGCTGGCTCTATCAAGGGGTCCCCTGAAAGGCTGGGGCCCTGGGCCAGAGCCCACTTTGCCCTGCCTTTAAACATCTCTGCACGGTTCAGAGATGAGGTGTTCCTGTGGAGTATGGCCTTGGTGCATGTCAACACCAAACAGTTGGCCAATTTGACTAACCCTGTAAAAGGTGAGTTGCCACAGTGCTGGAGAACCTCGGTGTAGAACAGCACCAAGCAGCAGGTCAATGTGCCTGAACCTAGTATGAACCATGCAAAGTTAAAGTGCTCTAAGACCTAAGTGTATGATACCAGTAGGCGGCAGGTCAAGTTTGATTATGGTGTCCCAGTGCTGTGGGGCTTTGTTCATTTGACTTGACACCTTACCTGGACACCCCATCTATTAAAAAAAAAAAAAAAAAAAAAAAAAAACACCAACACACAGCCACCTATACAACACAAAAAGCTTGAACGGTTCTGAAAGAGGTAGGGACAACTACCCAGAGGCCACCAGCTGATGTGTGGGAAGTCTTGAGATTGTGGTCAGATGAGGAGAGACGAGTACATGAGGGAAGAGAACGAAAACAACCTGTGACTGCCCAAACAAAATGAGGATGCGGTATGTAGGAAGAACCAGTGAAAAGAGCAGAGAAAAAAAACAAAACACTCAAGTATTGGCAGAATGTGGTAGGAGAGGGTCAGGAGCTCAGCTGAAGAAAGGCAAGGGGACCATACACATAAAAAAACTAACCCAAGGCATGATATGACACACAAGTAATACACACAATAATGAAGGTAGGCAAGGGGTGGGGTAAACTATAGCAGGGGAAATAGGGAAGACAAGCATTGCGTTCAGGAAGCAGAATTTGGATGTGGCACTATGAAAGTTGCACCTTCAGCATGCTGTTTTCCAGCTCGCGGAGAAGCCGGAGAAACGAGGCAGCCGAAACGCAAAAGAAGTGGCATTAAGTGGGTTGGCACTGGACTAGCATTAACTTGTCTGATAAAAGCCAGGCTCTTCTGAACTTCTAGAATACATTACCTAAAAACATACTAACAAACCCATAGGTTGCTAATTTACAGCAGCCTGTTCCCTGGGTAATAAAATAATAACTTCTGTTATACTAACGTGGTGGACACAGGAGCCTCACTTTTCGCCTTCTTACCGATACTCTTTAGCACACCAGTTCTTTATTAGAAGTTGTGGCAATTCTGTACCTCCCCAACACGCATAATCTCCTATCACACATCATAGTGTAAAACACCAGACCCATAATACCGCACTGTGAAAACACTGTGTTCTAATGAGAACTCAAATGTAGTTTACTATACAGAAGGTTGTGTTTGAACTACAAAATGTTTTTTTGCTTCTCTTATCGTTCATACAAATAAGGGTCGTGCCTAGAACATTTTTATTTTTCCTTATATTTACCAAACACTTTTGCACTGCGTTTCAATTTTTTTCAACTGAAATCCATTTTCAATTGCTCTGCCTCTAACAAAGTGCTGCACTATGCTGAGCTGCACTCTTATTGCCACACTACGGTGATCACAAACAAGAGGCTTGGTTTTAAGTCAATAATACTTTAATAAGGTCGTTCTTAAAATACAATGTTTTCCTCGGTCTGAATCCTGTACTGACACCGTGATACTCAGTAAATCATTCGTGCTGGGGTGCTTGCAACATTACTAAACTATATTTAAAAAATCTAAAGTGCAACCAAAGCAAATTCCCACTGGATCATTTCTAGTAACACGGCGATCATACGTGTATTCACTATTGTACAGCAATGTTCACAATAGCACCCTATCGGTGAGTATAATGGTGAACAACAAGTTACTACAATAATAAGAATAAAAAGTTGGTCTTTGCTCCTCAGTGTTGTGAACATCAGTGCAATTCATTTACAGATATACGCTGAAAGGAATTTCAAGATGCACGGAATAACGATGGAAAGCCTTCAAGACGGTCGTTTTAAAAAGTTTGTCTCTGTGCAAATAATGCAAACTCCTTAGATTAAATAACACTCCGAATGCACTAAAAATGTAAAGTAAAACGCTCTTCTGTCATTCAAAAATGCCCAAATATTAATTCGTGAAAGAAGATAACAAAAGATGAGCATACAGCTCTAGAACGATTATAGGGGGCATATGCAGGAACTTCTCGATGTTAAAACATCACATCACTAAAACCTAAATAACCGGGAGGCGTTCCTGCATATGTACATCATAGCTCTACAGATGTATTCTCATATTTTCATCTTCTTTCCAAACAAGCTTTAACAAAATGATTGCTTTCAAGCTCTGAGCAAAAACACTGAACAAGACATATCACATATGCCTGTACATATACATGCCAACAGTTCTGATTCAGTCGAGAAAGTCACTACTTTGTATACCAAAATAGTTTTATTTCGACTTTTTTGGGGGAACAACTTCCATACATACATGACGCAAATAGTCCTCCTCTGTTCCAGAGGAAATGCTAATAATTACATTACACCTTCTTGAAGCCCACGGCTGCTTCTCTTTCTATCAACCGCACAAATTACCACTTTTGCTCGAAATTAAAACTCTGTACGTGGCCTTCCTTATTGTAACCTTTCCTTTGCTGCGCTTTTGTTTATTCGACCATTTGAAACTCAGTTGGAATCTTACCATTTTCAGTGAAAAGAGACCCCTTCCAACTTACTGGACACTGGGTTACCTTAGTCTCCTGGACTTCCGGCCAAAACACTCATGCCACCGAGAGAAACAAAGTGACAGACCCAGGCGCCACCGAAAACACTCTCTTCCATTCGCTGTCACGTTTTTCGCAATCCCTAAAAAAAGTGAGACTTACTTTCCATCGGCTCTCGAGGAAACGCGAATTCTTCCACTTTGTTTTCGACTTCGAAAAACAGATGTGCACTTCTAATCGAATGGCAAGGAACTCCAATCAGAAAGTTAGCTTAAAGATAAGTGACACTACTGGGGGCGGGGTTAGGAGCAGCCGGGTTCCAGCACCGCCTTCCATTGGCTAGAAAGGGAAAAGGCCCGCCTTCTAAAAGAACGGCGCCTCCTCACGGAAGAGACCTGCCTGCCACGTGCTCCGGAAGTGTTTGCTCAGACTTCTGTTTTGTTGGTAGGGAGTTCTGATGTTCCTAATTCGGGGCCCTCCAGTTTCTGTACTGCGCAGAAGGTACGGCTTGTGGCAGCTAGATGAGGGCCCAGTACAGTGACAAGACAGGTCTGGAAACTGTGTCGCTATCTACGGGGCGGGCAGAGCCGTGGTACCGCACGGGCAGTCTACGAAAATACCAGGATTTAATGTTTTGAGCGAGTTGCGACGGGGCACGGAAAGATAACTCTCAGTTGTAGAAAACTCGTACGAGTGAGCCCAAAATAGACTATTTGGAGACATCAACGGAATCAATGGCACATGAGCTCTGAAATCAATCAGAGGAAAAGTGGTGTTAGTTAAATCCAAAGATAAAGTACAAGTTATTGATAAAAGAAGCGGGGCAGCATCGTGATGTTGATAAGGTGTCCCTGCCATTAACTATAGTGGTCTGTATGACTAATCTCTTGTGGTAAGGATGCGTCCTGACAGCTCATAAGAGAGAGACTGCCATTATACCACGACTATGCATATTTAAAGTGCACGTTCCAGCCCATTAGCCTCTAGTGAATGAGAGCTTAACCTGCTCTCGCAACGGGCGATTCGCTGTTGCAATGAATCTCTGCTGAAAGTGGAGTGCATTCCCCGGCAAGGGAAAACATAAGATGTTTTATATTATGACTTTTTTCCTGAGTTAAATACTGTACACTGTATACCACCCCAACCCCATTATCACTGCAGGCTCAGCTGTTGTGTGTAGAGATGTTTCTCAAATCAAGTAGCAAAACGGCTGACTCCAAGCACTAGTACCCAAACGTCGGCACAATGAAGTGCGAGATCCCTGCACCTTGTTGTCATCAACCTTCTGAAGCAGCAACTCGGGACAGACAAAAGTCAGATGTTGCCTAGAGACTTCTTCACCTTTAATACTAGCTATACTGTCACATCCCGGACCACCAGAATCAAGTAAATGAGAGCGTACAGGAAAAATTAATTCACAGCCATTTGCCAACACAGTCTTCATGAAAATTTCCGTAGGTGGCTCTGTCTCCATCCTCCTCCCATAAGCCTCTGGGTGTTCACTAACCATCTACAGAAAAGCAGGTATTACACTGCCACTGTTTGTGTAAGCTACCCTCACCGCTTTTTGTGCCATTCTAAACCAGGGGCATCCGAAATGAATCAATTTGCTTTTCTGAAAAAAATACTCGATGAGACAAACGTTTAAGGGTGAACATCAGAAGTCACTCGCTCCCGTATTTGCAGATTCACCATTTAGGTGTTTGTATTTACCCCTTGTATTCTCTCACATTGCTATGGCCATGAGGTTGCTGCTCCCTTCCAGCAGTGGATAAAGCTGTGATATTTTCCTATGCATAATGCGAGACATTTAGCTTACAACCTAAGAGCTGATCAGCTCCCCTTGCTGAAGCAGTGGTCAATCAGCATTGTAAAATGAATAAAAAAACATTCAATTGACGTGATATACATCAATATATGTTCTACTCATACTTCTAAAGATAAAAACAACAGATGTTCATCCCAGACCCTTTAGTACAAATCTATCTAAATACGATGAATGTGAAAACTTTTTGCTAATTCCATAGAATAGCATAAACTGCCAGCCAGATTGAAATGTCTAAAAACAGCCCTAATGTTTTCAAGCATGCTGTATTTTAACACCAATCAGTCGGCAGCATGCAATTTTCTACTGGCGTTCTCTAGTTCCTTTAGTGCAAGGTCCAAGTATTTTACTAATCTGCCAATCAGTTGCATGGCATTGTCCAGTAACCTTGCAGCACTGATAGCATTAATTCAGCTGAGCCTCTCTCCAATGAAATATGGTCCCATAATGTCTTGCATACCTCCATTAGACGCATGCATATGCAAATAATGAGAAACAAAGGTTCCGACTAATAACCACACCATCTCCAACACTTGCCGGTCCTAAGGCTTTTCGATTTTCACCGGCTCTTACCTCCGCTAATGTTAAGAGTTAAAAGCAGAGTCTCATAAATTTGGCTCAAGAGGTCGATTTCCGGTTAATAGGCTAAAGTTAATGGAGAAGTAAGGGATGGTAATAAGAGTTTCCATTGATTAATATGAACACATTCCTTAAGGTTTTCACTAGAAGAGAACTCAATTACAGCTTTTCTGGCCATTGACGTAAATGAGCTATTCTTCATGTTATTGTTACATTCATCATTAAACACCCAGCCTATTAAGACATCTGTTTAAATTTGGGATACAATAAGCAGTACATATTTTTGGATTACCATAGAACTCTTTCCAAATCAGATGTTTTTAAAGTGCCTTCCTAAGAATTCTTCAGTCTTGAGCAGTTTTTAACAAACTGAAAGTCAGTTACCCCATTGAGGTTTAATTCAAGTCTTAGCTGATATACAGGGTCTGGGAGATCAAAACTTAACTGACAGCAAGCAAACTTATTTTTCTTTTAGATATTTATGCGATTTTGCGCCATACCCAGGGGAATCATAGGTAATAGTAGGAAGGAATATTGGTCTGAAAGGTTTAAGAATAGATGTTCCAGTTGGGCTGTTTAATTCGGTATACAATTTACTTAGTTGAAGTTGCAGGTACCGCAGCCCATTTCTCATGGCCTAAAGTTGGCAACCTTGTTCCAATATTGCCATTTTGTCAAACCCCTTTATATTGGTAAGAGTCTGTTTAGTCAATTATTTCACCTCAAATCCTACATGGGTAAATGGTCTTGGACTTACAAATTTCAGAATCTTGTATTTTCCAGGGGAAGCTGAGGTTTTGCAGTAGCTTATCAGTGAATGGACTTTGTCTAAATCTGCCTATCAAAAGTTCCTAAAAGCACATTTTCAGATGCAAATAACATTGTTTCTTTCTGCAGTTTTGTATCCTCAAATTGGATGTTATCTCATAACAACTCCCTTGTAGCCTAGAACCGGCATAAAACTTGAACCTTGATTAAAACGTCATATTGTTGCCTCCTCTTCTTTCTTTTAAACAACCCTTTTACTTCCATCTGCATTCTGTCCCTCTCTGAGCACAGCCTACTCTGTTACATGCCTGGCTGACTTAATCTCTATTATGATGTTTCAGACAATTTCCCACACCCCATTTCAAAGATCATAATCCCACCTCCTTTGAAAGTCTTTTCACTGCAAGCTAACAATCTCTAAATGCTCTATAATCCCCACAGACCATCTGCATGAACCACCATACACTCCTGAGAAAGAGATGGGTAGCACTAGCCTACACCAGTGGGTGACATTCTACCAGACTGTTTCTAACTTGAATGCTCCTTTGAAATGCTGAAGCTGTTCTTTCTTCTAAAATGCTTATGTATCAATTTTATATTTTGACCCCAAACATTGTTATGAGACACAAGCTTTAATGTCCAGTTTTGTCCTTTTTGACACCTCCTTCCATCAGTGCTGCAAATAGAAAATATTCACTGCAGGAACCCTTATATTGGGCAACATAGGGAGAGACAAACTGTCCAACAAGCTGCATTCCAAACCATTGTGCTGTACCTTAAAAAGGGCCCATTGTGGCTCAATAAAATCTAGTTTGGAAGAAAATATTATTAAAACCAGCAACCAAATAAAACATGTTTACAGGCAGAGACAATGGAATTCTAATATAGCCATTGATTTTTTTAATCTCTTACGTATTTATCTCGTGGAAGATATTTATCAATGAGTAACCATTTAGATAGTAATAAACTTCTATATTTCTGGCCATGTTTGCACTTAGGAGCCAGTTTCCCAGTTTACATCAAGTGTAAATTAATGAAATATCAACTTGGTCTTTTACAATCTTGGGATTTCAAACCTGCAAAACTAAGTGTGTCTCAAAACTGTTGTCTTCGTGACTTCAAGAATGAAACTATGTTAGACGTCTTATGTACATGCACAGCTCTTTTACTCAAACATAAAAATGGCTGTGAGATCCCTTAAATGAAGTTCAAATGTGTCGACAAGCTTCAACTTGATGCCTTAAAAGTGATAATCCAAAGTTGTTGTCTAGATTTATTAAGTATATGGATCATTTTGAAAAGCGTTTGTTATACACAGCATGATTACCTACATTTTTTTAACCCTCTACAGGCAGTGTTTTATATGACCAATAGACTTTTAATTGTAAATAGGGTCACACTGATTGCATTTATTGATCATGTTGAGAATTTCTTTCTGTGGTACACTGTGATTTGCTGTATTTCAACTTGTTCTTACAGGTGTGGTGTTGACCCGCATTTTAGATCTCCATTTGTTTTCAAAGAGTATTTTAACTGGCTGTAACTTTATTGATGTTTTTATGTTATGATGGTTTTAATTAACTAAACAATTGTTTATTCATGCAGATAGTGTGTTAGCAAGAGAAGAGAAAAGTTATAGATTCAGAGTCAAGAACAGTAGTGAATTATAGTCAGCCTGTGGACCTTCAGCAAACTACAAGAACAAAGGCATCACAAGATATATATATATATATACACGTTTTCAATACATGCTGATCTGCCTTACTTTACTGTTACAAACAGGCTGTGCTTTAAGCTAAACTATGGTTTTAAGGCACCGGCACCAGACATCACCATGTATCCAGCAAGTCTCTGGTATAATAATGGTAAGCCACCTCTGGTGGTTAACACTTGCTAAATGGATCAGTGTGTAATCCCTGTTCACAGGTTTGAATCATGATTGAGTAATTTAGAGGGTGAGGTGCCTTTGGGGGCTCAAATTCAGACCTCTGTATACAGCCCATAAATCATACTGAGGAGAAGGTGTAATGTATCTGTCTACACTGGCACGTTGCAGACCCCAGACCAGCACACTTCTCCCAGTGTCCATCCATTAAATTAACCATGGATAATTTCTAAAGATTAAGCCTGGAGGGAGGCCGTTGAAAATTACAAGTACCCAGACTCTGGAATCCTCTCATCCAAAAGCTGAGATCAGATCCCAATTACATGCAGTCCAGGAAATGTTAACAATGAACTACTCTGGCTTGTCTTTAACCTATATCAATATAGATCAATGGTAGGATCAGAAGGATATTAACATGGTTAATGACACTTCTTTCTGGATTTTTATCACCATTTATACTTGTGTGTGCCTCACATCACTAACAAGCTTTCTGAAACAGCCAAAAGGAAATAGCCCTAGTGCTTTATATTGCTTCTTTTTTGTGGACATTTTATTTAAGGTTTTTCGGACCATACAACAATACAAAGACAGAAATGTATTAAAAAAAGAATATAGGTATGTGGGAGCATAAAAGAAACAGACATTTCAGATTTACAAAAACATAGGCATCAATAGGTTTTGCGGCACATAGTATCTATAAGGCAGATTAGGATAACTGTTAATGAAACATTCAGTCTGTTATCTCGGGTTCCAAGGAAAGAAGGTAGGCTCGTAAGGGAGCCCAGATATCTTTGGGACGGGATGTATGTGGTTCAAGCTGTGCATAATCATCGCTCATTTTTCCACAGCTAGACATGATTTAAGCCAAGTGAAGCTCTAAGGTACATGCTTGCTGCCCCAGTGTAGAGCTCTTTTGCGTTTGGTGAGTAGTAGAGCAATTAATGCGGATCGCCGTGTGCCAGTTGGGATGTCATGCATGTACTTCAATAGGGCCAGTAGTAGGGCAGGTTCTATCGTGACGCCTATCATGACAGAGAGGAGGGAAAAGATCGTGGTCCAGTACTGATTAAATAAAGGGCACCTCCAAGTGAGGTGGGCGAAGTTGGCATCCATGGTCCAGCATTTATTGCATTGGGAAGTACGTGTTGGATCAGTGCATGCAAGGAGTTTAGGTGCTGTGTATGTGAGGTGTACGAATTTAAAATGCAATAATTTGTGCCTGTGATTTATGAAGATTAACTTGGCGTGGGAGCAGCAATAAGACCAAATTCTGTCGGACATCGGAGGGCCCGAGGTCCGTCTCCCATGCCAACAACGCCATAGAGGCAGTGTTGGGAGTAGAGATGCAGGAGCGGTATAGTTGAGAAAGTAACTGGTTGACGTCAGAGTTTGTAATAAGTAATGTCAAAGGTGGGAAATCATTGTGTGCCAATGGGTAGGAGGGCATTATGGAGCAAAGAGTGTAGTGTAGGTGGGTAAGTAAGAAGCGGTCCATCTGAGAAGCATTCCGGAATCTAACATCATCAGAGTAAATGCTTGGCCATCTGGGAAAACATCTCCAACTATGTGAAGGTCCTGACAATTGCAAAATTGCTGCACTATTTTCTCTCGGGTGAGCCGGAGCCAGGGGCTGTCGATGAGTGGGATGTCGGGTGAGTAGAGGAGGTCTCCCCCGAGTGCGTGGTGGAGCTTCCGCCAAGCTCAACAGGTTGTGGACAGCGTTTGAATATCGGAGGGATCCAGGGGGATCCTCTCTGAAAGAATGGAAGAGAGGGGGAGCCCATCTGTCTGGTCCCTGTCAGGTTTGAGGTAGGGGATGCAAGCATCATGATGATACCAGCTCTGTGCATACTGACACTGTGCGGCTAGGTACTAAAACAATGGATCTGGGACCCTGAAGTCTCCACGTTCGTAAGGGAGGGTCAAGATTTCCCAGCGGATGCAAGGCTGTGGGTAGGCCCATATCAGCCACAGGAAGAGACCACGGAGTGTGGTGAAGAAACTTTGCGTCAAAGGAAGGGGGATGCTGTAGGAGGCTGGCTTGGCTTGTAGTGGGTACCAGAGGCACTTAAACCTTGTGCCAGGTCCAGTTATCCCTTATTAGTGTAGAAGAGGTGTTTCTAGCAGCTTAGGCTGATGGAAGGTAGCTATAGCAGAGCAGCTTAGGCTGAACTAGGAGACATGCAAAGCTCCTACTATACCACTGGTGTCATATGCACAATATCATAAGAAAACACAATACACAGATATACTAAAAATAAAGGTACTTTATTTTTATGACAATATGCCAAAAGTATCTCAGTGAGTACCCTCAGTATGAGGATGCCAAATATACACAAGATATATGTACACAATACCAAAAATATGCAGTAATAGCAAAAGGAAGTAATGCAAGCAGTGTAAAGTTACAATAGATTTCAATAGGAGCACATAGGTATAGGGGCAACACAAACCATATACTCCAAAAGTGGAATGCGAACCACGAATGGACCCCAAACCTATGTGAGCTTGTAGAGGGTCGCTGGGACTGTAAGAAAACAGTGGGGGTTAGAAAAATAGCCCACCCCAAGACCCTGTAAGGTAGGTGTAAAGTGCACCTTCAACCCCCAGAGAGCACAGAAGTCGTGTTAGGGGGATTCTGCAAGGAAAACAAACACCAGCAAAGCAACAACAGTGGATTTCCAGACCTGAGTACCTGTAAGACAAGGGGACCAAGTCCAAGAGTCGCGACAGTGTCGAGAGTGGGCAGGAGCCCAGGAAATGCCAGCTGAGGGTGCAAGGAAGCTGCCACCTGTTGGAAGAAGCTTGCTGTTCTGCAAGAAAGAAGAGGACTAGGAACTTCCCCTTTGGAGGATGGATGTCCCACGTCGTGAAGAAGCTTGCAGAGGTATTCCCACGCAGAAAGACCGCAAACAAGCCTTGCTAGCCGCGGTTTGGGTTTTTGGATGCTGCTGTGGCCCAGGAGGGACCAGGATGTCGCCACTTGGATGAGGAGACAGAGGGGGCGCCCAGCAAGTCAGGGAGCCCTCACAGAAGCAGGCAGCACCCGCAGAAGTACCAGAATAGGCACTTAGAAGAGGAGGGAACTGGAGTCCACCCGAAGTCAGAAAAGGGAGTCCCACGACGCCGGAGGACAACTCAGAAGGTTGTGCACTGCAGGTTAGAGTGTTGGGGACCCAGGCTTGGCTGTGCACAAAGGAAATCCTGGAAGAGTGCACAGGAGCCGGAGCAGCTGCAAATCACGCGGTACCCAGCAATGCAGTCAAGCGTGGGGAGGCAAGGACTTACCTCCACCAAACTTGGACTGAAGAGTCACTGGACTGTGGGAGTCACTTGGACAGAGTTGCTGAGTTCCAGGGACCACGCTCGTCGTGCTGAGAGGGGACCCAGAGGACCGGTGATGCAGTCTTTTGTTGCCTGCGGTTGCAGGGGGAAGATTCCGTCGACCCACAGGAGATTTCTTCAGAGCTCCTGGTGCAAGAAGGAGGCAGGCTACCCCCAGAGCATGCACCACCAGGAAACAGTCGAGAAAGCCGGCAGGATGAAGCGATACAAGGTTGCAGTAGTCGTCTTTGCTACTTTGTTGCAGTTTTGCAGGCGTCCTGAGCAGTCATCGGTCGATCCTTTGGCAGAAGGTGAAGAGGGAGATGCAGAGGAACTCTGGTGAGCTCTTGCATTCGGTATCTAAAGAATTCCCCAAAGCAGAGACCCTAAATAGCCAGAAAAGGAGGTTTGGCTACCTAGGAAGGATGATTGGCTTCTTACAGAGGTAAGAGCCTATCAGAAGGAGTCTCTGACGTCACCTGCTGGCCCTGGCCACTCAAAGCAGTCCAGTGTACCAGCACACCTCTGAATCCAAGATGGCAGAGGTCTGGGGCACACTGGAGGAGCTCTGGGCACCTCCCCTGGGAGGTGCAGGTCAGGGGAGTGGTCCCTCCCCTTTTCTTTGTCCAGTTTCACGCCAGGGCAGGGCTGGGGGATCCTTGAACCAGTGTAGACTGGCTTATGCAGAGATGGGCACCATCTGTGCCCATCAAAACATTTCCAGAGGCTGGGGGAGGCTACTCCTCCCCAGCCCTGACACCTATTTCCAAAGGGAGAGGTTGTAACACCCTCTCTCAGAGGAAGTCCTTTGTTCTGCCTTCCTGGGCCAGGCCTGCCTGGACCCCAGGAGGGCAGAAACCTGTCTGATGGGTTGGCAGCAGCTGCAGTGAAAACCCCGGAAAGGCAGTTTGGCAGTACCCGGGTTCTGTGCTAGAGACCCGGGGGATCATGGAATTGTCCCCCCAATGCCAGGATGGCATTGGGGTGACAATTCCATGATCTTAGACATATTACATGGCCATGTTCGGAGTTACCATTGTGACGCTGTACATAGGTAGAGACCTATGTACAGTGCACGCGTGTAATGGTGTCCCCGCACTCACAAAGTCCGGGGAATTTGCCCTGAACGATGTGGGGTTACCTTGGCTAGTGCCAGGGTGCCCTCACACTAAGTAACTTTGCACCCAACCTTCACCAGGTGAAGGTTAGACATATAGGTGACTTATAAGTTACTTAAGTGCAGTGGTAAATGGCTGTGAAATACCGTGGACGTTATTTCACTCAGGCTGCACTGGCAGGCCTGTGTAAGAATTGTCAGATCTCCCTATGGGTGGCAAAAGAAATGCTGCAGCCCATAGGGATTTCCTGGAACCCCAATACCCTGGGTACCTCAGTACCATATACTAGGGAATTATATGGGTGTTCCAGTATGCCAATGTGAATTGGTGAAATT
Source organism: Pleurodeles waltl (assembly GCF_031143425.1). Taxonomy (NCBI): domain Eukaryota; kingdom Metazoa; phylum Chordata; class Amphibia; order Caudata; family Salamandridae; genus Pleurodeles; species Pleurodeles waltl. The sequence goes on along the minus strand of NC_090451.1, from coordinate 638,555,732 downwards.
GGTCACTAGCCTGTTAGTGACAATTTGGAAAGCAGAGAGACCATAACTCCTGAGGTTCTGGTTAGCAGAGCCTCAGTGAGACAGTTAGGCATCACACAGGGAACACATACATATAGGCCACAAACTTATGAGCACTGGGGTCCTGGCTAGCAGGGTCCCAGTGACACATAACAAACATACTGACTACATAGGGTTTTCACTATGAGCACCGGGCCCTGGCTAGCAGGATCCCAGTGAGACAGTGAAAACACCCTGACATATACCCACAAACAGGCCAAAAGTGGGGGTAACAAGGCTAGAAAGAGGCTACTTTCTCACAGATGCTAAGAAAGAGATAAAGGAGACGAGGGAGGACAGTCATTTTTAAAGTGGCTATTCAGCCAGCCATGGAGTGCGAGAGTTTGATCCAGGTGCTCACTTGGGTAGAGTGTTTGTCTATCACTGGCCCATAATTAAGTTGTATAACCTGATCTTTGTCTCTGTGAATATGAATCACCAGATATATGACCAAGTTGGTACTCCAGGTGATGGGCAGACCATGGACGTTGGGACAGTACTGTCAATTAAAGGGAACATTTCCAACTTGTCCCAGTTTTTTGAAGGCCAGAGAATTTTCCATATTGTGTAATTCCACTAATCAGTGAAGCGAGGTTTCCAGCAAGCTGGGAAACGAAAAGCAGTACATCATCAGCATACATGGAGAGCTGTAAGCCTTGATGAAGGTGTTTCTCTTGAAGATGGCCGGCCAAGAGATCCATGGCCAGGATAAAAGTTAAGGGGGAAAGGGGACACCCCTGTATGATCCCCCTAGTGACGGGGAAAGGGTTTGATGAGGAGCCATTTACTCATAGTCGGGCCACAGGGTCCGAGTATAGAAGCATAATCAGGGATGAAAAATTTTAAGGGAGACCAATTTTATACAGGAACACTCAGCAATGACCACTCCAAGGAATCAAATACATTTTCTGAGTATAGGAACATGGCTGCCACAGAGACCAAGGGGGAAGATTTATTTAGGACTGCACAAAAAGTCTGTAAATTAAAAGAGGTGGACCTATAGGGAAGAAATCCAGATTGGGCAGGTGAAAAATGGTGTTCCCTTAGCAAGGACAAGCGGGTAGCAATGACTTTGGCTAATATTTTATTGTTGAAATTAAGTAGGGAGAGAGGGTGATCGGAGGAGCAAGAGCAGGGGTCTTTGCCAGTGCTTTGGGAGACGTGTGATAACCGGTTCATGTAAACTAGATGGTAAGCAGCCCTTTTCGAGTGATTTATTAAATAAGGTAAGGAGATGGGGCATCAAGAGTTGTTTATGGGCCTGTTTATGGGCCTTATAAAATGCTCCTGTGATCCCAGATAAACCAGAAGCTTTACTCCCAGACAGGGAATCAATAGCCTGGACAATTTCGTCAGGTGCAATGGATTCCCTAAGCAATTGCTGTTGCCAGGTTGTGAGCCAGACCATCATTACCTACTCTACGTTATTCGCAAGTGCCTTTGGATCTTCTGAGACATGTGAGGAGTAAAGATGTGTGTAGTAGTGCAAGAGTTCTGCTATTATATCAGTGTTAGTGGAGATGGCATCTCCAGAGGGGGGGGTCATAACTGGGCTGTGTGCCCACCAGAATGATTTGGCAAGATGGGCTGTGCCAGCGTACAGCCAGGACACTCACCCTCGCCTTAGCGTCTAGCCGTGGCATATCTACCCAAGTACTTCACCTCTCTTTCTGCAAGATTGTGAAAGTCAGTCATGAAGGATCCGCGACAAGACAGTTGAAGGGGTTTTTATACTCCGTGTCCTCGCAGTCAATGTCTTGCAGTTCTGACTAAAGCTGTGTTAATGGTGACCTGATATCACGCACGATTCCAGCATGTTTGGAGATGCATATTCCACGTATATACACTTTAAAGGCTTCCCAAAGGGTAGTCTGTATGTCAACCATCCCCACATTAAGGGAAAAGTATTTCTCTACAGCGGCATGGGGCGCCGAGTGTATTCCCCGCTACAGAATCGCCATGTTCGCTCCATACCGCCCCTATATGGAAACCACCTCGCCAATCGGACCAGGCAGTGGTCCGATAGTGTGCAAGGTAAGTGTATACTCTCTATGATCCAGGGATGTCAGAGAGGAGCCAGTAGTCCAGTCACGTCCAAATGTTGTGTGGTGAGGAATAACAGGAATATTCTGCTGCCGTGAGATGTTGTATAAGCCAAGCATTGAGCATTGTGTAATATGTAGGTATCAATAATATCCAGGAGGGCAGCTCAAGACTGGTGTTTACCGGGCACGTGGGAACTGGTAGTGTCTATTTGGGGGTGTTGTATCATATTAAAATCTCCTACAGTAATGATGGCATCTGCATCTGCACGTTCCATAAGGGAATGTATGGACTGATAGAAGTAAGGGATGTCTACGTTTGGGCATACACGTTAGCTAAAAGGATGCGGGAGCCCGCTAGTACTCCAAAAAGCAGGACATATCAGCCGCCAGGGTCTATAAAGCTTGCGGTTAGAGAGAATGGGACGCTTTTGTGAATGAGGATCCAAACCCCCCAAGAATAAGAGGTGTAGCAGGAGAAGAATCGGTGAACCCCCCATATGGCCACAAACGTGTGACAGCAGCAAGGAGGTGTGTCTCCTAGAGAACCTTAATCCCATGAAGAGAGAGGTAAGCGAGGACCTGTTTTCCCTTTCGGGGGTTGTTGAGTCCACGGATATTCCAAGTAAGGAAAGTGATGTCTGCCTATTTGTGTCTACTGTTGCTTGAGGTCATCTATAAATACAAGGGAAGGGAAGTTGGGTCTGGTGTAGATAGAGTGCAGTGCTCTCAGGTGTGATACAAAACAGATTTACAGTTATCAAACAATGAACAACTCCCCCACAGCTGTAGGAACGTACCCTCTTTTTGGCATGGTTACCTCAATTCTTTGCTTACTGTCAGTGTGTTCACTAGGATCCTGCTAACCAGGACCCCAGTGACTGTGCGCTCTCCCCCTAAATCTGGTTGTTCCTGACCTTGTACATCCCACAAATGGCATACCTGTGCCCCTATGTAAGTTCCTAGTGTATGGTAACTAGGTACCCAGGGCATTGGGGCACCAGGTAAGTTCCCTATGGACTGCAGCATGTATAATACCACCCATGGGAGCCCTTGCAAAATGTGTCTGTAGGCCTGCCATTGCAGCCTGCGTGAAAAGGTGCATGCACCCTTTCGCTACAGGTCACTGCACCAGGTCACTGTAAGTCACCCCTCTGGGAGGCCCTCATAGCCCAGAGGGCCAGGTGCAAGTACCTGTGTGTGAGGGAACCCCTGCATGAGCAGAGGTGGCCCTATTAACTCCAGCTCCATTCTCCTGGATTTCGTAATTGTAGGGAAGCCATTTTACCCGTGTACTGGACTGTACTTCGTGAGTGTGGGGCACCATTTGATAGGTGAACTGGACATAGGTAATGGTAACTCCGAACCTGGGCATGTTTGGTATCAAAATGGCAGAATTATACCCCAATACTGTTGCCAGTAATGGTTGTATGATTCCATGCACTCTGGGAGCTCCTTACAGGACCCCCAGATTTGCTCCTCAAAGTTTGCAGGGTTTTCCCTGGCAGCCCGCACTGCTGCTATCCTACAGACATGTTTCTGCCCTCCTGCTGCTTGAACAACTCAAGCCCAGGAAGGCAGGACAAAGGATTTTCTTTGGGAGAGGGAGGCAACACCCTCTCCCTTTGGAAATAGGTGTTACCTGGCTTGGGAGGGGTAGCCTCCCAAAGCCAGTGGTAAGCTTTGAAAGGCACATTTGGTGCCCTCCTACCATAAACCGGTTTGCACTAGTCCAGGAACCCCCGGTCCCTGCTCTGGCATGAAACTAGATAATGGAAAGGGGAGTAACCTCTCCCCCTAACCATCATCACCCCAGGGGTGGTGCCCAGAGCTCCTGCAGATGGACACTTGATTCTGCCGTCTTGAATCCAAGGTGGGCAGAGGCCCCTGGGAGCATCTGAGTGGCCAGATCAGGTAGGTGGTGTCACAGCCCCCTCTTGATAGGTGGTCACCCTGCTAGGAGCCCAGTCCCCCTTCCTGGGCTATTTAGGGCCTCCCTCTTGGGTAGGTCCTCAGATTCGACATGTAAGATTACAGCAGGATTTCTCAGCATCATTTACTTAATCTTCTGGCCAGTGGAACTGCAACTGGACCCTCCAGGAACCAACAATCTGCATCCACAGCGACAACACTGCTTGCAACATTGTTTCCACTGCTCCTTCCAGCAACTGCAACATTTCCCTGGCTGTGCATCCTCTGAGTGCGACAAGTCTTCAGTCTGCACGAGAAGCAAGAAGGAATCTCCCGTGGAGTGAAGGAGTCACTCCCCTGCATCTGCAGGCACCAACTGCAATGACGACCGGTTGCATGGATCTCCCCTCTTCTAGAGCTGTGTGGATACTGCATCACAGGTGGTGGTCTGGAGTGGTCTCCTTAGTCCTCTCTGCCAGCTGTCCAACTGTTCTACAGCTACATTTTTAACAATCTTAAACGGAACCTTCAATAGAGTTTACTTTGTGCAATGAATATTGATGTGCATGAGTTATTTAAATGCCTCTCTTGTATCTTATTAGAGTGACATTTACAGCCTGTCCATTACACAAGTGTTAGGCCTTACACTGAGGCCATAAAAGTAGAAGTGACCATGTAACATCTAAGAGGTACTAAGACCACAGGAACGAACATGCACATACAGTTTGACCCATCAGCATTTCACAAAGTTGAACTACATAGCATTGACACTTGTAGAATCTAACAAAATGGGCAAAAGATCCTGCAATTACTGTCAAACTAATAAACAACTTCAAACATATCACACAAAACATAAGCAGGTGTGGAAGAATACAAGGACTTAACTTTCAATCCTGATTGACAATGACGACCTCTGGCAGTTTAAAATAACCTGCCATTCTTAAAATATATTTAGTTGAATACATTTCACAAGTGGATAAGATTTTTATGCACTGGCCACAGCAATAATTTGTAAACTTGGCTCATACGCTTCTGGAGTGCTGACTGAACACCATGCATAATGTGCCTAGTAGTTACTTGTTACATGCTTAGAGTACCCCCACTACTTGCACAAATCTCAAATATGCTTCTCTATAAAATCATGCTCTCCAAACCAACAACAAAGAATGATGCAGCATTTTACATGTGCTTCTGAAAGCTCTTCCGGGTGTTGTGAGGAGTGAGTGAGTCACAAAGATAATGCTACTGTACAATTCTATATGATTTGGCGACAACAAACACAGCATTGCCAGCCATCACAGAAATAGGAGGACACATCTTTTGATGTATTCATCATGAACTGCGGTTTTGGAAAATAAAATGCAGTTGTTGCATTTAAACACAAATAGAATGCAACAAAGGCACTCAGCGATTTCTCTGCACCCACAGGCCAGATTAGGTGCTTTAACTCTTCGAAAGATGTCTGCTTTTGTGGATCAATCCCACCACTTTCTACAGCAAATTATTTTGAAAAATGTACTTCTCCAAGAAAAATACTGCTGCCTAATACATTTCATTTTTTGGAGCTTAGCGATCTCTTTCTATGTTTTCTGCCATGTAGGTCTCCATGTGACTGGTAATGCTTGCCAGTTCATTATCTACCACAGAAATCTGTATGAAACCTGCAGAATGTTTTCATCCTGTACAGTTTAATGTAAGAAGTATCATAGTTTAATAGCAGCGTCTGTTATGGACAGCACCATGAAACTGCCAGACTGATGGTAAGTGCTACAACAAATTTTAAACAAATGGTACATAGCCACCATGTTTTGAAGGGACATTCTTGAGATATTAGGCTTTGGGGGACAGTTGTGAACTGGTGTCTGACTAAGCAAATTCAAGAGACGGGGTAAGTCTGTAAATGAGATTGCTATGATTTCGGATGTTCCCAGAATCTGCAGTTCTATAATTCGTTATTATGAGGCCACTGTAAAGTGTGAGGAGGTGGTCCCAGCCAGTGCCACTGACACCAATGAGATGTGGCATGGCAAGTGTGCCGTGGACCCTAATGCAAACATTGCAAATGCCTCCCACAATTCTGGGTCGTGTAAAAAGCCACCAGGCTCTGGTCTAGTTGACCACTTGCTCATTTCACCGCGGATGCAGATGCACCACATCCTCTGGCTAGGCATGGTCAGAGGATATAAATAAATAGGGGAGGATCACATGTGGTCCTTACACCCTGCCTACACCCTGCCTACACCTCCACAGTGTGTGCTTGCCTGTTATTTGTGAGGGCCATGACACTGGTGACGAGGGTTCAGTGCCCACGCGCCTCACCGCTGCCGTCACTACATATAGGGCTCTATGGGCACTTGACTAGAAGCCGCCCGCTGCCCCGCAAAGACTCGAGAGGGCCATGGGACTGTCTGATGTGCGATGGGCCCATTTGTGATCCGGCCCATTTCATGCTGGTGTGGCCGACCTGTGCTCCGCTGCCCGTGAGCCACCCCCTGAAGCTGTGGCAGTCTCCAACCCGTTCTCTGTGACCTGGGAAGACTGACGCCACACCCAGAAGCGCACCCCGACCTCCAGGGCCTAATGGGAGTGCTGAAATAAGCAAGTGAACCATACCAGAATATACTGAAATACAGGAAAGAATATCAAAGGCACAGAGCGTCCTTGCAGCACACCACCAGGTTGACGTCTCCGGCATGTCACTTATAGACAAGTGAGTGGAGTTGGTGCTCCCCATGTTTGCTGATTTTGACACGGCTGGCGTGTTTCACCTTTTGTGTGCCCCCTGATTGTGTGCTGTTGCAGTGTGCACCGTCGAGGCATACTACGGCCAGGCCATCCTGCATGCTCACTCACACCCCTGCTGTATTCTAAGTGGGGTGAAGAGGACAATTTTAAAGAGGTGAAAGAGGAGGGGAGTGCCAGGAAAGTACATGCAGTTTTGCATCCACAGTAGACAGTGTGCCCCCCGGTGAACCTGTTATAGATTTGGCTACGCACATTTCCCATGCCGCACCCAACATGGCAGTTGATCAACCAGCAGCAGGGCCCCCTGGGCATTTTCCACAATAATACACCATCGTAGGGGCGTTACCATCATTCAGCGAGCTCGCTGACCCCGCAACTGCCTCCCTGCGATGCAAGAAATGGATCGGGAGCCTAGAAAACTACTTCATCGACACTCTGGAACAAGATAAGGCAATGTCATTACTATAACATTTTGGTGGGAATGATCTATAAACTGTTCAGGCACCTTCCCAACACAGGTGCCGTAGATGACTACTACGCAGCCGTGAGAGCGCTCAACACTCACTCTGACCCGCAATTCAACCTGGCTTTCAGTGGTTCAAGCTCCGCCAAACACACCAATGAGAGGGAGAATCAACAGACCAGTTCTATGCCCGGATTAGAGAGCTTGCATGGTGCATGGTGGATGACCAACCCAAAGAAATAAGGACACAGACCATTCAGGGCTGTTGCAACAAGACACTCCTAGGCCTCATCTTGAGACAGCCAAACATTAGCTTGGATGACAACCTCATCATGGCAAAGTCACATGATCTCTCGACGGCCAGAGCGACGGAGATGGACACCGCCATAACATAAGTCTTGGAAAAGGGCCCTACCATAAAGGCAGAACATGCCAGCGCAATGCAATACCAAAAGCAGACACAAGACACAAACCCCAGCAAGCTGCATATACTGCGGTGTGAGGAACATGCCCCCGAAGCCTGCCCCGCAAAAGGACGGCTTTGCTTAAACTGTGGCGTCCATCTGCTGGGGAGGCGCCAGAGGAAGTGGAGCGAGAGGAAGGCGATCAATTTACGGAACGGTAAAACAGCTATTGTTGGAAGACCCCGAGCAACCACAAGGAAATCAGCCGGCATTGGGGTGGAAGCACGCCCCAAAGACTCATCACCTGATGAGGAAGAGGTCTTCCTCATTTCATTCACTGATTATTTGTAATGACACTGAAGACCTCAACCAACCTGTGTTGTCGAGATTGCGGGGTCCCAGGTGAAAGAGCTCAGACACCGGCGCATTGGTAAATGTGATTGGCATCCAGCAATATCGAAGCCTCTAACTGCATCCTCCAATAGTGCCATCCAACACTAAAATCTTCACATATGGGAACCACATGCCTCTGCTGCTAAAAAGGCGCATGACGGTTAACATCAAATCTAATGACAAGGAAATGCAAGCCGTTTTTCACACTGTGGATAAGGAAGCTAGCTCACTACTCAACAGTCATTTGGTTGAGGACTTGGGGTTGGTGTCATTCGCAAAAAGTGAAAGGACGTTTAAAATAGATTAACTGCTATGACAATTCCCTAAGCTGTTCACCGGCTTAGGATGCCTGAAAGCCCCACCCATTAAGTTATATATTGACAATTTCACTGCCCTGGGGCACAGGCGCATCCTTTTGCACCTCCGCCGCTCGTGGAACAGTGGCTGGACAAGCTGGAAAGCCAAGGAGGGATAGAAAAGGTATCCCCCATGGTAACTGCATTAAAGCCAAAACAGCGGGAAAGATATGGCTGTGCATTGACATGCACCTCCCCAGCCAGGCTATCAACCGGGAGAGACACTTAACACCAACCATAGACGACATAATTGCAGATCTGAATGACTTCAGATGGTTCTCCAAATCAGACCTAAATGCAGGCTATCACCAGCTATGCTTAGCTGAAGTGGGCAGATATATCACCACATTCTCAACGCATCTGGGGCCACAAGGATACAAGAGATTGAGTTTTGGCATCTTGTTGGCAGCCTCAGTATTCCAGGATGCTATTCGGGAAACTCTCTCAGGACAGCAAAGTGTTATGAATGCGAGTGATGACATCCTCATTTATTTCACAACTGCCAAGTAACACCACCAACATATTCGAGCTACTCTCAATTGCCTGGCAGAATAGATCCTCACATTCCACAGAGAGAAATTCTCCTTTTTCCAAACATCTATTGAGTTTCTCTGCTATGTCTTCAGCCAGGAAGGAGTGCAGGTTGACCCACGAAAATCTCAAGCAAGCTCTGGTGCCAAGGACTGACTGAGGTGCGCAGTTTTCTGGGCAAGGCCACGTATTGTGGCTGGTTCATACCGAATCTGGCTATCGTAGCAGAACTGTTCTAATTGCTCACTAAGGTGGCTGCTCCGTGGTCATGGGGCTGACGGGAAGAAAATGCATTCCAAACCCTCAATGAAGCACTACTGAATAAACTAACAGTAGCAGATTTTGACCCTGAGAAGAAGATGGTGCTGGTAGTGGACGCCAGACCAGCAGGCCTTTGAACCGTCCTTACTCAGGAGGTTGAGGCTGTTAGATGGGCCTCACTAGCATTAGCAAGCAAGGCTCTTACGCAAACTGAAAAACAATATGGCCAGATTGAGCGGGAGGCACTGGTGATCAAGTGGGCCTGTGGAGATTTCCACCTCTCTCTGCTGGAGACTATTTAGGGTGGTCACCGACCACCAACCACTGGTCCACTTTTTCAAGGGCACGGCACCTCATCCCCGCCACACATAGAAAGATGGGCCATTCAACTCCAGCATTACCACATGCCTCCATGTGGTAATGCTGGAGTTGAATGGCCCATCTTTCTATGTGTGGTAACTTACAGCCCGGGTGCCAAGAACCTGGCAGATTTCTTATCACACCACACCAAGAGGAAGTGGACACATCCACTGGCGAAGGAGCAGACACATATCTGCATGTGCTTGTCCACGGTGAATGCCCCAAGACGCATGATCAGAAGGAGATCTCTGATGTGATGGCTGACGATGCAGTACTAACAAAAGTGAAGGAACCTTTGGCTGGAGAGTCCAGGGAAGATTTATTCAAGGATGCTAATGACTGTATGGGCACAGACAAGGAAAGGCTAATTCAGCTCAGGAGGGTCCACAATGAGCTTAGCACGACCCAAGATGGTCTTGTACTGAGAGGTTACTGGCTGGTAATCCCGACCTGCCTCCAACAACGGGTGACCACGCTCATGCATGGAGGGCAACAGAGCATGGTGAAGATGAAGTCGCGCATGAGGGAAAAGGTATGGTTTCCTCACCTGGAAAACATGATTGAGGAATTTGTGAGACTATGCCCTGTCTGCCAACTGACAAGTACACCATTGCTCCAGCACCTATCGTAACTGAGGAGCCGTGAGATACACCCTGGTGAACGGTTAGCCTGGGCTTCGGGGAGTTTCCCCGCTTGGAGGATCACCATGGTTCTGGTGGATGGTTACTCGAAGTATCCTATTGTGGAAATAATGGACTCTACTGCTTTTACCAAAGTGGCACCAGTGTTAGAAAATAATTTTGCAATCTTTGGGGTCCCAGAAGAAATCAAGATTGACAATGGTCCACTATTTCTAGGAACCAAGTTCAAGGACCTATGGGAACAACTGAGAATAAAGTATTGACGCATCACCCACAATGGCTGCAGGAAAATGGTGAAGTTGAGCACTTCATGCTCACTTTGAACAAAGCCCTCTGAATCGCCGCACTAGAAGCTGCTGACCCTGAACTGAGTTTACAACGTTTTTGAGAGAATATCGAGGGACGCCACACTGCACCACACAGTGGGCCCCGTGGTCGCTGATGTTGAATGGAGTGAAGCATGACACTATACTTGTCTGCCCCGTGTGGGTGCTGCTGCACTATAACCCTGAAGAGATTCAGTCGAGAATATCGAAAAACAATCCATGGGCTAGCAGGAGGCAGCATGCGGCCACGTGATATTTGGATCCTGGTGACCATCAAGGAAAGAAGACCTGGATGGTAATTCCGGATACCTCTTGAACCAGGAGTGTAGACGGTTCTGTCTGTGGCCAGTACCATGATTGCTGCTAAAAAAAAGGGGCTGAGCAAGTGACCCGGAACATATCATGCTTCTGAGAGGTTCCATTCCCAGAGTTCCCAGAAGATAAGGTGGGAGTCGAGGACAGTCACTGGGACTTATTAATGGAGGATCCAGGGCCAGACATCCCCACATCTCGGGACTTAGCACCTGAACTGGGCAACGGAATACGGAGGACCGAAAAAGGTTGTGAAGCTCAGGAGGACATTCACTGCTTTCATCATCAGTGGCATGGGCTCCAGCCACATTCGCAGCGAAGTCAGAGGCTCAGAGACTTTGTTTGTCACATGAAGAGATGAACATTTAAACTAAGCTGGGGACGCATGTAATGAGCCACCAGACTCTAGTCTAGTTGATCACTTGTTTACTTCACCCCGGATGTAGATATACCATGTCCCCTAGACAGGCGTGGCCAGAGGCTATAAATGCAAGGGGGAGGATCATACGTGGTCCTTACACCCCGACTACACCTCCACGGCGTGTGCGTGTCTGTTATTTGTGAGGTAGCATGAGACATATTTGGCTACGGAATGTGCACCTAGCATCCTTGGGCGATGTATCACTGCAATAGTGACGCCACCTTTCTCAGAGAAACATACTATCCATTTGTGCATGTTTTGGGATTCTGAAAGACCAAGTAGCTGGTAATCGAATAGCAATTTGTGTAAAATCCTCTGTATTTTTATTTTGACTTTATTTGCTACAGTATTTAGGAAAACCCTAGTCAGCATTCAAAAACTTTTGAAAGTGTTTGATCTTATAATGTTTTTTACCTTTGTATTGCAAAAAAGAGAAAACGGAGATTTCATGATTTGTAATAAATTACAGGCCAGTCAGGAGAAATACTGTTTGAGAGGCAATCCTGCATTGCACCCGTTGCACTAATGATGACTACGCTCTGGCACTGACATCTGAGTGATGCCAACTGACAAATTCACATTCTCCCCTCTCTTTACTAGTCCTGTGTCGATAAATCTTTCTGGAGAGGGCCACGACTGATTGATGCACACACAGGGTTGTTGATCAAGACTTCTTTCCAGGACTGCTTGCCGTCTGCTCCAGCCCTGGAGCCGCCGCTTGAGTGAAATCCTCCCCTTCCTCGGTGTAACCGAGAGCCTTGTTTACTTCCGCGTGCCCCGGCGCACCTCAGGAGACGGCGCGATGCTTCCGTGTGCGCCGAGGAAGCGCTGCTTCCACACCTCAGGCCTGGGTAAACAGGCCCAGCCCAGGCACCGGGGGTGGAACTTGGACTGGCCCGTCCAGGATGCGGAGATCCTGCTGTGGAGAGGACTGGCTCCCTCGCAGGCGACTGCGCTGCCGCAGAGCTGACCACGGCTGTCGAGGCACTCCCGTCAGGTACGCGCGCGCTCCGTATTTTATCAACAAACGCAAGTGCAAGCTTTTACTTTTCAATTTTTATGGAATTCTCCGAGGGAGGAAGGGGTGGCGTTAGCTAGACTCGGGAGCTGCTGCTCGCTGTCCTATGGTGGG